>NW_011494957.1:3826991-3848597 GCF_000754665.1 Bison bison bison | reverse complement strand
ATTCTGACTGGTGTGAGGTGGTATCTCACTGTAGTTTTGATTTCCATTTCTCTAATAAAGAGTAATGTTGAGCATCTTTTCACGTGCTTGTTAGCCACCTGTATGTCTTTGAAGAAATGTCATTTCAGGTCTTCTTCCCACTTTTTGATTTGGCTGTTTGTTTTTCTGGTATTGAGTTGTATGAGCTGCTTGCATATTTTGGAAATTAATCCTTTGTCAGTTGTTTTATTTGCTATAATTTTCTCCTATTTGGAGGGTTGTCATTTCACCCTGTTTATGGTTTCCTTTGCTGTGCAAAAGCTTTTAAGTTTAACTAGGCCCCACTTGTTTATTTTTGCTTTATTTCCATTAGTCTAGGGGGTGGGTCATAGAAGATCGTGCTTTGATTTATGTCGTCAGGTGTTCTGCCTATGTTTTCCACTAAGAGTTTTATAGTTTCTGGTTTTAGATTTAGGTCTTTAATCCATTTTGAATTTATCTTTGTGTATGGCATTAGTAGGTGTTCTAATTTCATTCTTTTGCTCACAGCTGTCCAGTTTTCCCAGCATCACTTACTGAAGAGGCTATCTTTGTCCCATTCTATATTCTTGTTTTCTTTGTCAAAAAAAAAAGTTACCCAAAGGTGCATAGGTTTATCTCTGGGTTTTCTATCTTGTTCCATTGGTCTATCTTCCTGTTTTTGTGCCAGTACCATGCTGTCTTGTTGACTGTAGCTTTGTAGTATAGTCTGAAGTAAGGAAGGTTAATTCCTCCAGTTACATTCTTCTTTCTTAAGACTGCCTTGGCTATTCAGGGTCTTTTGTGTTACCATATGAATTTTTTTTGTTCTAGTTCTGTGAAAAAAAATGTCATTTGTAGCTTGATAGGGATCACATTGAATCTGTAGATTGCATTTAGTAGTATAGACATTTTCACAATATTGATTCTTCCTACCCAGGGACACGGAATATCTCTTCATCTGTTTATGTGGTCTTTGATGTCTTCCACCAGTGTCTTATAAATTTCTGTATACATGTCTTCTGTCTCCTTAGGTAGGTTTATTCCTAGATATTTTATTCTTTTTGCTGCAATGGTGATGGGGTTGATTCTTTAATTTCTGTTTCTGATTTTTCATTGTTAGTATATAGGAATACAAATGATCTTTGTGTATTGACCTTGTATCCTGTGACTTTGCTGAATTTTATTTTCTGATAGTTTCTCTTGGGTTGTCTATGTATAGTATCATGTCATCTGCAAGGAGTGAGAGCTTTACTTCTTCTTTTCTGATCTGGATTCCATTTATTTCCTTTTCTTCTCTAATTGCCATAGCTAGGAATTCTAAAACTATGTTGAATAATAGTGGTGAAAGTGGACACCCTCATCTTATTCCTGATCTTAGAGGGAATGCTTTTAGTCTTTCACCAGTTGTGGGCTTAGCATATATGGCCTTTATTATGTTGAGATAGATTCCTTCTATGACCATTTTTTGAAGCGTTTTTATTACAAATGGGTTCTGAATTTTGTCAAAGGCTTTTTCTGCATTTATTAAGATGATCATATGGTTTTTATCTTTCAGCTGTTTAATATGGTGTATCACATTGATTGATTTTCCTATATTAAAGAATCCTTGCATCCCTGGAATAAACCTGACTTGATCATAGTTTATGAGCTTTTTAATGTATTATTGAATTTCATTGGCTAAAATTTTGTTGGGGATTTCTGCATCTATGTTCATCAGTGATATTGGCCTGTAGTTTTCTTTTTTGTTGTTGTCTTTGCCTGGTTTTGGTATTAGGATGATTGTGACCTCATAGAATGAGCCTGGAAATGTTGCTTCCTCTGCAGGCATTAGCTGTTCTCTAACTGCTTGATGGAATTACCCTGTGAAGTCATCCGGCCCTGGGCTTTTGTCTTTTAGGAAATTTTTTATCGCAGTTTTGATTTCAGTGTTTGTAATTGGCTTGCTCATAATTTCTATTTCTTACTGGTTCAGTCTTGAGAGGTTGAACGTTTCTAAGACTCTGTCCATTTCCTCTAGGTTGTCCATTTTACTAGCATATAGTTTCTCATAATATTCTCTTATGATCCTTTGTATTTCTGTGTTGTCTGTTGTAACCACCCCTTTTTCATTTCTAATTTTACTGATTTGACTTTTCCCCCCTTTTTTCTTGATGAGTTTGGCTAGTGGTTTGTCCATTTTATTTATCGTCTTGAAAAACCAACTTTTAGTTTTATTAATCTTTGCTATTGTTTCCTTCATTTCTTTTTCGATTATTTCTGTTCCTATTTTTTATGAGTTCTTTCCTTCTGCTGACTTTGGGAGTGTTTTGTTCTTATTTTTCTAGCTACTTTAGATCCCAAATTATGTTCTCTATCCAATGCTTTTCTTGTTCCTTGAGGTAGGACTGTGTTGCTCTAAACTTCTCTCTTAGAACTGCTTTTGCTGAATCCCATAGGTTTTGGGTCATCATGTTTTCATTGTCATTTGTTTCTAGGAATCAAATTATTTCCCTTCTTATTTCTTCAGTAACCTCATTGTTATTTAGTAATGTATTGTTCAATATCCATTAGTTTGTGTTTTTTGCAGTTTTTTGTTTGTTTGTTTGGTTGGTTTTTCCTGTAGTTGTCATCTAATCTCATAGTGTTGTTGTCAGAGAAGATACCTGATACAATTTCAATTTTCTTAAATTTACTGAGGCTTGATTTGTGGCCCAAGATGTGGTCTATCCTGGAGAATGTTTCATGTGCACTTGAGAAGAAAGTGTATATTTCTGCATTTGGATGGAAAAGTCCTGAAGATGTCAATTAGGATCATTTGGTCTAATGTTTTATTTAAGGTTTGTGTTTCCTTATTGATTCTCTGTTTTGATGATCTGTGCATTGGTATAAGTGGGGTGTTAAAGTTCCCTACTATTATTGTGTTGCTGTCAATTTCCCCTCTTATGCCTGTTAGCATTTGCCTTATATATTGAGGTGCTCCTATGTTGAGTGCATAAATATTTATCAATGTTGGACTTCCTTGGTGGCTCAGATGGTAAAGCATCTGCCTCCAATGTGGGAGACCTGGTTCAATCCCTGGGTCAGGGAGATCTCCTGGAGACGGAAACGGCACTCCACTACAGTATTCTTGCTTGGAAAATCATATGGACAGAGGAGCCTGGTGGGCTACAGTCCATGGGGTCGCAAAGAGTCAGACATGACTGAGTAATTTCACTTTATTTTCTTTTCACTATGTTTTCTTCTTGGATTGATCCCTTGCTCACTATGTAGTGTCCTTCTTTGTCTCTTATAATATTTTTTTTAAATTTTTAATGTCTAATTTTTCTGAAATAAGAATTGCCACTCCAGCTTTATTTTGGTTTCCATTCACATGGAATATCATTTTCCATCCTTTTCCTTTCATTCTGTATGTGTCCCTCAGTCTGAAGTGGGTCTCTTGTAGGCAGCATATATATGGGTCTTGTTTTTGTGTCCATTCAGTCAGTCTGTATCTCTTGGTTACTGCATTTAATCCATCCATTGAAACATATGTATCAATAATTACCTATGTTCCTATTGGCATTCTCTCGGTTGTGTTTTGTTTTTGTAGGTCTTTCCTTTCTCTTGTGTTTACTGGCTATATAAGTTCATTTAGTATTTGTTGCAAGACTGGTTTGTTTGTGCTAAATTCTCTTAACTTTTGCTTGTCTGTAAAACTTTTTTATTTCTCCATCAATTTTTAATGAGATCTTTGCCTGGTACAGTAATCTTGGTTGTAGATTTTTCTCTTTCGGTACTTTAACTATATCCTGCCATTCCCTTCTGACCTGCAGAATTTCTGCTGAAAGATCCACTGTTAATCGTATGGATTGTCTCTTGTATGTTACTTGTTGCTTTTCCTTTGCTGCTTTTAATATTCTTTCTTTGTGCTTAATCTCTGTTAGCTTTATTAATATGTGTCTCAATGTGTTTCTCCTTGTATTTATCCTGTATGGGACTCTTTGCCCTTCTTGGACTTTACTGACTATTTCCTTTCCCATGATGAGGATGTTTTCAACTGTAATTTCTTCAAAACTTTTCTCAACACCTTTTTTTTTTTTTCCTTTTTCCTCTTCTTCCTCTGGGACCAACTTGAATGTTGGTGCATTTAATATTGTCCCAAAGGTCTCTGAGGCTATCATCAATTCTTTTCATTATTTTTCCTTTATTCTGCTTTTCAGCAATTATTTCCACAAATCTATCTTCCAGCTCACTTATCTGTTCCTCTGCCTCAGTTATTTTGCTATTGGTTCCTTCTAGAATATTTTTAATTTCAATAATTGTGTTATTTATCTCTATTTGCTTATTCTTTATTTTTTCCATGTCCTTGGTGATTGTATTAACTGTGTTAAGTGTTTCTTGCATTTTCTCCATTCTAGTTTCAAGTTTTCAGAACATCTTTGGAATATTATTATTCTGGAATTCTCTTTCAAATAGATTGCTTATTTTCTATTCATTTATTTGGTCTTGTGAGTTTCTACCTTATTCTCTCATCTGTGTTATATTTCTCTGTCTTTTCATAATTATTATTTTTTTTAACTTGCTCCACTTGAGACCTCATTTTCCTATGTTTTAATGTTGTATTCCTTCTTCATTTTGGTTTTTGCCCTTGTAGGGAAAGGTTGTTTGAATGCTTTGTGTTGATTTCTTGTTAGTGGTGACTTGTGCCTCTGTTCTAGTCAGAGGAGATCAAGAAGATCACACAGGTAGTTACAGAAATAAAGGGATATATACACACACTTCCACACATACAGTTATAACCAAAGTATTCTAAAGAAAAGAGTACAGGAGACTGATTTGGTGAACAAAGGAAACTAAAAGTGATACTGACCAATTAAAAACAGAGCTAGCTAATGCTCCATCTGGAAAACTGAGCAAGAGCAGAGTAACAACTAGGCAATACAGCAAGGAGAGTTCCACAGTTTAACTTGCTGGGAAAAAAAAAAAAGAGAGAGAGTGAAGGAAAAAAAAGAAGAAGAAAGGGAGAAAAAGAGGAGAAGGGAGGGAAAGAGAAAATGAAGGGGTGGAAAAGAGGTTAAAAAATAGAGATAAAAAATAGAAAAAACAAATATAAATAGATGTATGTAAAAAAACATATAGATAGATAGATAGATAAAAATGTATCAGTTCAGTTCAGTCACTCTGTCATATCCAACTCTTTGCCACCCCCTGAACTGTAGCACATCAGACATCCCTGTCCATCACCAACTCCTGGAGTTCACCCGAACCCATGTCCATTGAGTCGGTGATACCATCCAACCATCTCATCCTCTGTCATCCCCTTATCCTCCTGCCCTCAATCTTTCCCAGCATCAGGGTCTTTTCCAATGAGTAAACTCTTCGCATGAGGTGGCCAAAGTATTGGACTTTCAGCTTCAGCATAAGTCCTTCCAATGAATATTCAGGACTGATTTCCTTTAGAATGGACTGGTTGGATCTCTCTGCAGTCCAAGGGACTCTCAAGAATCTTCTCCAACACCACAGTTCAAAAGCATCAGTTCTTCAGCACTCAGCCTTCTTCACAGTCCAACTCTCACATCCATACAGGACCACAGGAAAAACCATAGCCTTGACTAGACAGACCTTTGTTGACAAAGTAATGTCTCTGTTTTTTAATATGCTGTCTAAGTTGGTCATTAACTTTCCTTCCAAGGAGTAAGTGTCTTTTAATTTCATGGCTGCAGTCACCATCTGCAGTGATTTTGGAGCCCCAAAAAATAAAGTTAGTCACTGTTTCCCCTGTTTCCCCATCTATTTCCCATGAAGTGATGGGATTGGATGCCATGATCTTAGTTTTATGAATGTTGAGCTTTAAGCCAATATTTTTACTCTCCTCTTTCACTTTCATCAAGAGGCTCTTTAATTCTTCACTTTCTGCCATAAGGGTGGTGTCATCTGCATATCTGAGGTTGTTGATATTTCTCCTGGCAATCTTGATTCCAGTTCGTACCTCTTCATATGTATATAATATAGATATTATATATATATATATATGAATAGCTACAGCCAGTAAAAAAAATATACAAAAAGTAGATGAATATATAAAAACAAAATAAATAAAAACTCATAAAATGAGTGAAAAAGAGAAAAAATGAGAAAGAAATCTTAAAATGATTTTTGTAACAAGGAAAACTCCACAGCATCACAAAAGGCTAATATGAACGTAGAAATATGTAGGGAATATAAACAGTGTGATATATAAGAAAGAAAGAAAAGAGAAGAAAAGAGAGAAAGAAAAGAAAAAGGCTCTTAAAGTTTCTGTAATTCTTCTTGGTTGTGGATCCTGCCTCCGTGGATGGGGTTGAGTTAGTGTCCTGTGTTTTCCTGTTTGGGGGAGCTTGTGCCTGTGTTCTGGATAATGAAGCTGGATGTCATCTCTCCGATGTGTCAGTAGTGCAGTGTCAGTAGTCAGTTTTGGGGTATCTATGGGTTCAGTATGTCTTTGGGCAGTCCTTTTGGCTTTGGCAGTGTTAGACATGTCTATATCTGCAGCCACTTCAAAGTGGCCCTCTCAGAGTATCTTCACTGCTGTCAGCCCCCTACTTGTCCCTGAGGTCTTTACTGGTGCTTCTGTTCCCCTGCTCCACCCTACACTGCCGGCTGAAGTTTTGTAGGTACAGGCTTGTGTGGATCTTTTCTTGGCTCCTCGACTGTATCTTCTGCATTGTGGAGACTTGTGTAGGCTTCCCTCAGCTCACCCTTAGTGTCATGCAGCTTGCGTGCATTTATCTTGGCTCACGAGGCCCACCCTGTATATCATGGGGCTTGTGGGGCTCAGGGAGCTTGCCTCAGCTCCCTGAGCCCTCCCTCTGTGCTGTGGGGCTCGTGTCCGCATGTCTCAGCTCCTCGGGCCCACCCTCTGCATCATGGGACTTGTACTGTTCTTATTTCATCTCACCAGCCTGCACTCTTTGTTGCAGGGTTTGTGTGTTCTTCTTGTGGCTCCCCAGACCCACCCTTTGTGCTATGAAGTTTGTGTGTACTGCCGAGGTTTGTATGCCTCCCTCTCTCAGCATCCAGGCCCACCCTTTGCACCGTAAGTGTTGTGTGCACTGGCAGGGTTTGTATGCCAGGCCACTCTTGGATACCTGGGCCCACCCTCTGTACCACAAGCATTGTGTGCACTGGTGAGGTTTGTATGCTGTACCACAGGGCTACATGAGCTCACCCTCAGTGCCATTAGGGCTGTGTGCACTGGAGAGGTTTGTATGCCTCCCCACTCTCGGTTCCCTGAGCCCACGTCTGGTAGAGGCCACAGTCCATGAGCTGTTAACACACTGAAAAGTTCAGCTTTCTCTGTTTTCTGCCCTCTAAGACCCTGTTTTTCCCAGTTTTCTGAGACTCTGTAGCTCTGCCTTGGGCCTCCCTGAAAGGGAGCTTCCCTGTGCCCAGGAACTCCCTTCCTCCCTTGGGGCACAAGTTCCTGTCCAGAAGTTCTCCAACTTTTCCCTTTTTATGTCTCCATCCTCTTTCCTACATCATTTCAGGGAGCTTAGCCTGCCCCTCTGGAGGATTGGGCTCTTCTACTGTCTCCTAGAGGTTGCTTTGTAGCAGTTGTTCCATATCTTGATGCGTTTTTTATGTATTTGTCAGGGAGTGGGGGGTGGCTGGTGATCTCCCCATCTTACTCCTCTGCCGTCTTCCTGGAAAGCTTCTCAGATTTTATCTTAAAAATCAGTTTTAAAAATTTTTGTTGTTGTTCAGTCTTTAAGTTGTGTCTGACTTTTTGTGACCTTATGGGCTATAGCAATGCAGCATTTCCTATAATTCAGTATGCCCCAGAGTTTGCTCAAACTCAATGTCCATTGAGTCAGTGATGCCATCCAACCATCTCATCCTGTGTCACCCTCTTATCCTCTTGTCATCAATCTTTCCCAATATCAGGATCTTTCCAATGAATATGTTATTCAACAAATAACATCATGGTTATGCAGGTCATTAAGACCTTGCTTGTATAGTTTTTCTGTGTATTCATGCCACCTCTTCTTGGTTGCATCTTGCTTAAATGCAGTGAAAAATAAGTCAAATATATTTTATCGTAGAATACACCCTACCATTTTATCTGTATATCTTTTTATTACTACCAGAATTCTCCTTGCTTAAGATTTTTGGGAGGAGGAGGAAGAGAAGTGTTTTATATGATTCAATGCTCATTAATTTGTATTTAATGTATTATGGTAAGGAGGAAAGACACTTAGGAGTTATGTGCTGGACATTTTAATAAAATAAGGTAATAGAGGAAAATGATGTTGATGAGAAAAGACAGCATATGTGCCAATAAAGTTACAAAAATAATGGTTTATAATTTAAAATAATGAAATTAAAATTAAGACCACTCTAGTGTTTGGTTGGAGAAGGCAATGGCAACCCACTGCAGTACTCTTGCCTGGAAAATCCCATGGGCGGAGGAGCCTGGTAGGCCGCAGTCCATGGGGTCGCTAGGAGTCGGACACAACTGAGCAACTTCACTTTCACTTTTCACTTTCATGCATTGGAGAAGGAAATGGCAACCCACTCCAGTGTTCTGCCTGGAGGATCCCAGGGATGGGGGAGCTTGGTGGGCTGCCGTCTATGGGGTCGCACAGAGTCGGACACGACCGAAGTGACTTAGCAGCAGCAGCAGCAGTGTTTAGTTTAATTTTTCATCATTAATCATCAAATAATGGTTAAAGTCTCCTTTTAAGTTCTGTTAAAATGCACGTTTTAAAGAAAGTTTTTCTCAGAATCCAGAGTAAGAATCATCCAATATTAGTAGGCATGGACATTTGTTATTTTATTATTAGGCCTCAGTTGCTTAGGCTTATATAACTTTTTATATGCTGGTTCATACTTGCCTGATTTAGCAAATAATTAAATCTATTTAAATTACTTGGGCCTCTGAAATTCTCATATTTACTTTTAAAAGGTTACACATTTTTGCAAGCATTCATAGAGAAAGGTACATTCTTTCAACAGTATAGCTTAGAAATTAAGCAGTGCCCAGGGACAATGCTTTGTCAGAATCATTAGAAATTATTCAAAAAAAAAAAAACAAAAACTCTTTTAAGGCAATTAGATGAATGCTGTCACACAGAATTTATGTGATGACGGAAATGTTCTGTTGTACTCTCCTCAAAATAGCTGCTAGCCACATGTAGCTATCAAGCATATGAAACAGGCCTAATACAAATAAGAAACAATATATTTAATTTGAATATCATGTGACTAGTTGCTATTGCTTTGAGTAGGGCAGTTTTAGACATAAAAAATCAAGCCAAAGGCTTCCTTGAAGGTAGTACCTTCCTGACACTATCACTGAGAAGATTAAATGCCCTAAAATGGGGAGGTGAATACACAGTGCCTGGGTCTACATTAGATGCTGAGCTTTCCTTATGTAAGTCAATACTTAGCCAGTGTTGGTGCTCCCAGCGACCACTGACTTTTCTACTATTTTTGCAGTTTGTTTCTTGTTCTCTTTTTACGTTATCCTAAAACTATCTCTCATATAACTGAACAGCCCGTCTTACTTTTATTTCTATTTATCTATTCTTTTGTTTTCTCCGTCCCTTCATGATGGGAAAGACTACTCAACAATTACTTATCTTTCCCAAATGCTCTATCCTGAGTGTAAACACGAACTGGAAATGAACTTGCTTGATTAGAATTAGCACTGTTTGCAGGCTAATTCTCCTGAGGCCTTAAAGAACTTTCAAAATTCCAAGATATTAAGATTAAAGCAAACACTAATTAAAATTAATCAGAAATACAACACACAAGCTGTCATGTGAATACACACAAGAAGAGAAAAGGACAACAGACAATTTAGATGTTGAAATGACCAGACAAAGAATATTAAATACATATGTACAACATTTTTTTTTTTTGAGTAAAATAGAAACTGGAAACCATGTGTAAGAAAGGAGAGATTTTAAAAAGATCAACAGACTTAGAAAAGAATCAAATGAAACTCTATAAGTTTAAAAATGTAATCAAGGCTAAAAACAATGAACAAGTTAGGTAAGAAATTAAATGTAGATTAAATGTAGCTCAGAAATTAGTGAAGTATCAAACCAAATAACCACAATGCAGCACAGAGAAAAATAAATGTAAAGTATAAGAGAGGTGTCTGTCAGAACTGGGAATACTGTCTAATATATATGTATATCCATATATATTTATCTTGAGTCTTGAAAGGAAAGGAGAGGAAGGGGATGAGGCTATATTTGAAGAGATGAATTTAGTAACCTCAGGAGTTGTTGAGAAATACTAATCCCAGATCAGGAAGCCCAAATAATCTTAAATGGAATAAATTCACATACACACACATACACACCATGTCACAGTTGAAGCGACATTACACCAAAGACAAAAAGAGCTTAAAAAGCATCTACAGAAATCAGACAGACCCCTTCAAAAGGACCATATGCTTCCTGATAGCAAGAATGGAAACTTTAGGCTTTAGAAAAATATTCTCAATATATCTGAAGAAAAGAAGAATATGTGTAACTTAGCAAGTATGAAATACATTTCAAGAAATAGTGAAATAAGAACAGTTTGTTACCAATGGGCCATTATGAACAAAATTCTCTGATATGCCTCTGACAATTAAAACATAATCCTAAACAGAAGGAATTAGGCAAAACTAGCATAAAGGTGTGAGATGTGGTCAGATTTAAAACATTCTCAGGCCATTTATTATTCAGGAGGGAGGTAGATGTGTTCCTAGACTTCATACTTTATTAAGGAGGAAGATTAAAAGCTATATAACTACTGAAAATATTAAGAGTAAAGAATTTAACCACCAAAGAATGAAGGGGAAAGAATAGAATGAGAAGAAGAGTAATCTAAAATAAGTCCAGAAAAATGATGAGAATAATATCCAAATAGATATAAATGGGATACGCTCATAATTAAATGAGCAAAAATGTCAGACTGTAGTAAAACATACTTAAATATAGTGATCTGCTATGTTTAAGAGCTGTGCCTAAAACCTGAAACAGAAAAGGCAAAAGAGAAAAGATAGCAAGATAGATGTAAAGCTAATATCACCTCTTTAATCTTTCCTTGCTCCTGGATAAAAAAATAACAAAAATTGATGTGGCAGTAGTAACATCAGACAAATTAAAGTCAAATTTATTGCTAGAGATAAATCCTAGTTACATGTTGTAAAGTTTCCATTTCCTAGGGAAATATAATAATTATACATTTATATGCATTGAATATTCTTCATAATGAGAGAATTTCATGGAATAGTTGCTAAATTATCATCATAAAAGAAAAAATTTAACACCCTCTATTAGTAAATAATAGATGAGGGAAAAGTAATAAAGTTTAAAAACACCTAAACAATATAATGTGGAAATTTAACAACATTGCATATCTAAACAGGCATATTTTGTTTTGTTTCATAGATAATGCATGTTTTAGAAGTTGAAGCTTTGTGGCAAGTCTGTGTTGAGCAAGGGCTGTTGGTGCCATTTTTCCAATAATTTGACCCATTCAGCCTCTGTGTCACATTTTGGTTATTCTTGCAATATCTCAAAATTTTCATTATTATTGCATTTGTTATTATGATCTTTGATATTGTAATTGTTTTGGGGCACTCATAAAATATGGCAAACCTAATAAATGTCATGTGTGTTATAAATGAATTCTGTAAAATTTCAGGATACAAGGTTAATATTTAGAAATCTGCTATAATTTTTCTATACATTAATAATGAACTATGAGAAGGAGAAAGTGAAAGATATTTTATTTAAAATTGCATCAAAAAAATAAAATAGCTAGAAATAAATTTAAGGAGGTGAAAGATTTATTCATACTCTGAAAACTACAAAACACTGATGAAGACACTTTAAAATGACACAAAGACAGGAAAAGATATCCAATATTTTTGAACTGGAAAAATTAATACTGTTAAAATGGTCATAATGCCAAAGGCATTTAATGCAATCCCTATCAAAATACTCATGACATTTTTCACAGAACTAAAACAAACAGTCGTAAAATTTATATGGAACTATAAAAGACATCATATTACAAAAAAAACCAAAAAAACAAAAAAAGAGAAAAGAGAAAAAAAAACTAGAGGTACCACACTCCCTGGCTTCAGACTATACAGCAAATCTATAGTGATGAAAACAGCAAGTCACTGACACAAAAACAGACTCAAAGATCAACTGAATAGAGAGTCAAAAAATAAACACATACCTATAGTCAGTTAATCTACAACAAAAGAACCAAAAAAATTCAAAGGAGAAGAAAACAGTCTTTTCAGTAAGTGATCCTGGGACACCAACATATAAAAGAACATGATTAGGACATTTCTTCATACCATATACAAAAAAAAAAAAAGGATATAAATGACTTGAAACCATAAAACTCCTAGAACAACACATAGGCAGAACACTCTTTGACTTAAATTGTAGCAATATTTTTTTTAATTTTAATCTGTCTCTTTATACAAAAGAAACAAAAGCAAAACTAAATAAATGAGACATAATTAAACTTAAAAGCTTTTGCACAGTAAAGGAAACCATCATCAACATGATAGAAAATGTACTAAATGGTAGAAAATTTCAGCAAATGATATGATTCAATTTTTTTAAAGGAAACAATATTATTAAAAAATGGACAGATTACTCAAATAGACATTTCTCCAAAGAAGGCGTACAGATGACCATGAGACACATGAAGAAATGCTCAATGTGGCTGATCATTCAGTTTAGTTCAGTTCAGTCGCTCAGTCTTTGTGACCCCATGAATCGCAGCACACCAGGTCTCCCTGTCCATCACCAACTCCTGGAGTCTACTCAAACTCATGTCCATCGAGTTGGCGATGCCATCCAGCCATCTCATCCTCTGACATCCCCTTCTCCTCCTGTCCCCAATCCCTCCCAGCATCAGGGTCTTTTCCAATGAGTCAACTCTTTGCAAGAGGTGGCCAAATATTGGAGTCTCAGCTTCAGCATCAGTCCTTCCAATGAACACCCAGGACTGATCTCCTGTAGGATGGACTGGTTGGATCTCCTTGCAGTCCAAGGGACTCTCAAGAGTCTTCTCCAACACCACAGTTGAAAAGCATCAATTCTTCGGCGCTCAGCTTTCTTCACAGGCCAACCCTCACATCCATACATGACCACTAGAGAAACATTAGCCTTGACTACACGGACATTTGTTGGCAGAGTAATATCTGTGCTTTTTAATATGCTATCAAGGTTGGTCATAACTTTCCTTACAAGGACTAAGCGGCTTTTAATTTCATGGCTGCAATCACCATCTGCAGTGATTTTGGAGCCCCCAAAAATAAAGCTTGACATTGTTTCCACTGTTTCCCCATCTATTTCCCATGAAGTGAGGGAACCAGATGCCATGATCTTAGTTTTCTGAATGTTGAGTTTTAAGCCAACTTTTTCACTCTCCTCTTTCACTTTGATCAAGAGGCTTTTTAGTTCCTCTTCACTTTCTGCCATAAGGGTGGTGTCATCTGCATATCTGAGGTTATTGATACTTCTCCCGGCAATCTTGATTCAAGCTTGTGTTTCTTCCAGCCCAACATTTCTCATGATGTACTCGGCGTGTAAGTTAAATAAGCAGGGCGACAATATACAGGCTTGACGTACTCCTTTTCCTATTTGGAACCAGTCTGTTGTTCCATGTCCAGTTCTAACTGTTGCTTCCTAACCTGCATATAGGTTTCTCAAGAGGCAGGTTGGGTGTTCTGGTATTCCCATGTCTTTCAGAATTTTCCACAATTTATTGTGATCCACACAGTCAAACGCTTTGGCTTAGTCAATAAAGCAGAAATACATGTTTTTCTTGAATTCTCTTGCTTTTTTGATGATCCAGCATATGTTGACAATTTGATCTCTGTTCTTCTGCCTTTTCTAAAGCCAGCTTGAACATCTGTAAGTTCACAGTTCACGTATTGCTGAACCCTGGCTTCACGCAAAGATGGGCTCAGTAAAGGACAGAAATGGTATAGACCTAACAGAAGCAGAAGATAGTAAGAAGAGGTGGCAAGAATACACAGAAGAACTATACAAAAAAGAGCTTCATGACCCATGTAATCACGATAGTATGATCACTCACCTAGGGCCAGACATCCTGGAATGGGAAGTCAAGTGGGCCTTAGAAAGCATCACTACGAACAAAGCTAGTGGAGGTAATGAAACTCCAGTTGAACTATTTCAAATCCTGAAAGATGATGCTGTGAAAGTGCTGCCCTCAATATGCCAGCAAATTTGGAAAACTCAGCAGTGGCCACAGGACTGAAAAAGGTCAGTTTTTATTCCAATCCCAAAGAAAGGCAATGCCAAAGAATGCTCAAACTACCACACAATGCACTCATCTCACACGCTAGTAAAGTAATGCTCAAAATTCTCCAAGCCAGGCTTCAGCAATATGTGAACTGTGAACTTCCAGATGTTCAAGCTGGTTTTAGAAAAGGCAGAGGAACCAGAGATCAAATTGTCAACATCTGCTGGATGATGGAAAAAGCAAGAGAGTTCCAGAAAACCATTTATTTCTCCTTCATTGACTATGGCAAAGCCTTTGACTGTGTGGATCACAATAAACTGTGGAAAATTCTGAAAGAGTTGGCCATTTCAGACCACCTGACCTGCCTCATGAGAAACCTATATGCACGTCAGGAAGCAACAGTTAGAACTGGACATGGAACAACAGACTGGTTCGAAATAGGAAAAGGAGTATGTCAAGGCTGTATATTGTCACCCTGCTTATTTAACTTATATGCAGAGTACATCATGACAAACGCTGGGCTGGAAGAAGCACAAGCAGGAATCAAGATTGCTGGGAGAAATATCAATAACTTCAGATATGCAGATGACACCACCCTTATGGCAGAAAGTGAAGAGGAACTAAAAAGCCTCTTGATCAAAGTGAAAGAGGAGAGTGAAAAAGTTGGCTTAAAACTCAGCATTCAGAAAATGAAGATCATGGCATCTGGTCCCATCACTTCATGGGAAATAGATGGGGAAACAGTGGAAACAATGTCAGACTTTATTTTGGGGGGCTCCAAAATCACTGTGGATTGTGATTGCAGCCAAGAAATTAAAAGCCGCTTAGTCCTTGGAAGGAAAGTTGTGACCAACCTAGATAGCATATTGAAAAGCAGAGATATTACCCTGTGAACAAAAGTCCATCTAGTCAAGGCTATGGTTTTTCTAGTGGTCATGTATGGATGTGAGAGTTGGACTGTGAAGAAAGCTGAGTGCCTAAGAATTGATGCTTTTGAACTGTGGTGTTGGAGAAGACTCTTGAGAGTCCCTTGGACTGCAAAGAGATCTAACCAGTCCATTCTAAAGGAGATCAGTCCTGGGTGTTCTTTGGAAGGACTGATGCTGAAGCTGAAACTGAAACTCCAATATTTGGCCACCTCTTGCGAAGAGTTGATTCATTGAAAAAGACCCTGATGCTGGGAGGGATTAGGGGCAGGAGGAGAAGGGGAAGACAGAGGATGAGATGGCTGGATGGCATCACTGACTCGATGGACATGAGTTTGAGGGAACTTCAGGAGTTGGTGTGGACAAGAAGGCCTGGCGTGCTGTGATTCATGGGGTCCAAAGGGTTGGACATGACTGAGAGATTGAACTGAACAGAAGTGATCTTACTAGCGTGTGAGATGAGTGCAATTGTACAGTAGTTTGAGCATTCTTTGGCATTGTCTTTCTTTGGGATTGGAATGAAAACTGACCTTTTTCAGTCCTGTGGCCACTGCTGAGTTTTCCAAATTGGCTGGCATATTGAGTGCAGCACTTTCACAGCATCATCTTTCAGGATTTAAAATACCTCAACTGGAATTCCATCACCTCCACTAGCTTTGTTCCTAGTGATGCTTTCTAAGGCCCACTTGACTTCACATTCCAGGATGTCTGGCTCTAGGTGAGTGATCATACCGTCATGATTATCTGAGTCGTGAAGCTCTTTTTTGTACAGTTCTTCTGTGTATTCTTGTCACCTCTTCTTAATATCTTCTGCTTCTGTTAGGTCCGTACCATTTCTGTCCTTTATCAAGCCCATCTTTGCATGAAATGTTCCCTTGGTATCTCTAATTTACTTGAAGAGATCTCTAGTTTTTCCCATTCTGTTGTTTTCCTCTATTTCTTTGCATTGATAGCTGAGGAAGGCTTTCTTATTTTTCCTTGCTATTCTTTGGAACTCTGCACTCAGATGGGAATATCTGTCCTTTTCTACTTTGCTTTTCACAGCTATTTGTAATGCCTCCTCAGATGGCCATTTTGCTTTTTTGTGTTTCTTTTCCATGGAGATGGTCTTGATCCCTGTCTCCTGTGCAATGTCATGAACCTCTGTCCATAGTTCATCAGGCACTCTGTCTCTCAGATCTAGTACCTTAAATTTATTTCTCACTTCCACTGTATAATCATAAGGGATTTGATTTAGGTTACTGAATGGTCTAGTGTTTTCCCCCACTTTCTTCACTTTAAGTCTGAATTTGGCAGTAAGGAGTTCATGATCTGAGCCACAGTTAGCTCCCATTCTTGTTTTTGCTGACTGTATAGGGCTTTTCCATCTTTGGCGGCAAAGAGTATAATCAATCTGATTTCAGTGTTGACCATCTGGTGATGTCCATGTGTAGAGTCTTCTTTTGTGTTGTTGGAAGAGGGTGTTTGCTATGACCAGTGCATTCTCTTGGCAAAACTCTATTAGCCTTTGCCCTGCTTCATTCTGTACTCCAACGCCAAATTTGCCTGTTACTCCAGGTGTTTCTTGACTTCCTACTTTTGCATTCCAGTCCCCTATAATGAAAAGGCCATTTTTTGGGGATGTTAGTTCTAAAAGGTCTTGTAGGTCTTCATAGAACCATTCAACTTCAGCTTCCTCAGTGTTACTGGTTGGGGCATAGGCTTGGATACCGTGATATTGAATGGTTTGCCTTGGAAACAAACAGAGATCATTCTGTCGTTTTTGAGATTGCATCCAAGTACTGCATTTCAGACTCTTTTGTTGACCATGATGGCCACTCCATTTCTTCTAAGGGATTCTTGCCCGCCATAGTAGATATAATGGTCATCTGATTTAAATTCACCCATTCTAGTCCATTTTAGTTCACTGATTGCTAGAATGTCGATGTTCACTCTTGCCATCTCCTGTTTGACCACTTCCAATTTGCCTTGATTCATGGACCTAACATTCCAGGTTCCTATGCAATATTGCTCTTTGCAGCATCGGACCTTGCTGCTATCACCAGTCACATCCACAACTGGGTATTGTTTTGCTCTGGCTTCATCCCTTCATTCTTTCTGGAGTTATTTCTCCACTGATCTCCAGTAGCATATTGGGCACCTACCAACCCGGAGAGTTCCGCTTTCAGTATCCTATCATTTTGCCTTTTCATACTATTCATGTGGTTCTCAAGTCAAGAATACTGAAGTAGTTTGCCATTCCCTTCTCCAGTGGACTACATTCTGTCAGACCTCTCCACCATGACCTGTCCGTCTTGGGTGGCCCCACATGGCATGGCTTAGTTTCACTGAGTTAGACAGGCTGTGGTCCATGTAATCATATTGGCTAGCTTTCTGTGATTATGGTTTCATAATTAGGATTATAGTTTCTGTGATTATGCTGATCATTAAAGAAATTCAAATAAAAGCTGTAACAAGATATCATTTCACACCTGGCAGAATGAATATCATCAAATAACATATCATACAAATAACAAATGTGGGTGAGGATGTAGAAAAGAGAACCCTCATCACTGTTGGTGGAAATGTGAATTGGTGCAGCCACTATGAAAAACAGTATGGAGGCTTCTCAAAAAATTAAAAATATAGCAACCATATGATTCAACAGTTCCATTCCTGTTATATATATGAAGAAAATAAAAAGATTAATGCAAAAAGTGAAATGAAACCCAATGTTTGTAGTAGCATTATTTATAATATCCAAGTTACAGAAGCAACCTAAGTGTCCACCAGAGGAATAGATAAAGAAATTGTGAGATATATATAGACAGAGCTTTACCCAGCCATAAAAAGAATTAAATTATTTGACTAAGCTTCAATTAAAAAATAAAAATAAAAGTATTCTTGCCTGGAGTATCCCATGGACAGAGGAGCCTGGTGGGCTACAGTCCACCGGGTCGCAAAGAGTCAGACACAACTGAGCGACTTCACTTTCACTTTAAGCTTCAATTAAAAAATAAAAGTTGTGTGTGTTATAACTGTTCTATCAATCAGCTGTTCCCCCTTCTCTGACCCTCTCTTCAGACCTATTTCCAGAGACACAACGATATTGAAATTAGGCCAGTTAATAACCCTGCAGTATGACCAACCTAGATAGCATATTCAAAAGCAGAGACATTACTCTGCTAACAAAGGTTAGTCTAGTCAAGGCTATGGTTTTTCCTGTGGTCATGTATGGATGTGAGAGTTGGACTGTGAAGAAGGCTGAGCACCGAAGAATTGATGCTTTTGAACTGTGGTGTTGGAGAAGACTCTTGAGAGTCCCTTGGACTGCAAGGAGATCCAACCAGTCCATTCTGAAGGAGATCAGCCCTGGGATTTCTTTGGAAGGAATGATACTAAAGCTGAAACTCCAGTACTTTGGCCACCTCATGCGAAGAGTTGACTCATTGGAAAAGACTCTGATGCTGGGAGGGATTGGGGGCAGGAGGAGAAGGGGACAGCAGAGGATGAGATGACTGGATGGCATCACTGACTCGATGGACGTGAGTCTGGGTGAACTCCGGGAGTTTGTGATGGACAGGGAGGCCTGGCGTGCTGTGATTCATGGGGTCGCAAAGAGTCAAACATGGCTGAGCGGCTGAACTGAACTGAACTGAAGCTCTAAGTATCCAAATTAAAAAAAAAAAAAAAAAGAGTCACATGTCTCTAACTTTAAATCAAAAGCTAGAAATAATTAAGCTTAGTGAAGAAGGCATATTGAAAGCTGAAACAGGTCAAAAGCTATCCGTTTGTACAAAATAGTCAAGCATTTATGCAAAGGCAAAGTTATGGAAGAAAATTAAAAGTGATCCTCCAAGAAACACACAAATAATTAAGAGAGTGAAGCAACTTTATTTCTGATATGGAAAAATTTGAGTGAACTGGACAGAAGATCAAAGTAATTACAACATCCCCTTAAGCCTAAATCTAATCCAGAGCAAGACCTAACTCTCTGTAATTCTATGAAGGCTGGAAGAGGTAAACAAACTGGAAGAAAAAAAAAAAAAATGTTTGAAGCCAACAGAGGTTGGATCATGAGTTTCAAGTTATGAAGCCATCTCCATAACGTAAAAGTACAATATGAAGCAACAAATGCTGATAAAGAAGCTGCAGCAAGTTATCCAGAAAATTTAGCTAATTCATGGAGGTGTCAACACTAAACAATAGATTTAGAATGTAGATGGCATAACAATTGTATACTAGAAGACGATACCATCTAGAACTATCATAGCTAGGGAAGAGAAGTCAATGCCTGTTGTCAAAGCTTTAGAGGACAGGGAGACTCTCTTGTCAGGAACTCATGTAGCTGATGACTTTTAAGTTGAACTAATGCTCATTAACCATCTGAAAACCCTAGGGCCCTTAAGAATTATGTTCAGTGTACTCTACTTATGCTTTATAAATGGAACAACAAAACCTGAATGACAGAACATCTGTTTATAACATGGTTTACTGAACATTTTAAGTGTACTATTGAGATACACTATTGGGGGGGATATATATATATATATATATATATATATATATATAACTTTCAAAAGAATTGTCAATCACTGGTCACCCAAGAGCTCTGATGGATATGTACAAGGAGATTAATGTTGTTTTCTTACATGTTATCACACATCCATTCAGCAGCCCATGGATCAAGGAGTCATTTTGACTTGCAGGTCTTATTATTTAAGAAACACATTTCATAAGGCTGTAGCTTCCATAGAAAGTGATTATTTAGATTTGGGCAACGTCAACTGAAAGCCTTCTGGAAAGGATTCCCCATCCTAGATGCCATTAAGAATGTTTGAGAAAAAAATAATGTTTGTGGTTTATGGGAAGAGGTCGAACTGTCACCATTAGCTAGAGTTTGAGAAAAGTTGATTCTAACTCTCATGGATGACTTTGAGGGATTCAAGACTTCAGTGGAGGAATTAATTGAAGATGTGATAAGCTATCAGAACTAGAATTAGACATGGAGCCTAAAGATGTAGCTGAATTGCTGCAATCTCATTAAAAAAATAATGAACAGATGAGGAGTTTCTTCTGGTGGATGAGCAAAGAAAGTGGTTTCTTGAGATGGAATCTACTCCTGGTGGAGATGCTATGAAGGCTGCTTGGGTGACCATAAAGAATTTAAAATATTGCATAAACTTATTATTAGTTAATAAACTAGTGGTAGAGTTTGAGAAAATTGACTCCAATTTGGAAAGAAGTTCATCTGTCAGTAAAATGCTATTAAAGAGCACTAACTGCTAAAGAGAAATCATTCTTAAAAGCAAGAGGCATCATTGTCTTATTTTAAGAAATTGCTATAACCACTTCAGCCTTCAACCACCACCCTGATCAGTCAGCAGCCATCAACAAGGAGGCAAGACTCTCCACCAGAAAAATAAGATTGTGACTCACTAAAGGCTCAAACGAGGGCTAGCATTTATTAACAATAAAGTATTTTTTAATTAAGACATGTACATTTTTAGCTGTAATACTATTGCAATGTAGTGGGCTTCCCTGGTAGCTCTGATGGTAAAGCGTCTGCCTGCAATGCGAGAGACCCAGGTTCCATCCCCAGTGGGGAAGATCCCCTGGAGAAGGAAATGGCAACCCACTGCAGTACTCTTGCCTGGAAAATTCCATGGATGGAGGAGCCTGGTAGGCTACAGTTCTCGGGGTTGCAAAGAGTCAGACACTACTGAGCGACTTCACTTTCTTTCTTTTCTTTATGAACATACCCCTTTATATGCACTTAGGAAACCAAAAAAATCCATGCAACTTGCTTCATTGAGATATTCATTTTATCATGGTAGTCTGGAACTGAACCTGCAATATTTGTAAGGTACCCCTGTACAAGTAAAAATTTGTCAGATGATACTACTAAAACACATTCAACCAAAAACATATAGCATCTTTTACTGAAAACCACTGAAAGAAGATCAAATAAATATAACTGGATGGAAAAAATCAATTTCACAAACATATTTTATGACTTTGATTAGTAAATATAGTTTATTCTGAAAATTAATAAAATGAGTCAAAAATATATATTAAAAGAAAATAGATAAAGAATAAATCAAGACATGTTAAGAAAACAAGATGAAGCCAAAATTTAAAGTAGTGACAAAGAATTTTCTATTTCTTAATCTTTGTAGATTAAAAACTACTTCATTATATTTAACCCTAAAATTAATTTTTATATATTTTGTTTTATATACCCTATTTCACAACATTTTTTTTAAAAGCTGACAGTATAAATCTGAGGCTCATAGTGCTAAAGAATTGACAATTAAAACAGGATGTTTTACTATTTTACATATGGAACTCAGTAATTGTTACTCACTCTTTAAAATAAAATATATCTCCAGTCCAGGTTCTATGCAGGATGCAGGAAGCTTGGGGCTGGTGCACTGGGATGACCCAGAGGGATGGTATGGGGAGG
>NW_011494957.1:3802803-3826891 GCF_000754665.1 Bison bison bison | reverse complement strand
TTTAAAAATAAATAGAATGTGTGTGTAATTTAAGAAATTTGGAATACACAGAAAATATGTATAAATAAATAAAAATAATTAGAATCCAGGTTAAGCACCATGAACATCTTATACTTCTAATCTTTTTCTCTGTGAATGTGTACATCTGTTTGTGAATGTGATTTTTTTTTTTACAAAATTGCTACTTTATTTTATTATATATTCATTTCTGTTACACTTTTTCATTGACCATTGCAAATTTATTATTTGACGTGTTAGGAATTTTGCAAAACTATACTTTTAATTATGAAAAAGTATAGCTGAGTAAAGTAACTAGCCTCCAACTAAAATAAATAAATTTAAAAAAACTGTAAAAAAAAAAAAAAAAGAAAAAGTATAGCTTAAATTGATGTACTTGGTCAAGCAATTTTCTTTAGAAATAGCAATATTTTAGAAACTAAAACTTGAAAATATATCAGAGGTTACATCCCCTGAAAGATATATAATGCACAGGAAGAATACATTTTTAGTAATCCAAAAAATAAAAGAGGAAGACGGGGAAAACATGTATCTAATGCACTAATGTCACTCCGAATTGTCAATACTCTGCACCACAGCTGCCACTTTTATTTGTTAGTTATTAAAATGAAATGTAAAGGGCTTTTCTTAAGCAATTTCCTCACAAAAACTGGTCCCAATAATTTGCTAAAAGGATATATTTATTTCAACAATTACTGAGAGAGAAGATAGCATAGTGAACTTAATAGTACAACCAAACACTTTCTACATTTTTCTTTCTATCACAAAAACAGAATTTATTTTCAAAGCCAGAAAATATCTTGAGTACTGTTTCAAGGGAGAGGAAGGGGCCATTTCTTCAAGGTTGAGAAAATCTTCCCTTGAGATTCACATCTTTTCCTCCAGCTATCTGGGGAGAACTACGGCCTGGGTTGACTCTGGTCTCCAGCAAGTAACTTTATAAACCCACCAATGCCAGTCATACTTGAGATTTCTCTAAATGTTGTTTTCAGACTGTGAAATATATTCCTGTTACTACCTAATTTGAGGAAATAGTAGGATGATATTTGCAATGTCATGGCAACTTACATCTCAGGATAACAATTTTGTTTTTCTTTCTTTCTTTCTTTACTGCTTTTTAATTGACAAAAATAAATGGTACTCAAACAAAGGGAGGAAAATTAAAATTTACTTAACACCTGCTATATGTCAGGCATTGAGTTGAGTTGTTTATACACACCACTGCATTTAGTTCTCTGAGGATTTGGGAAAGGTTGTCCCATTTTAAAAGGAGACAGAAATTTCAGTACCTTGTTTTGCTTAAGGTCAAATTACCTAGTAATTCAACCAGAATCTCTTGGAACTGGTGACTCTAATTCTCAAGCTAGCATCTTTTCAATGTTCTAGACCTCTTCCTCCAAGCTTTCTCCCTGAACTTCTAATCTGACTCTCCTCTATAACTGACAACAAATGCTTTGTGAAACACTAGTGCGTGCATTGCAATATACATGTTTTAAGTGTTGTGGGTTTTGATGCTTAATTTTAAATTCCCTGTACAGAAAACTGCATCTAAATCAGAATTGACTTGATTATGCTTTACTTCTCAGTTAAAATAGTTATTCAAAGGCTTTAATTGCATGCCATGTGGATTAGAAGATGGTACCAATTAAGTAGTTAGGATTTAGTTATACATATGGTAGAGAATTAGTTATATCACTATGGAAGAATAATATCTATATTATAATACAAATTTACAGATATAGATTGCATGAAATATGCATTGCAAATATTCAGTTTTGAGGATCAGCACAGATTTGTTGAATTTAAGGGGATGTGTGTGGAGAAGGAAATGGCAACCCATTCCAGTATTCATGCCTGGAAAATCCCATGGACAGAGGAGCCTGGTGGGCTACAGTCCATGGGATTGCAAAAGGTCAGACACTACTGAGTGACTTCATTTCATTTCATTTCATTTCATTTCATGTGTTCGATTGAAAGAGCAAATGAGCAAACATGAATTGTATTTATAAGCCATTGAATTAAAATTAAACTGATAGCTCAATTCTTGGTAGAATCTAAATATTCTTTACTGAAATTTTGATATCATTTTCTTTATATTTTGTTGCAGAGATTTTTTTTCCTTTTAAATAAAAGAATATAAAGACTAATGCAAAGAAAATATCTTTTATAGCAGACTTTAGGAGATATTTAAATAATTTTGTTGTGATGATATGTTGTTCATCTAGAAGCACCAGTGGCAGCTTGCAGGAATAAAACTGAAAATTCTGTTTATTGATTCTGTCTTTATGAAGAAGCAAATGGAATAAAGTGTCTTATATTTTTTAAAAAATGATACCGTCATTTAAGCACCACAACATTTTTTTCCCCTCTTGATTCCCAGCAGGAAAAGGTCTCAAAAACATTATTATTTGGGAAGTTGAGGGGTGTTAGCATTTGAAAGCAAGAACATTTATACAAGAAAATTTCTACTTGAGTGACATGGGCATAAAGGCAGAGAAGCAGCTTATTAAGGACTGATGGGTGATCCAAACAGAAAGCACAAAAGTTTAGGATTGCAAAGTAAATCAAAAGAAAAATATAAATTGAAGATGAAAGATTGGGTTGGAAAAGTTGTGTTGGTCTTTGGAGCCAAGAAGTAGTACCTGGGTGACTAGATCTGTTATGTAAGGTAGAGTGGACCCTGTGCAGGAGCCAGGGTCTCCATCCCCATCTTGTAGTCCTGTCATACCAGGCCTTATTAATTAGAGGTGGTGTTGGCCCTGATATGATGTCACAATCTAACATAAAAGCACTTTTGATTGACAAGTTGTTCAGAAGTTAATGTATATGCATAAAATTTCAAGTACAAAAAAATGATAAGATGTTATGAGTCTTATATATAACTACCTTTGGTAAGTGAAAAAAATGCACAATCTAAAAGTTATGTTTCATTCAATGGACAAATATGAGTGCTTAAGCCCAATACACAGTATCTCAGACAACTCTGAGAAATTATTCTGAAAAGGAGGGGATGGAAGACGTTGAGATTTGAACACGGGCTTCTGTAGGGGCCATTATTTCATCATTAACAGTGATTTTCCATTCTCTGACATTCATTTAATTGGGGGTAAATGGGTTACTTTTAATCAGATTCCATGAGAATATATTTGACAGATACTGTGGGAGTCTATTAGTATTATTTACTTCTTCTAACAAAGTATAAAGCAGAATTTTACTTTTGTTATTCAATTAATATTCTCTAACTGCAATGGAATATCATTCTCCCGTGTATTCTCACATAGTATTGCATAAGTAAATTTTTTTTGAGAATGAAGGATAAAGTCTCAATTTTGTTTAGTTTTGCCTAAATAAGAATAATAGAAACATAAATTTAAATCAATATTTGACAACACCTCTGTTAGAAAGGGATCCTTAATTATGATTATCCAGGTGTGAAATACCAGCTGCTTTAAATAAAATAACTGTGACACACTCTGAATCAAAGAAAACCATGCTGCTGCTAACTTGCTTCAATCGTGTCCAACTCTGTGTGACCCCATAGATGGCAGCCCACCAGGCTCCACTGTCCCTGGGATTCTCCAGGCAAGAATACTGGAGTGGGTTGCCATTTCCTTCTCCAATGCACGAAAGTGAAAAGTGAAAGTGAAGTCACTCAGTTGTATCCAACTCCTAGTGACCCCATGGACTGCAGCCTACCAGGCTCCTCCATCCATGGGATTTTCCAGGCAAGAGTACTGGAGTGGGTTGCCATTCCCTTCTCTGAAAGAAAACCATAGACACAGACAAATAAATGTTGGTCTACTGTATGAGAAACTGTAGGGAAATTTTCAAATTATAAATTCATATAATTGGAGAACCAATGCCATTTATGTCATTTTCCTGTGTGATAATGGAGAACTACAAATTAAAATGCTTAATTTTTAGTCTTACTAAGTTCTAAAAGTCTGTGATTCTGGTTTTGAGCAGTACACAATGCAACTCAAAAGTAACTACTTTATTTTATTTTATAGTTTTTGGGGTTTTTTTTAAGACTAATTATTCCTGTGGCATTTCTCTTGTCCTAATGTGGCTAGGAACACTGTTCTCACTCTGAAAACAGTATATTGACTGGTACAAAAAGATATTGATTGAAAGAAGGTAGTGTTTTATAAGAATGAAGTTGAGAGGCCTACAGATTAGATAGAAATCTTCCCTGTAGGATTTGAATTTCTCAATGAGTGCATGGGGGTATATGAATCAAGAATATCTAAGGTAAAGTATATATTTGTGGAAATCAGTTATTTCTATCAAAATGGCTGTTTGGGGGAAAAAAATCTTTATTTGAAAGTTAATCACTGTAAGAACACATATATGGATTGCTTATCCTATTTTTATTTGGTAAGCATTTAAAATAATTAAATCAATTGAAGTCAATAGCTGAGTTTAATCATTTCTAGGAAATAGCATTATCTCCTAGTTCCTATTTTTCCATAAATGGAGTCAAATAATAAGCAAATTATTAAAGACCTTGTGTCAACAACATAGGTAGAAATAGGCTGAGTTTTCAGCCTATGACTTGACTGAATTATCCTGGTGCTCCATGACAAACTAGTCCTGAGGCTCCAAAATTGTTCAATAAACTTAGGCCATAAAAATATTCATCCATCCATCAGATCATTTCATGTCACTCCTAAGATTATCAAATGAGAGGATAACTCTATTTGAAAGATCTTAATCCTATTATGGATCTAGGTTAGCTGATATTTTAATACTTTTCAGAATGAAAACATTACAGTGATCTTTTGTCATGTAAGATAGGATACAACATTTCAGGATATCTGAAGTTTGGGCCATAAATATCAATTTTACAAGACTGAAGAACATTAATGAATATTAAATTGATAGATGTCCTCTTTACAAATAAAATCAAGATTAGTGTTTGGTGGATTAACTGAAAAGGTTTGTTAAAGTAAAAATGTAAGTAAAAATCATCTATATATCCCTTATTTAAAAAAAAACAAAAAAGTAAAATTGCATAGCTGTTACATAGTTACATAACTGGGGTTTCTCAGGTGGCTCAGTGGTAAAGAATCTGCCTGCCAATGCAGGAGCCACAGGAGACACGGATTCAATCCCTGAGTCGGGAAGATCCCCTGGATGAGGAAATGGCAAGCCACCCCAATATTCTTGCCTGACAAATCCCATGGACAGAGGAGCCTGATGGTCTATAGCCCATGAGGTCACAAAGAGTCAGACATGACTGAGCATACACGCACTCATGACACTCACTAAGCTTTAAATGACACACACTTTCTTTGAATAGGGAACTTCCAGTTGGAGTTATTTGCCATCCTGTTTAGACCATCTATGGGCTTCCCTTGTGGCTCAGCTGGTAAAGAATCCACCTGCAATGTGGGAGACCTGGGTTCGATCCCTGGATTGGGAAGATCCCCTAAAGAAGGGAAAGGCTGCTGCTGCTAAGTCGCTTCAGTCGTGTCCGACTCTGTGCGACCCCATAGACAGCAGCCCACCAGACTCCCCCATCCCTGGGATTCTCCAGGCAAGAACACTGGAGTGGGTTGCCATTTCCTTCTCCAGTGCATGAAAGTGAAAAGTGAAAGTGAAGTCGCTCAGTCGTGTCCGACTCTTCGCTACCCCTTGGACTGCCGCCCACCAGGCTCCTCCATCTATGGGATTTTCCAGGCAAGAGTACTGGAGTGAGGTGCCATTGCCTTCTCCGAGGGAAAGGCTACCCACTCCAGTATTCTGGCCTGAAGAATTCCATGGACTGGATAGTCCGTGGGGGTCTCAAAGTGGGCAATGGCACCCCACTCCAGTACTCTTGCCTGGAAAATCCCATGGACGGAGGAGCCTGGTAGGCTGCAGTCCATGGGGTCGCTGAGGGTAGGACACGACTGAGTGACTTCACTTTCACTTTCACTTAGACCATCTATGATTTGTAATCTTTTCATTTTAGTTTCTTTAAATTTAAAATAAACGTAGCTATTTATTAAAAAAATAAAAGCACCCTGAGATGCAAATTCTTCTAAACACTAACACTATTTAATCCAGTCTTTATATTTTCTTCATTTTATTCAACAGTATTTTTGTAAATATTTCCTAACATTTTTGTACCTTTCCAAAAATGTGGTATAGTTTTCATGTAACTCATTTTATATTTGTACTCAATAGATTTGCATAATATTTAATTAAATTTTCCAATTAATACTGCCTTCAAAATAGCTAGACTTCCCTGGTGGCTCAGACGGTAAAGCATCTGCCAACAATGTGGGAGACCTGGGTTTGATCCATGGATTGGGAAGATCCTCTGGAGAAGGAAATGGCAACCCATTCCAGTACTCTTGCCTGGAAAATCCCATGGACAGAAGAGCCTGGTAGGCTACAGTCCATGGGGTCGCAAAGAGTCAGACACAACTGAGCAACTTCACCTTCACCTTCACCTTCAAAATAGCTCTCTTTCTACAAAATCATTTTCCTTGTTATTCCATACATGCAGGACTATCTTCAAAAGTTCCATGCATTTAAAGATGGGCATGTAAGCAAATTCTTCTCAATAGAATATAAGATAAAATGTGTCGATTACTTCCCACCCTGGCCTATTGGACTTCCCAGGTAATGGGCTCTGTGTCCTTGTTCACTATTTCCAGACTGATACAATAAGGACTAGAGCAATGTTTAAGTTCACATGCTGAAAAGAGAATTCCTTCTCTTTACCTAGATTCCTAAAGACCTAATGGAAAAGTACTCTCTCTCAATTGGGAACTACTCACCTTAGAGCGTGAAAAACAACTTCTGTTGGTTTGCACACTATATTTCATCAATCATAATACAGAAATTAGTATCTTGATTTAAGCAGCTGCTTTAACAAAAACTTACAGTATTTAGCGTTGGTTTAATAGTCATGCTGTAGCTACAAATAGCAAGCATACAGACACTTCAAACTGTCAAGGCAAACTATTTGATGAAACTACAACCTGTGGTTTCTAGAAAGGCAGACCTAGTGCCACCAGCCAAGCCTATAGTTCAAGGAGAAAAACTTGTGAAGAGCCAGAAAATTAGTGTGTGCTGCTTGCTTCTCCATGCTATAAGCAAAACCTTACAAGAAGGGACAAGCTTTGCCTCCTTTGCAGGCAAACAAAAAGAGAGTTCATAAATACAGAGCCAAGTCTTGGAAAAGCCAACAGATCCTGTACTTCAAACAATAAGAGAGTAAGTTGTACAAAACTCTTTGAAATAACTTCTTTATTGGCGCTTTGCTATATAAATGTTCTAAGCTTTCAAGGCAAAAAACGAAAACACAGTTCATTTTTCTTAAAAGAGTATATTGCCCACTTCTTTAGAGGCTAGGATGAAGAGTGACAACTGGAGGCCAAGGAGCCCACATACAAACTTTAGGGAAGCACTTACTCTCTGCACATGGAGGTCACTAGATGGCCAACACTGAAATCAGATTGATTATATTCTTTGCAGCCAAAAATGGAGAAGCTCTATATAGACAGTAAAAACAAGACTGGGAACTGACTGTGATTCAGATCATGAACTCTTAATTGCAAAATTCAGACTCAAATTGAAGAAAGTAGGGAAAACCACTTGACCATTAAGACAGGACCTAAATCAAATCCTTTAGGATTTGAATCTATTTGACAAATAGACCAAAACAATCTTCAAGAAAAAGAACTGCAAGAAGGCAAGATGGTTGTCTGAGGAGGCTTTACAAATAGCTGAGAAAAGAAGAGAAGTGAAAGGCAAAGGAGAAAAGGAAAGATAAACCCATCTAAAAGCACAGTTCCAAAGAATAGCAAGAAGAGATAACAAAGCTTTCTTAAGTGTACAATGAAAAAACAAACAAAAAAAAAAAATAGAAGAAAACATTAGAATGGTTAAGACCAGAGATCTCTTCAAGAGAACTGGAGATACCAAAAGAACATTTCACACAAAGATGGGCATAATAAAGGACAAGAAAAAAAAAAAAAAGCAGAAGATATTAAGAGGTGGCAGGAATACACAGAATAACTGCATAGAAAAGGTCTTCAAGACCAGATAACCATGATGGTGTGACACTCACTTAGAGCCAGACATCCTGGAGTGTGAAGTCAAGCGGGTCTTAGGAAGCATTACTACAAACAAAGCTAGTGGAGGTGACGGAATTTTAGCTGAGCTGTTTCAAATCCTAGAAGGAGATTCTGTTAAAGTGTTCCACTCAATATACCAACAAATTTGGAAAACTCAGCAGTGGCCACAAGACTCAAAGAGGCTAGATTTCATTTCAATCTCAAGGAAGGAAATGCCAAAGAATGTTCAAATTATCACACAATTGAGTTCATTTCACAAGCTAACAAGATAATGCTCAAAATCTTTCAAGCTGGGCTTCAAGAGTATGTTAACTGAGAACTTCCAGAGGTATAAGGTGGATATAGAAAAGGCAGAGGAATCAGAGATCAGATTGTCAACATCCACTGGATCATAGAAAAAGTAAGAGAATTCCAGAAAAAAATATCTGCTTCATTGACTATGCTAAAGCCTTGTGTGGATCACAACAAACTGTGGGAAATTCTTAAAGAGATGGGAATCCCAGAACACCTTACTTGCCTCCTGAGAAACCTGTAAGTCAAGGGGAGAAGCAACAGTTATAACTGGACATGGAACAATCCACTGGTTCAAAATTAGGAAAGGAATACTCCACGGGTGTATATTGTCAACTGGAAAATTTAACTTATATGCAGAGTGCTTCATACAAAATGCCAGACTGGATGAAGCACAAGCTGGAATCAAGATTGCTGGTAGAAATATCAATAACCTCAAATATGCAGGTGACAAATATGCTTTCTACTCTTATGGCAGAAAGCAAAGAGGAACTAGGGCTTCCCTGGTGGCTCAGATGGTAAAGAATGTGCCTGCAATGAGGGTCATAATTTTTCCCAGGGTTGGGAAGGTCCCCTGGAGGAGAGCATGGCAGCCCACACCACTTTTCTTGTCTAGAGAATCCCCATTGACAGAGGAGCCTGGGGAATACAGTCCATGGAGTCACAAAGAGACAGACATCAATGAGCAGCTAAGCACAGCACAAAGAGGAACCAAAGAGCCTCTTGAAGAGGGTAAAAGAGAAGAGAGAAAAGCTTGCTTGAAACACAACAGTCAAAAACTTAAGACCATGGCATCTGGTCCCATCACTTCATGGCAAATCAGTTCAGCTGAGTTTAGTCACTCAGTCGTGTCTGACTATGTGTGAACTGATGGACTGCAGCACCCCAGGCTTTCCTATCCATAACCAACTCCCACAGCTAACTCAAACTCATGTCCATAGACTTGGTGATGACATCCAACCATCACATCCTCTGTCATCCCCTTTCCCTCCTGCCATCAATCTTTACCAGCATCAGGGACTTTTCAAATGAGTTACTTCTTTGTATCAGGTGGTCAAAGTATTGGAGTTTCAGCCTCAGCATCAGTCCTTCCAATGAACATTCAGGACTGATGTTCCATAAGATTAACTGGTTGGATCTCTTTGCAGTTCAAGGGACTCTCAAGAGTCTTCTACAACACCACAGTTTAAAAGTATCAATTCTTCAGTGCTCAGCTTTCTTTACAGTCCAATTTTCATTTCCATACATGACTACTGGAAAAACCATAGCTATGACTACATGGACCTTTGTTGGCAAAGTAATGTCTCTGCTTTTTAATATGCCATCTAGGTTGGTCATAGCTTTTGTTCGAAGGAGCAAGCATCTTTTAATTTCATGGCTGCAGTCAACATCTGCAGTGACTTTGGAGCCCAATAAAATAAAGTCTGTCACTGTTTCTATAGTTTCCCCATCTATTGGCCATGAAATGATGGGACCAGATGACAAGATCTTTGTCTTCTGAATGCTGGATTTTAAGCCAACCTTTTCGCTCTCCTCTTTCACTTTCATCAAAAGACTGTTTCATCAAGTTCTTCTTCGCTTTCTGCCATAAGGGTGGTGTCATCTGTGTATCTGAGGTTATTGATATTTCTCCCAGCAAACTTGATTCTAGTCTGTTCTTCATCCAACCTGGAATTTCTCATGATGTACTCTGCATGCAAGTTAAATAAGCAGGGTGACAATATACAGCCTTGATGTACTCCTTTCCCAGTTTGGAACCAGTCCATTGTTTCATGTCTCAATCTAACTGTTGCTACTCGGCCTGTGTACAGATTTTTCAGGAGGCAGGTCAGGTGGTCTTGTATGCCCATCTATTTAAGAATTTTCCACAGTTTGTTGTGATCCACACAGTCAAAGGCTTTAGCATAATCAATAAAGTAGAAGTAGATGTTTTCCTGGAATTCTCTTGCTTTTTCGGTGATCCAGTGGATGTTGGCAATTTGATCTCTGGTTCCTCTGCCTATTCTAAATCCAGCTTGAACATCTGGAGATTCATGGTTCACATACTGCTGAAGCCTGGCTTGGAGAATTCTGAGCATTACTTTGCTAGTGGGTGAGATGAGTGCTATATGAGGTCATTTGAGCATTCTTTGTTATTGCCTTTCTTTGAGATTGGAATGAAAACTGACCTTTTCCAGTCCTGTGGCCATTGCTGAGTTTTTCAAATTTGCTTTCATATTGAATGCAGCACTTTTACAGCATCATCTTTTAGGATTTGAAATAGCTCAACTGGAATTTCATCACCTGCACTAGCTTTGTTCATAGCGATGTTCCCTAAGGCCCACTTGACTGCATTCCAGGATATCTGGCTCTAGGTGAGTGATCACATCATCTTGTTATCTGGGTCATGAAGATCTTCTTTGTATAGTTCTTCTGTGTATTCTTGCCACTTCTTAATATCTTCTGCTTCTGTTAAGTCCATACCATTTCTGTCCTTTATTGTGCACATATTTGCATGAAAATTTCCCTTGGTATCTTTAATTTATGCCCTGAGCACCTACCTCTTCCCAGAGAACTTACCAGGTCTCTGAATCAGAGTGCCTCTGCTTCTTCCTACTCAATTCCCATTTTTTCCCAGGGGTTGTCATAATACTAAAGCTATTCTGTTCTCATTTAAAACATATTGTTTTTTTTTCTTTTTTTTTCTCATTTGAATCAATAGCTATAGTTTTCTTCAGGTAACCATTCAAGGCTGCTTTCCCTTTATTATATATGTATATATATATATGTATATATTCTAGATAGTTAAACACATGTACAAAGAAGCTCGGAGAAGGCAATGGCACCCCACTCCAGTACTTTTGCCTGGAAAATCCTATGGATGGAGAAGCCTGGTAGGCTGCAGCCCACGGGGTCGCTAAGAGTCGGATACGACTGAGCGACCTGACTTTCACTTTTCGCTTTCATGCATTGGAGAAGGAAATGGCAACCCACTCCAGTGTTCTTGCCTAGAGAATCCCAGGGACGGGGGCGCCTTGTGGGCTGCCGTCTATGGGGTCGCACAGAGTCGGACACGACTGAAGTGACTTAGCAGCAGCACAAAGAAGCTATAATGTGATATGAGGGGACCTATTACTTTTAGTGGTTTGATCTTAAGAAGCACATCATACACAGTGTCTCAGAGGAAAAAATGTACCAGATGTAAATCTGAACAAAACTCTGACCTCATCTGACTTCACCTATGTAAGGCTCTGGAATACCACAAGTGATTTTTTTTTTTTTTTTTTTAAGATTACTGGCCAGGTGGAGATCTCACCTTTATAAAGTCAGTCTCTAACTATAAATAGGTTTGACTCACATATAACCACTCTAAACTTGAACTCCTTTTGCTTTGGTTCCTATAACAGAAGTGTTTTTCTTTTATCTCTCTCCTTTCCATTTTTCTTCTTTATTCCTGCTGCAGAAAACACTGAACCTTTGCAAGATGGCCTGTGGGAATTTACTACACTCAATGCAACTCCTGGCTAATATTTCCTCTCCCTACTTATTTAGCAAAACAGACCACTTGCCAAATTTGAATCCTACCTTCAGCTGAACCCCTTGTCCACTAATGACCTTAGCCCACCTCCCCACCCAATATATCACTGGAGATGCCTTTGGTTCCAAAGGTAGAACACAAAGTGATACAGTTAAGTCATGCTAACACCTCCCTCCCCGTCCTCCAAATGGGGTTCATGAACAGAAAAGTCAAAGACTACATCTGGCTCCAAATCTGACAGAATGTAGGTCCAGACATTTCCTCTCTAATTCTAATTTGACCTTTCAATATGTCTTTCAATTTTTAAGTTCATATCCCACCAGCCTGTTGATTTAAGTGGTAAAACATTGTCTCCCACTTGGGCTCTGGCAGAAAACTACCAAAAAAGCAACCGACTCACCCCCACTTCAATCACATGGCACTTTCTCAGACAAGTACTGAGGCCAGGACGTGTGAGTGCAATGCTCTGACTGGCCAGGGCTGGATCATGCCCTGAATGTACCACTGTGGTACATTCAAACAACCCTATCAACATCATATAGAAAAGACGCTTTTGTAAGGGAGGAGAAAAAATAATATGTTGTAAATGAGAGAGAAGAAGATGTACTTGGAAATCAGAAGCAACAGCCACTCATTGGCTCTCGAATATCCCCACACACATTTTCTGAATGTGACTATTTTAAACGTCCTATTCATATAAACAAACAAGTCTTATAAAATCCAAGTCAAAGTTCCCTACTTCCTAAAGGAAATTACTTTATCCTTCACCTTTAAATTGAGGACCACTGAATCATAAGCCTTCCTATTTTTATGAGCTGCAGAGTGTCTCTTCATGAACAGTTCTTGTAAGCATGTAATAGTTTCCTTTTATGGTTAGAAATTAAGTCTGGAAAAGGCTAAATACTTTCACAAGGGAATTATAGAGAATTAATAGAAGATTTAGAATTCCTAGCCCAGCTTCTCTAACTCCATTATCTGATCAGTTAACTTTTTCGGTATTCTGATCATACTGGGAATTATATTCAATTCTACTTCCTGAGAGTCATAATTCAGTACAGTACAATGTGCAGAACCTCAATACTATCTTTTCCTGAACCAAACTGGGGTCTAAGAATAAAATATGCTTACATAAACAAATGACTAATTCCTGAATAAAATGTATGGTCTCTATGCTGATCCCAGTCTCTTGGTTTTTCAATGCTTATCACAGTGGTATTAGAAATTATTTTCAAAAGAATCAATTGATGGGACCTTCCTGATAGTCCAGTGGTTAAGACTTGATTCTTCCACTGCAGGGGCTGCGGGTTCAATCCTTGTTCAGTGAACTAAGATTCCATATCCTGTGCTGCTGCTGCTGCTAAGTCACTTCAGTCATGTCCGACTCTGTGCGACCCCATAGACGGCAGCCCACCAGGCTCCCCCGTCCCTGGGATTCTCCAGGCAAGAACACTGGAGTGGGTTGCCATTTCCTTCTCCAATGCATGAAAGTGAAAAGTGAAAGTGAAGTTGCTCAGTCGTGTCCGACTGTTAGCGACCCCATGGACTGCAGCCTACCAAGCTCCTCCAAATAAAAAAAATAATGATTGATAATAGTCTATATGATTTTTCCACAATAAGCATGTGATATATTTCAAGAGAAGTTCTGAAGCAAATCCAAAAGCACCCAAAATAGTCACAAGGGAACTTAAGTAATACAATACAGACGTCTGAGAGAAAAATACATGTCGTTGTGTGCTGTGTTGTTAATTTTAGGATATAGCCTGTCATTAAAAAAAAAAAAAAAAAACAGGAACAGGTGAGCGGTCCATCATTAGCCAAAGAAAATATCTTTTTGTGGCATTTATATTCTCATTAAATTCCATCTGCAAGGCTGCCATCTGAAAAGCCCATTCATCTTCAGGAGAGCCACAACCTTATCACCATAGAGATTGGCCTGCAAATTAGACTTAATCTATTGAGGGATACTTGGGAGAAGACAATGTTTTGACCCAGATGCAGACCATCAAGAAATGCTCTGACCTGCATTACAAAGATTGAAAATCTATGCATTTTCCCTTTAAATATCAATTGCAAGTGATTTTCTCTGCAAAGCGATTGAATTAAAAAGTCAGAGAGTGAACAAAAAGGTTTCATAAAGAGAGTACAGAGGCAGTGCACCTTGAGGGTAGAAAAATTGTCACAAATTGTTCCCTACTCTCAAAATGACTATTTTATCAATGTGCTTGTAAAGGATCTATACTTTCAATTCATTTCTTTTTCAGATATTCTAAATTCTGTGATCAAGTCTAACTTCTCTAGGGCAGTAATGATAGCAAATTGCCTTCATAATATCTCCACATTTTGCCTTGTTTCTAAAGTGTTAACTCTTTTTCACAGAAAATAATTTGCATATATTCTGTATATGAAATGATGTCCTAAGTGATTGCAATACAGAGACATATGAGAGCCATTTCGGCCCTGGTGGATGAATAGTCTAGTGAAAAGGAAGGCATAAGGACAGTCAAGCATCACAAAAGGCAAAATGCAATAAATATTCAAATGAAAGTAGAAGCTTAACACTAACTGGGACATCTGAGCATTTTCTTGGATACACATTTTTTAAATTTTCTTCTTTCAGCATCTGTTAGGTTGGCAAATTGCAACTATATAAACAGCAACTACAAAAACTGAACAAGAGAGAAAAGGGAGGGATGGATGCTGGTAAGTAGCAGATTTGGATTTGAACACCTGTTGTTCAGTCACTAATTCATGTCCAGCTCTTTGGGACCCCATGGACTGCAGCACACCAGGCAACACTGCAGGAGTCCTTCACTATCTCTTGAAGTTTGCTCAGGAGAGTTGGTGATGGTCTCTCACCATCTCATTCTCTGCAACCTTCTCCTCCTTATGTAGGAGGATATAAATAAATTGCTCATTTTCTTTTTCCTTCCCCTTCCCATGCCCTTTCAAATCTATATGTCCTTCTTGCTAGAAATATAGCCAAAGGTTTCCCTCTTTCCAGGGAGTGCTTAGCAGTGTCTCCAAGGTAGTTCTTGACCTGCATTCTCACCGCATCGCTGCACCACTGTGACCACCCACTGACCCTGGTAGCCCTTTAGATTGAGTGCAAACTCTCTCTCTTTGACAATCCATCACAGGCTGCTATAAATGACCTCACCATCTGGTCTCCTTTTTCCTTCTTTTCTCTTATAATCAACTTACATGAATTTGCTCACTGTTTTCTCATTGGAAACATTCTGCTTCATGCAAAATTAAACACTTTGTCTAATATCCATCTTAAGCCTGCCGTACTTGCTATTTTCTTAAAATCAGTGAATCAAGTCTTTTAATCTGTCCCTGAAATTTACATCTGCTCTATAAAGCCCTTGCTGAACTGAGAGTTGTCCACAAATTCCTCTTAAAATCTTCCTGAGCTGAATTTGAGATTATCAGGGCCCAGTCACATAATGCATGTTCTCCTTTGATGTATAAAATGTTAATAATTCATATATTTATGCTGCAGTATTGGAGTGACTACTACCTGATGGGCTTTGTTCTAAGCATAAGGGACATAACACTGAACAAAACAAAGCTCTATTCTTATGCAGAGAGAAAGGAGAGACAGACAACAAGCCTGTAAGCAAATATATAAATAAGTACCGTGATGAAATATAAAGCAAAGTAAGGGGAGAATGATTAAAGGTCTGTCTGGCAAGGTGACATTTGAGTGGAAACATGAAAGAAGTAAAGAAGTAAAGCATGCTAATATTTGTGGGAGGAGAATCTGGAAAGAAAGAACAGCAATGTAAAGACTGAACGCAAGAGCTTGCTTGAGTGTGGCTGGAGAAGAATTGGGAAAAGTTAGTGGTGGGAATGCAGCAACAGCTAACTCAGGACCTACCTGGTAGGAAATAGTAATGGTTTGGGATGTCACTGAGAGAGAGGCGAATCCATCTGAGACTTTGCAACAAAAAATAACATGGTGTGATTTTAGGGGGAAAAAATCAAACTGAAGTTGACACACAAATTCCAAATCTCTTACTAGATTATGCTGAGATAGCCCAGCATTTTTCAGGCTCACATTCCTCCTTTAAAAATGAGGGAATAATAACTGCCATGTCAAGTTGAGAAAATTAAATGCGGACTTACCAGAATGGCTAACATGCGATGAACACTTTATTGAAAGTACTAAACCTTATTGTATGTGCATTTGTCAATATTAGCTTTATCTCTCTCCATAATAATGTTTTTTCTTGGGACCACATCTAAATAACTGTGGACTCTTCGGCTAGATGCCAAAGATACCTACTTCTTTATGCTTTATGTATGCAATCTTTTGTCATCTCAAGCAAAATCCTCTAAATATTTGGATTTAAGAGAAAGTTGAAAAACCAAGTATAGTTCTGACTTGTTGTGAATAGTGACTTGACCTATTTTATATGGTTTTAGTGGCACCATTCATGTCTTTACTTTTTATTGTAAATGTATTCATAAACATATCTTAAGGGAAACAGACATGAAGAATCTTTGTCTTACGCTCACTGATTAATTCTCAAATAGAGTTTACTTAAAAACATTATGTAAAATGTCAATCCTTTGAAGAGTATTTTGGTGGAAGTTTGAAGCCAGGAGGAAAAAGCATAATAAATTTGAATTCTTTAATCCTACCTAAATTTTTTCACTGAAACTCAAACATGGTTTTTTAATTATACTGTGAGACTACATGTATATAATGGGGACTTGTTTAACATTTTCTAAAACTATGATTCAGGAACTTCCCTGGTGGTCCAGTGGTTAAGACTGCTTCAAATGCTGGGTATGTGGGTTCAACCCCTGGTCTGGATGGTAACTAAGATCCCACATGCTGCATCATGTGGTTCCAAGATAAAGAAGCAAAATAAAGCCACAAAAATCAGGCACCAGGGAGCAAGGTATGTCGGACCAGAGAAGCTCCAAGGTTAAGAGCCTGTGAGGCATATGTCAAATGGAGTGTCACCTGCTGCTTGAGTCAGGCTTTTTCATCACCATCTTAGCTGTAATGAAGAGGGAGAGAAGACAAAGTCATTTCCCTCTGCTCTATGTGGTTTAACATCCCTACCATGAATTTGTCAAGAGAATCTTTACTCTTAGCCCAGGCAACCGTAGCAGTGGCCCCAGAACCCCAAGGAACAGGGTGAAGTGATGACATTCTGTGGCTTTTAAAAGTCTGAAAAAATTAATTCAGTGCTATCATACCTCTGTTTAAAATCCTGAAGCTCACAGGACATGAGGTCCTCCTTACTTCACATTTAGTTAACAGTAAAGAGGAAAACAGTTTTAGCAGATTTCTCCTCCGAGTATTGCCTGGCTTGGTGGCACCTGAGAAGGCTGCTTTCTAGGCTGTCCTGTGAAGAGCGGCTGCAATTTCCTCCTCTCCTCAGTATATCAGCCCACATCCAACCCACCAGGACTCTGTCTTTGGGTAGAACACCCTGCTCCTCTGAGGTACATCCTACATTCTGCTGGAATCTCTGCTCTCTCCAGCAACATTTCTTTTTTTTTTTTTCTGTTAAAGTAATCCACCATTGCCTGTAGCAGCAATCTTAAAACTTTCAGTTGCCTTAAAGCTTTGAAATTGAAACATCCCCCTTTAACTTTAGCAAATTAAACACTAACTTGATGAGTAGAAGAGAGGTCTGCAGACATTCTGCACAGCACAGTCAGGTTTTATAAGTTTGCCATCTCACCTTCTCTTTTCAGATACCACAGAGGCTGCCCCTCCACGTGGGGTCTCATCGCTGCAAAGACTCTGTGACAGGCAGAGGTCTCACATGTCTCCCAAGATTCCCTGTCCCCCACATAATCCCCAAGGATGTGACTATGTAGGTTTTACTTGTATGATAAGTTTATTTTATGGGATTGTTTACTTTAGGAAAGGGAGTTTGTCTGAGTGCCTAACATCTAATCACATGAGAAAAGCAGAGATTTTTCTCTGACTCCTGGGAGAAAGGAAAATGAAAGATTTAAATCATGAGAAGGGTTCAGTGAGCTATTGCTGACTTGAATGAAGGGGCCCACTGGCAAGAATGTAAGCGGTCTCTAGAAGCTGAGAGCAGCCCTCTTCTGACAGCCTTCAGGAAACTGGATCCTCAGTCCCACAACCATGAGGAATTGAACTTTGCCAACAAGAAGAATGAGCTTGGGAATGGGCTTTTCTCTGGAGCCTCTAAACAAACCAGGCTGGCACCTGATTTCAGCTTTGTGGTACCCCAGCCAGAAAACTCAGTCGCAGCTCAAGAACTGTCAGAAAATAATGGGTATTTTAAAATACTAAGTTTGTGGCAATGTATCACACAGAAATAGAAAATGAATATATTCTACATCTATTCTTATCTCTTCTTTAGGAATCTTTTCATTAAATTGTTTCCAGTCTTCAACTTCTTGCTGTGTAATATGGACTGTCATCACCATCATAGCCACCACCATCACCTCTAATAGTAAATGAATATGCTAGATAGTATATCTAAGTGCTACACACAGAGTATTATAGTTAAAGTTTCATAAAAAGCCAGGGATCTTATGAAAATGCAGATTATGGATCTGTGGGTCTGGGTTGGAGTTCAAGATTTAAACCAGTTCCCAAGGGATCCTTCAAAGCTCTGTTTATGCATGTAAGTCAAAAAATTCAAGTACAACTTTTAGCTGCATGAAATGGCAATTCTTCTTAGGCCATCATTCTTATAAGTTATGTCAGTGACACTTATAAGTCAGTGACACTGACTTTGCTTTGATTTAAGTAACTGCATACTCAGTTTGGTATTTCTCAGAATATAACCTGAGGGAGGGGAATGGAGTGTGACCTGAGGAAAATAACCAGTTACTGATTCCTAAATTCCATCTCTACACTTGAAATCAGAGCTGCTTTTTGCACAGTAGTGTATACAATAGATACACTATTCCCAATTCATCCTCTGCTTTGCAAATAGGTTCATCTGAACCATTTTTCTAGATTCCTTATATATATGCTAATACATGTATTTTTCTCATTCTGACTTACCTCACCCTGCATGATAGTTTCTAGGTCCATTCATGTCTCTGAAAATGGCACAATTTTGTTCTTTCTTATGGCTGAGTAATATTCCATTGTATATATGCACCACATCTTCTTAGACTTTGCTAAATGCCCTTGGGAAGCAAAATCCCCTTGGCTCTTAAGTTGGAAGATTGTTGATTTAGGTTTTGCCTAGAAAAGCTGTAACTGAAAGTGCGTTTAACACAGGGTTCAGTAACTTTTTTCCTATAAAAATAAATTAAATGTATATCCATAAAATTATGCTATGAAAGTTATAACGTGGTTTAGTGTGTTTCATTAAAATTATCTAGACACTTTATTTCTAAGTGAACTTTTTTCTAAGTTTAATTCAGTTTGAACTTTGCATTAATTGACACTTTTCTTTGTGAGGTCCTGGTGAATACTCATATCTTTATAAGACATAGAAGTTCTTTTGCTTTTCAAAATACTTTAACTGTGTGATAAAAGCTATTAAAAAGAGTGCTTTAAAAAAATTCTGTCTTCAACATTAACTTTTGTAAATGTTTTTGTAAATGATTCCTTTTACTTTTTTGTGTGTATTTATTATTGTGTGCACATTTACATATATACACATGCACACTACATAATACTATTTGGTCATAAAAAGAATGAAATTTTGCCATTTGCAACAACATGGATGAAGTAGGAGCATATCATTTTAAGTGAAATAAATCAGACAGTGGAAAACAAATACTGTGTGATATCATATATGTAGAATCTAAAAAATAAAACAAATGAATGACTATAACAAAACAAAACCAGACTCACAGATTTAGATAATAAACCGGTGTTGCCATTGAGGGGAGGGATGGGGGAGCTACAACATTGGGATAGAGGGTCAAGAGGTACTAATAATTATGCATAAAATAAACTACAAGGATGTAACAATGTAAAGGACAGGAAATATAACAAATATTTTATAGTAACTTTAAATGGAATGTAACCTTTAAAAATTGTGAATCAGTATATTGTATAACTGAACCTTATAATATTGTACATCAACTATATATCAATAAAAAGTAGAAAAAAACTCAAGTCTATCACAGCTACAGGAAATTTCTCAAATCCAGAGGCTATTCGAGAAGAAATAGTTTACTGAGCAGAGTTTTAGTCATTCTTGTTAAAGTTGGCCCCAGCACTGCTCATTTATTATTCTCATGTCTGTCACTTAAAGTCTATTTCAAAAAGCAGTGTGGAGGAGTGGAATTAGATATGGTCTAGAGACTGGACAGACATGTGTTTCACTCTAGCTGTGGCACCATTTTGGCAAACAACTACCTCTTTAAATCTTAATTTCCTCAGCAGATGACATGATCCTCTACATAGAAAACCCTAAAGATTCCACCAGAAAATTACTAGAAATAATCAATGACTATAGTAAAGTTGCAGGATATAAAATCAACACACAGAAATCCCTTGCATTCCTATACACTAATAATGAGAAAACAGAAAGAGAAATTAAGGAAACAATTCCATTCACCATTGCAACGGAAAGAATAAAATACTTAGGAATATATCTACCTAAAGAAACTAAAGACCTATATATAGAAAACTATAAAACACTGGTGAAAGAAATCAAAGAGGACACTAATAGATGGAGAAATATACCATGTTCATGGATTGGAAGAATCAATATAGTGAAAATGAGTATACTACCCAAAGCAATTTATAGATTCAACGCAATCCCTATCAAGCTACCAACAGTATTCTTCACAGAGCTAGAACAAATAATTTCACAATTTGTATGGAAATACAAAAAACCTCGAATAGCCAAAGCGATCTTGAGAAAGAAGAATGGAACTGGAGGAATCAACCTACCTGACTTCAGGCTCTACTACAAAGCCACAGTTATCAAGACAGTATGGTACTGGCACAAAGACAGAAATATAGATCAATGGAACAAAATAGAAAGCCCAGAGATAAATCCATGCACATATGGACACCTTATCTTTGACAAAGGAGGCAAGAATATACAATGGATTAAAGACAATCTCTTTAACAAGTGGTGCTGGGAAATCTGGTCAACCACTTGTAAAAGAATGAAACCAGAACACTTTCTAACACCATACACAAAAATAAACTCAAAATGGATTAAAGATCTAAACATAAGACCAGAAACTATAAAACTCCTAGAGGAGAACATAGGCAAAACACTCTCTGACATACATCACAGCAGGATCCTCTATGACCCACCTCCCAGAATATTGGAAATAAAATAAAAAATAAACAAATGGGACCTAATTAACCTTAAAAGCTTCTGCACATCAAAGGAAACTATTAGCAAGGTGAAAAGACAGCCTTCAGAATGGGAGAAAATAATAGCAAATGAAGCAACTGACAAACAACTAATCTCAAAAATATACAAGCAACTCCTACAGCTCAACTCCAGAAAAATAAACGACCCAATCAAAAAATGGGCCAAAGAACTAAATAGACATTTCTCCAAAGAAGACATACAGATGGCTAACAAATACATGAAAAGATGCTCAACATCACTCATTATCAGAGAAATGCAAATCAAAATCACTATGAGGTACCATTTCACACCAGTCAGAATGGCTGCAATCCAAAAGTCTACAAGGAATAAATGCTGGAGAGGGTGTGGAGAAAAGCGAACCCTCTTACACTGTTGGTGGGAATGCAAACTAGTACAGCCACTATGGAGAACAGTGTGGAGATTCCTTAAAAAACTGGAAATAGAACTGCCTTATGATCCAGCAATCCCACTGCTGGGCATACACACTGAGGAAACCAGAAGGGAAAGAGACACGTGTACCCCAATGTTCATCGCAGCACTGTTTATAATAGCCAGGACATGGAAGCAACCTAGATGTCCATCAGCAGATGAATGGATAAGAAAGCAGTGGTACATATACATAATGGAGTATTACTCAGCCATTAAAAAGAATACATTTGAATCAGTTCTAATGAGGTGGATGAAACTGGAGCCTATTACACAGAGTGTAGTAAGCCAGAAGGAAAAACATAAATACAGTATACTAACGCATATATATGGAATTTAGAAAGATGGTAACAATAACCCTGTGTACGAGACAGCAAAAGAGACACTGATGTATAGAACAGTCTTATGGACTCTGTGGGAGAGGGAGAGGGTGGGAAGATTTGGGAGAATGACATTGAAACATGTAAAATATCATGTAAGAAACGAGTTGCCAGTCCAGGTTCGATGCACGATACTGGATGCTTGGGGCTAGTGCACTGGGACGACCCAGAGGGATGGTATGGGGAGGGAAGAGGGTTCAGGATGGGGAACACATGTATACCTGTGGCAGATTCATTTTGATATTTGGCAAAACTAATACAATTATGTAAAGTTTAAAAATAAAATAAAATTTTAAAAATAAATAAATAAATAAATCTTAATTTCCTCATTTAAAAAAGGGGATGAATCAATCTCATAACTTTTTTGTGAAGATAAAATAAAATAATATGTTAAATGATTCACTTCAGTTCAGTCACTCAGTGGTGTCCGACTCTTTGTGACCCCATGGATTGCATCACCCCAGGCTTCCCTGTCCATCACCCACTCCCAGAGCTTGTTCAAACTCATGTCCATTGAGTTAGTGATGCTGTACAACCATCCCATCCTCCATCATCCGCTTCTCCTCCTGCCTTCTATCTTTCCCAGTATCCGGGTCTTTTCTAATGAGTCAGCTCTTCACATCAGGCGGCCAAAGTATTGGAGTTTCAGCTTCAACATCAGTCCTTCCAATGAATATTCAGGACTGATTTCCTTTACAATTAACTGGTTTGATCTTCTTGCAGTCCAAGGGACTTGCAAGATGATTAACACAGGACAGGGCCCATGGAAAGTATTAAGTTATTAATAAATAATAATATTAATTAATGATGCAATACTATAGTTTTACTTATCCTGATCTACTGCTTGTCTGGCTTTGCTGTCCTTCATCTTATGTGTAGATAAATAGGCATAGCTAGATCAGAAATTTGTCCATATTAATTCTTAACTATATATTTTTATATGTACTTTTTATATAATAAACATTTATTTATAGTTATAAGCTATACACATCACTTGTTAAAATATCCTGGCTTGATTTTGAAAAGCACAACAGAAAAATCATCTCTACAATGGCCTTTTGCTAACAGGAAAAACAAGACTTACTGTCAGCTGGACTTTTCACATAGTATGCAGTTTAAGGTATATATTCACACTAAATATTTTCAAGATTATTGGAGACACCAAGATGTCCAGATACTTAAGATACACAGATTCAATGTCAGTTAAAGAGCTAATGACTTAATGAAAGAGAAAGTATAGGAAATTTCATCCTATTTCTATAGGCAGGAAAATTATTGGCTTTAAGTCTTCACTTTGCTATTTGTCAGTCAAAACTTGAATCAAAGAAACAAGACTCGATTTGGTTTTGTAGAATTTTCAGAAACTCATTTCAGTTCAGTTCAGTCACTCAGTTCTATCCGACTCTTTCTGACACTGTGAACCACAGCAAGCCAGGCCTCCCTGTCCATCACCAACTCCTGGAGTCTACCCAAACCCATGTCCATTGAGTCCGTGATGCCATCCAGCCATCTCATCCTCTGTCGTCCCCTTCTCCTCCTGCCCTCAATCTTTCCCAGCATCAGGATCTTTTCAAATGAGTCAGCTCTTCCCATTAGGTGGCCAAAGTACTGGAGTTTCCCCTTTAGCATCAGTCCTTTCAAAGAACACCCAAGACTGATCTCCTTTAGGATGGACTGGTTGGATCTCCTTGCAGTCCAAGGGACTCTCAAGAGTCTTCTCCAACACCACAGTTCAAAAGCATCAGTTCTTCAGCACTCAGCTTTCTTCACAGCCCAACTCACACCCATACATGACTACTAGAAAAACCATAGCTTTGACTAGATGGACCTTTGTTGACAAAGTAATGATTCGGCTTTTTAATATGCTGTCTAGGCTGGTCATAACTTTCCTTCCAAGGAGTAAGTGTCTTTTAATTTCATGCAATCACCATCTGCAGTAATTTTGGAGCCCAGAAAACTAAAGTCAGCCACTGTTTCCCCATCTATTTGCCATGAAGTGATGGGACCAAATACCATGATCTTAGTTTTCTGAATGTTGAGCTTTAAGCCAACTTTTTCACTCTCCTCTTTCACTTT
>NW_011494957.1:3788598-3802703 GCF_000754665.1 Bison bison bison | reverse complement strand
CTTTAGTTCTTCACTTTCTGCCATAAGGGTGGTGTCATCTGCATATCTGAGGTTATTGATATTTCTCCCAGCAATCTTGATTCCTGCTTGTGCTTCATCCAGCCCAGCGTTTCTCATGATGTACTCTGCATAGAAGTTAAATAAGCAGGGTGACAATATACAGCCTTGACATACTCCTTTTCCTATTTGGAACCAGTCTGTTGTTCCATGTCCAGTTCTAACTGTTGCTTCCTGACCTGCATACAGGTTTCTCAAGAGGTCAGATGGTCCTATATTCCCATCTGTTTCAGAATTTCCCACAGTTTATTGTGATCCACACAGTCAAAGCTTTGGCATAGTCAATAAAACAGAAATAGATGGTTTTATGGAATTCTGTTGCTTTTTCCATGATCCAGTGGATGTTGGCAATTTGATCTCTGCTTCCTCTGCCTTTTCTAAAACCAGCTTGAACATCTGAAAGTTTATAGTTCAGGAAACTCACTCTTAAAGTGCAAAATGTTATGCAGAGTAGTTCCATAATAAACATCGTCCTGAAGATGACTCACTCTTTGACATTTATTCAGGCTGTTGCAAAACAATAATTACCTATGTACTACTGAAGAAAAAGGAAATGAACTCATTGTAGCATTGCATTAATACAACATTTCAAATGTTTTCTCGATATTTTAGATTTAATGCAACATGGCAGCACTTTTCCTGTTTTGTTTATGCCTCAAAATTAGAGTTGGAGAAGGCAATGGCACCCCACTCCAGTACTCTTGCCTAGAGGATCCCATGGACAGAGGAGCCTGGTGGGCTGCAGTCCATGGGTTCACTAAGAATCAGACATGACTGAGCGACTTCACTTTCACTTTTCACTTTCATGCATTGGAAAAGGAAATGACAACCCACTCCAGTGTTCTTGCCTGGAGAATCCTATGGATGGGAGAGCCTGGTGGACTGCCCTCTATGGAATCGCACAGAGTCGGACATGACTAAAGTGACTTAGCAGCAGCAGCAGCAGCAAAATTAGAGTATAACTACCTATCCTTCTAACTAGTTTGAATCATATTTATGACATGTTCTTAATTTTGTAATGTAGCCAGTTCAAGGTGTCTCTGAGTAATGAACTAAAGTTGTGTTCATATCATTCTTTTTAACATGAGGTATATAAACAATTTATAGTGATAATTATGACTTTTTTGTTCTAGTTCTTCTGCCTTTTACAAATTTCAGACTGCATTATAAATGATACAAAAATTATAAGATATTTAAAGGGTATATCATGATGATTTATGTTGTGAAAAGCTTCCTGTTGGGTTAACTAACATATCTATCACCTCACATGTTTTACTTATTTATTTATTGCTGGGAACATTTACTTTCTCCTGTCTTAGCAAATTTTGATTACACTAGATGGTGTTCTCAACTAGTCATCACATCAGATTTTCAGACTTATTCACTGATGGTTGAAAGTTTGTACCCTTTTGCCACCTCTATGTGCAGCTCTTGGTCACTTAGTCTTGTCCAACTCTGTGCAACCCTTTGGACTGTAGCCCACCAGGTTCCTCTGTCCATGGGATTTTTCAGGCAAGAATACTGGAGTGGGTTGCCATTTTCCTCCTCCAGGGGAATCTTCCTGACCCAGGGATCAAACCTATGTCTCCTCTGTCTCCTGCATTATGGGCAGATTCTTTACTTTTTAATCTGAGAATACATGGCAGTTGAAACAGTTTTAAAATGTTTCCTAATATTCATTCATGTGTTAGTCACTCAGTCGTAGTTGTGTCCAACTCTTTGTGACCCCAATGGACTGCAGTTCACCAGGCTCCTCTGTCCATGGAGTTTTTCAGTCAAGAATATTGGAGTGGGTTGCCATTTCCTTCTCCATGGGATCTTCCCAACACTGGGATCACACCACATCTCCTGCCCTAGCAGTTGGGCTCTTTACTGCTGAATTACCAGGGAAGTCCACTTGTTCATTCCTCTACCCTAGAACAGGTTTATTGTAGGCTTACAGAAGTCTTTCAAGACAGAAAGTTCTTGTGAGTATGTAACAATAACATACTAAGAAAGTCCAGAACACTTGAATCAATGCACTGCTGCTGCTGAAGTCACTTCAGTTGTGTCCGACTCTGTGTGACCCCATAGATGGCAGCCCACCAGGCTCCCCCATCCCTGGGATTCTCCAGGCAAGAACACTGGAGTGGGTTGCCTTTTCCTTCTCCAATGCATGAAAGTGAAAAGTGAAAGTGAAGTCACTCAGTTGTGTCCGACCCTCAGCGACCCCATGGACTGCAGCCTTCCAGGCACTAAGTCACCCATTTACACCAAAAAAAAAGATCGGTTTCTGGACACTGCCTTCCTGAGAAAGTTGATCAGGAAACAACAACAACAAAAAAATGAGGTAGGCAAGATACTGCTACAAGTAAAAGAATTTCTAGACTCATTAAATTGTTTTAAATGAGCTTTAACCATGAGAAAAAAAGGAGAAGTCAACAGTCCCAATTAAAAAAACAAAAGTTTTAAATTAAAAAAGTAACTTACATTTTGAACTTAGGGGAAAAAACTGAAACAAATATCTGGGGGTCGAGGCATAAGTAATCACTTCATGCTTAAGTATTTCAAATTGTGATGCTATTGAGTGAAATTGTGTTTGATTTGTTTATATGCAATTTTATTGGACTTTGTGAAACTGTTTAGGATGTTTATATGGTCTTAAAATAAATCTGTTCTTATCTGTTTATATGTCTGAAATCACCCATCCTAATTACATACAAACTTATTTACTGGAGGAACAATAAGGTTATGTTTTGTCCCACAAGATCTGTTCCTATTTAACAATGAGTGAAAATCTTGGACTGTCTTAACTCAGTACTGTAGACCAGCTCTCTGTGTAACATCTGTCATAGGTGCCCAGCGTGGTCAGCCATTCCCATCATAATCACTGTAACCATGGTAGCCACTGTTCCTCCTTTCGTGGATACTGGATTTCTTTCTCCTTGTTGAGTCCTAGTGGAATCTAGCCCTGAAAGACAGGCCCAGAAACCTGTGCTGCTACTTATTGTCCTCATTCTCTGATTTGACTGTTCCCTGGGCATGTGTTGGAGGCTGTGATTCTTTTCTGATGGCTCCAAATGGAAAATTCCAAAGGCCAAATCTTTGCCATCTGAGTCTCTGGAATGCTATGATGCAATGCAAATTTCCCCCAACCTTTTTTGTCTTTCAACACTGCAGTCCCCTTTCTAAGTGCTGGATATCTAGATATTCTAGATATTCTGGATTTTGAGTGTTTAGATCTGCCCATGTTTTACAGTGGATAGCAGTATGTTTCCTACTTGATTCTCCAATTAAGAGCCAATATTCTACTTCCGGTGGTGAGAGGAGGGTCTCTGAATGCTTTATTCACCTTAAGTGGAGTATAGTTTCTTTACAATGCTGTGTTGGTTTCTGTTGTACAACAAAGTGAATCAGCTGTGCATATACATATGTCCCCTTTCTCTTGGATTTCTGTCCCACTGCCCCATCCCACCCCAGCCCCAAGCTGAGCTCCCTGTGCTGTACAGCAGCTTCCCTCTAGCTCTGTATTTCACACATGGTAGTGTACATCTGTCAGTGTCACTCTCTCAATGTGTCCCACTCTTCCCTTCCCCTCCTGTGGCCACAAGTCCATTCTCTTTGTCTATGTCCCTAGTACTGCTCTGCAAATAGGTCTTCTGTAACATTTTTCTAGGTTCCATATATGTGTTAGTATATGATATTTGTTTTCCTCTTTCTGACTTACTTCACTCTGTATGACAGACTCTAGGTTCATCCACATCACTACAAATGATCCAATTTCATCCCTTTTATTGGCTAAGTATTTTCATTGATTATTAAAAAAAAAAAAAAAAAAACGCTGAGCACTGAAGAATTGATGCTTTTGAACTGTGGTGCTGGAGAAGACTCTCGAGAGTCCCTTGGACTGCAAAGGAGATCAAATCAGTCAATCCTAAAGGAAATAAGTCCTAAATATTCACTGGAAAGACTGATGCTGAAGCTGAAACTCCAATACTTTGGCCACATTATGTGAAGAACTGATTCATTAGAAAAGACCCTGATGCTGGGAAGGATTGAAGACAGGAGCAGCAGGGGATGACAGAGGAGGAGATGGTTGGATGGCATCACCACTCAATGAACATGACTTTGAGCAAGCTTCGGTAGTTGGTGAAAGGGAAGCCTGGCTTGCTGAAGTCCATGAAGTTATAAAGAGTCGACACGACTGAACTGGAAATAAATAAATAAATAAATAAACTCTGTCTAGATTGTCTCTCCATCCCAATGCAAACGAGTGGAATTTCTAAGAAGGAAACTTAAAATCAGATAGATCTCCAGCACTAACAGGTGCACTAACTCCAGCACTCACAACTACTCCCTGGGTGAGACATTTAACTTTTAAACATCTCAAGCTTCCCTATCTGAAAGCACACAGCAGCTTGTAATCTGAAGATATTTCATGAGAGTAAATGAGTTAGTGAAAAATTGTATATCATCATACTTGGCATATAGCAATTATTATTTTTTCAACTAATGATAGAAACAATCTATATATTGACTGGAAATACATGGCAGAGAAATCCCAAGGAAGAGGTGTTTTTTTTTGTTTTGTTTTGTTTTTAACATATAAATAAGAACTGCAAAGTTTCTATAGTAGATACAAAAAGATTAAGAAAACTCTGATATTTCATAAACCTATAGCTTGGAACAGAAGGCAATGGCACCCCACTCCAGTACTCTTGCCTGGAAAATTCTGTGGATGGAGGAGTCTGGTGGGCTGCAGTCCATGGGATCGCTAAGAGTCGGACACAACTGAAGTGACTTAGCAGCAGCAGCAGTGCATTGATTCAAGTGTTCTGGACTTTCTTAGTATGTTATTGTTACATACTCACAAGAACTTTCTGTCTTGAAAGACTTCTGTAAGTCTATGGGGTTGCAAAGAGTCGGACACGACTGAAGCGACTTAGCAACAGCAGCAGCAGCATAGCTTGGAAACAGATTGTATAAAATCAAAGGATTTCTTTTTTGGTATCAAAAGGTAACTAATCCATTTAGCCTGAAAAATGTAAAAATACTTTTCTTTTTGAGGGTATTTCCTATTATTAGGTACGTAACGTTTGTCATGGGCTTCCTTTGGCGGCTCAGTGGTAAAGAATCTGCCTGCCAATGCAGGAGACGCGATTTTTATCCCTGATTCAGGAAGATCCTCCAGAGAAGGAAATGGCAATTCACTCCAGTGTTCTTTTCTGGGAAACCCTATGGACAGAAGAGCCTGGAAGGCTACATTCCATGGGGTAGGAAAAGAGTCGGACATGATTTAGTGACTGAACAACAAGACCCGAAATTAGATTGCACGTTCAAATAAAGATATTTCTTAAGAAGCTATGATAAGCCATTTATATTTTACTTTTAATACTATGTGTTAAGTTTCAAACCTTTAGAAGTGTAGATAAAGCATGAATAATGGGGTGAGAAGAACTGAGACAGATAACATTCTCTTCTCCAATTTACGTAAGCTTCCTAAGACTTCCGAATCTTATTTTCTCAAAAGTTACTCTTTTTTTCCTCTGCATGACATTTTCTGTGTGTATTGTCCCAATAGCTTCTCCAAGTGAGAATAGAAATCTCAAGAGGAATGCCTGGATGATTTATAGGTATCACCACACCTCTGGTTTAAAAATATCACCTTCTTTGATATACCACTTAGGAGTATTTTATTGCTTTCTAACTTGTCAGGAAATTGCTGAAGTTTTACTCTTATTATGATTGCATACTCATGTGAGAACTTATTGATAATCATAAGAAGAAATTCACAACATAAATTAAGCAAAAAGCAATCTTAAACCTGTCATTCAGGATTCAGAACACAAAGAAGAAAAACTCTTTTTCTGAAATCTTTTGCAGGGCTTCTTTCTCCAATGACATTGTTCTTATCTCTTTAGTCCTCTGCTTTTCTCTTACCTGGGAGAGAGAAAACAGGCTCCAAGCACACAGTAGTTTTGTAGAAAAGGAGAATCTGTGTGGTGAGTTGTAGCTGTCTTTAATAGCAAGTTCACCAAAAGCCCTAAATTCTGTTCTTAGCTCTGGTGAAGGATTGCTGTGCATGAATACAAGTGATCCTGCACAATCAGCTATCCGCAGCTGTGTCTTATGATAATAATACAATTTTATGGGGGTCAATGAGATGATATGTAAAAATGTACAAAATTTGAAAACCCCATACTGATAGAAATATCTCCTCTTAGCCTCTAATCTGAGAAGTAAATCAGACTTTCAAAAACTTTATGTAATACAAGAGAATAAATAAAATTTATAAAATGTTCATATGAGTAATATTATTTTCTTAGTTTTGATTACCCATCTAATTTGCTTCTAATATATCAGTTTAAAATTTTGACTGCAGAGCTGGGAATATCCCGTGAATATGTATTCAGCTATTTTAGAGTACAATGGTTAGTTCCAAATGTTGCTACTTGTACACCATGAAAGTGGTCAAGGCATTGGTTCCATTTCTGAAACAGAAGTGTTTAGTAGATGCTCATCAAAAACAAACAAACAAAAAATCTGCATGCATACTCATACACACACTTATTACAGACTTACTGTTATGAAGGATTTGTAGACACAATTTACAAATAATAATACAATATGTAACACTTCTATTGTAAATTTCATACAGTTGATTATCATAGAATGTTTTAATTAATTTTGTGATATATTATATCCATAGCCAACCTATGGCTGCAATTGACAGATGAGTGTTGTTCTGACAAAAATTCTGTGTGATGCTTTTATTTGACAGTAAGAAAAAACTGTTAGAAAGTCATCTATTCATCAATGTTCAGTGATGAATCATTTTTTTAGTAAATTGAATAATAGTCTTCAAATACTGGAAGAATATAACTTCAAGTTTTAAATTTTACTTAAACTATAAGGCTACAGACAAAACACACTTTTAAATTTAATCTCCATCATTAATATTTTCTCTGCAATCTTAAACCTAACAATCAAAGAAACAATAAACCCTAATTGGTAGCATTTGTTGATTTCAATGGTACATTCTCACCATGACTGAGATCAAGCCACCAATGTGACCTCATTAAATACAGAGTTGAGAAAAGTGGCAAAGTAGTAAACACCATTATACAGTATTTCTAATATACAGATATAGTAGACGTTAATAACCTCAAGAGCTTAGGTAATAATACAACAGCAAAAATGTAAGAATAATGAGTTAAGTGTTTATTTCTGTTTTAATATAACTTATTTGTGACTTTATATAAATTAACTCCTTAATAATGCCTGTGATTAAAATCTAGCCACCATATTCCTGAAGCTTCAACAGTTGGCTCCCACCAACCAGCACAAACCAGATCCAACATGTTGGTCCCAGTTGTGGTTTCATAACAACCTGAAACAATCAAAGTGGGAAATGGTTGAAGCTAATAACACTCACTTCCTGGTTCACTACTATATCTAATCTCCATTGGAGATTAGATCCTTATAATGCTTCTTGGACCTTTTATTGACACAGTTACACAGTCACTGTAGTTATCATAGAGAAGTTGACAGCCTGAGATCACATCATATTCAAAGAAGGGTATAGCTTGGCAATATCTTGAATGTCAGTTTGTGAATAATTTCTGCTACAAAGATAAACTTTCTCAAATTTGGCAAGGAAAACTTTTCCTCTAAATTTTTAGGTTCTTTTTGCTGGTCTATTAATTAGATTGATGTGAAACAGATTAACAGGAGAAAAATAAATTTAACTACAAGCATACTGGGGTTCCAGAGATTTAAGACCCAAGGGCAAGTTGAGTAGTTGAGGCTAATGAATCCTGAGTTAAGGAGTGGAGTAGGAGCCAGGAACTTCAAAGGGGAGGAGGGCAAATTCACAGGAAGTTGAGATGAGACATTAGTTAGATATTTATGTGCCATGCAGATGAAACTTATCTCTTGTAATAGCTCTCTCTCTAAGCCAGGTCCTTTATCTAAATTACTTTAGGTAGTTAAGGGGAAAATAAAAAGTTCTTCCTGAGTCTCTTGGGCCTTCATTTTCTTCAGCTCAAAATAATTCACTTGCAGACTGGCAGTTTGGGGTGGCTCATTTTAAACACCTTCAATGGTTTGATGTGAAGCTCTATTACACCCTTCTGTGGACACACGTGCCACTGTTTTTCTAAAGAATTGTTAAGAGAAACCTTACAGATTGTTCCTATGTGCTCAGACCTCAGTTTTTAGTGCAATAAAATAGGCATTTTAGTCACTGAAAATATTTTAAGGAGCTTCTGCCCATGCCTTCCCTTTAATATATTCTTCTTCCTACATTATTCATTTAATTAAATGTCACTCCTATCCACCAGTTATCAAAGCAAAAAAACTGGATGCAATACTAAGTTCTTCTTTTCCTTTCTACTTACAACTTGTAAATAGCCACTATGTGGTATTGCTTCTTCCTAAATAGCATTATCATCTATTACTATTGTCAATTTAAAAAATATATATATTCACAACCTAAAAGTTGAGCATTATGTTTTATTCGATGGGAATTTGTAGGACTTCAGGATAGGGGCAGACAGCATCTCAGCAAACCCTGAGAAAACTGTTTCAAAGAAGTGAGGGGAGGAGTCAGGATAATAGGAGTTTTTCAAGGAAGGGCAGGTAGTCTGAATGTCAAAATATTATTGCTAATTAAAGAAAATCAGATAACCCAAGCTAAGAAATTTAGCATTTTTCTATGTATGGCAAGAGTCTGGGCTCACTGAAATCATTCCTTTGATATGCACCTCCGCCATCTAGGACCAGTATTCTGTTTTCACATCCTGAACTTCCTCAGAGCTCACCATGGGAAGGGGCTGCAGTCTGATGGCTGCTAGATGGCAGGTATTCTTTCCTTCCTGAGTTCTCTCACGGCTCACCAGCTCATCATCCATGGTGGCTGCAATTGCTGGTGACTGTAACATCCTTGTTTACTGACATGTCAGAAAATGTTCCATTTCTCACTTCTTAAAGAAAAAGAATGGCAAGAAGACCAACTGGTTGTCTGAGGAGGCTTTACAAATAGCTGAGGAAATGAGAAGTGAAAGGCAAAGGAGGAAGGAAAAGATAAACCCAACTGAATGAAGAATTCCAGAGAATAGCAAGGAGAGATAAGGAGGCCTTCTTAACCAAACAATGAAAAGAAATATAGAAAAATAATAGAAAGATAAAGGACAGAAATGATAAGGACCTAACAGAAGCAGAAGATATTAAGAAGAGGTGGCAAGAATATACAGAAAAACTATACCAAAAGGTCTTAATGATCAGGATATCCATGACTAGTGTGCCCACTCACCTAGAGCTGAACATCCTGGAGTGTGAAGTCAAATGGGCCTTCAGAAGCATTATTACAAACAAAGGTAATGGAGGTGATGAAGTTCCAGCTGAGGTATTTAAAATTCTAAAAGATGATGCTGTTAAAGTGCTGCACTCAATATGCCAGCAAATTTGGAAATTTTAGCAGTGTCCATAGGACTGGAAAAAGTCAGTTTTCATTTAAATCACAAAGAAAGACAATGCCAAAGAGAAACTATCATACAAATTCATTCATTTCACATGTGAGCAAGGTAATGCTCAAAATCCTTCAAGCTAGGTTTCAGCAGTACATGAACTAAGGACTTTCTAAGCTGGGATTAGAAAAGGCAGAGAAACCACAAGCCAAAGAAAAACATCTGTTTGTACTTCATTGACTATGCTAAACCCTTTAACTGTGTGGATCACAACTTACTGTGGATATTCTTCAAGAGATAGAAATAGCAGACCACCTTACCTGTCTCCTGAGAGACCTGAATGTGGGTCAAGAAGCAACATTTAGAGCCTTACATGAACAACAGACTGGTTCAAAATTAGGAAAGGAGAACATCAAGGCTGTATATTGTCACACTGCTTATTTAATTTATAAGCAGAGTACATCATGCAAAGTGCTGAGCTGGATGAATCACAACCTGAAATCAAAATTGCTGAAAGAAATATCAACAACCTCAGATATACAGATGATACCACCCTGATGGCAGAAAATGAAGAGGATCTAAAGAGCCTCTTGATGAGGGTTGAAGAGGAGAGTGAAAAAGCTGGCTTAAAACTCAACATTCAAAAAACTAAGAATGTGGCATCCAGTGCCATTACTTCATGGCAAGTAGAAGGGAAAAATTGGAAGCAGTGACAGATTTTTTTTTTTTGCCTGAGGCTCCAAAATCACTGCAGATGATTAATGTAGCCATGAAATTTAAAGATGCTTCCTCCTTGGAAGGAAAGCTGTGACAAACGTAGACAGTGTATTATTAAAAAGCAGACATCACATTGCTGACAAAGTTCTGTATAGTCAAAGCTATGGTTTTTCCATTAGTCATGTATAGATGTGAGAATTGGACCATAAAGAAACCTGAACATCAAAAAATTGATGCTTTTTAATTGTGGTGCTGGAGAAAACTGTTGAGAGTTTCTTGGACTGCAAGGAGAGCAAACCAGTCAATTCTGAAGGAAATCAGTGCTGAATATTCCTTGAAAGAACCAATGCTCAAGCTGAAACTCCAATATTTTGGCCACCAGATGTGAAAAGCCAACTCTTTGGAAAAGACACTGATGCTGGAAAAGATGGAAATCAAGAGGACAAGGGTGTATAGCTTTCTATAAAGAAAGCTTAGTGCCAAAGAATCAATGCTTTTGAACTGTGGTATTGGAGAAGACTCTTGAGAGTCCCTTGGATTACAAGGAGATCCAACCAGCCCATCCTAAGGAAATCAGTCCTGAATATTCATTGGAAGGACTGATGCTAAAGGCCAATACTTTGGCCACCTGATGCAAAGAAGTAACTCATTTGAAAAGACCCTGATGCTGGGAGAGATTGAAGGCAGGAGGAGAAGGGCACGACAGAGGATGCGATGGTTGGATGGCATCACCAACTCAATGGACATGAGTTTGAGTAGGGTCCAGGAGTTGGTGATGGACAGGGAAGCCTGGCATGCTACAGTCCATGGGGATGCAAAGAGTTGGACACAACTGAGCGACTGAACTGACCTGACCTGAAGAGGAGAGGGGGCAACAGAGGATGAAATGGTTAGATAGCATAATCAACTCAATGGACATAAATTTGAACCTACTTTGGAGGCTGTGGAAGATAGAGGGATCTGGGGTGCTACATTCCGTGAATGGTTCACAACTGCTAGAATAATACTTAGACTAGGAAGACCCAGTAACCTTTTGACAAATATATGGCTCAGGGGTTGATTCAGGCAAAGGCTAAAAAAATAAATAAAAGAAATGATAAAAATGACGTGAATCTATTCTTTGTGATGAAGGAGTAAGTCATTTCTTGGCCCTAATTGTCTGCACTGGTGTAGACTTAGAATGCTTTTTATTTCTTCATGAAAATTTTAAAATACCAGATTTCCAAATAGATGGGGTAATGGATGTTATATGATTCTAGTCTTGTAGCTGGTATCATCAGGAAACTGTGAAAACAGATTTTAATGGTTTTATTTTTTTTTCCCCCTGAACCTAATTTACTTGCACACGTAATACATACAAGACTAAGACGAGTGATGTTTAGGACTAAATAATTCACTGCTGGTATAACAGTCTGATTCATTAGTTTAAAAATAGAGTTATGAGCCCCTACTATAATGACATCTTTTGCTCTCCAATACAAAATGTCCCCAAACAAGGTATAACTGTGAAATGCCACATAGTCCATAAAGTTTTTATTAACAGAGAGAATGCCAAGAGGGAGATGTTCTGGCTTACTCTAAAGCAGTGATTCTTCAAATAATGTTGGTCAGAATTCCCAGTTTGTCTTATAAAGACCTGGATTCTTTCACCAGAAAAACACATATCTGCATTAAGAGAGAATTTTGCATTAATTACCGGGCATTTTACAGTCTACAGATTAAAAAATCAATGCTCCAGAGAAACTTAGCTTGGGCAAGCCTTGGCAAATAAAATTAATGAGTATTAAGCCACGGGAGGGTTAATTAACCTCTCGTTAAGACGAGAATGCCACAGTCCTGCAAATAAACATATTCCTGCTCAGTGAACAACAACGTGGGAGCGCATAGGGAAACAAGGACAAGCACAGTTCATGAACTCATCTCTCCACGAGACTTTCCTCGCCTGTCCTCAGACTTCACTAAGGGTGGAATGAGCAGAAAGGTTTGAGTGCAGAGCAGAGATGAATCCTGATTGACTTAGAGAAAAATAGGAGACATAAAGTCTTCTCATCTAAACTTTCTCTTTTACAACGTGTATAAAAAATAAATTAAAATTGTGCTCAAAAAGTACATTTGATGCCCCAGTGCCAGGAGCATTGCATTTTGTCTCTGTGGTTTATGTTTTCCCCTGAACATTTCAATATAAATAGAGCTTTGTATTGTGAAGTAGGGCAATACATGATTATTTTATAGTGAAGTCTAGAGTAAGCTTGCCTGGAAAATCCCATGGATGGAGGAGCCTGGTGGGCTGGAAAATCCCATGGATGGAGGAGCCTGGTGGGCTGCAGTCCATGGTTTCACTAAGAGTCAGAGAGGACTTCACTTTCACTTTTCACTTTCATGCATTGGAGAAGGAAATGGCAACCCACTCCAGTGTTCTGCCTGGAGAATCCCAGGGACAGGGGAGCCTGGTGGGCTGCTGTCTATGGGGTTGCACAGAGTCGGACACGACTGAAGTGACTTAGCAGTAGCAGCAGCAGAGTAAGCTTATCATGTGAGCTCATATGCTTTCACTGTGGCCTTATTCTTTTTTATCATAATCAGAATGAACATCATGGAAGTATCTGGTAAGAAACTTAACCCCAAAATAGTCAATACATAATGTCCAAGTAAGATACATGATCATGTTTACCCTCTAAGTTAAATATATATATATATATATATATATATATATAATGCTGCACCAAGATGTCACATAGTCAACAAATACATGTGAGAAATGTTTTAAAGATTTTTGAATTGTTAACTAAAGTGTAATATTTGGATAATTTTAAAGTCTTTACAATATATGTTTACAATGGTCACAGAAGTGATAATAAGAGATGTAATTTCTTCTAAAAAACTTTGGAATATAAAAGTTTTCAGTCTTACATTTAGGTTGATTTTTATTTGTTGCTGTTGTTTAGTCCCTAAGTTGTATCTGACTCTTTGGAACCTGACAGACTGCAGACTTCCCTGTCCTTCATTATCTCCCAAAGTTTGCTCACACTCACGTGCATTGAGTTGGTGATGCTATCGAACCATCTCATCCTGTTTCCCCTCCTCCTCCTGCCCTCAATCTTTCCCAACATCAAGGTATTTTCCAATGTATAGTATATAAACAACATATATTATGTAAATATTATGTGAATATAATATATAAATATGATGTGTATATATTTCTTTTCAACTTTCTTGCACATAAAGGGATTGGACAAATAGGACACTTTTGAAGATAAAGTAGGCCAAATGATGCAACTTTGCCTTAAATATCCTAAAAATGTATTTTTTTCTTTGTATGTGATCTGGGTGATTGTTGGGATTCTTCTCTTCACTATGTACAACACATTCATAGTTACTTTTATATTTTCTTCAAAACAAGTCCAAGTAATATATCTTTTCACTATTAGAACAGAATTTTATGAAAACTGCTGCTGCTATGTCGCTTCAGTCGCGTGGACTCTGGGAGACCCCATAGACGGCAGCCCACCAGGCTCCCCCGTCCCTGGGATTCTCCAGGGAAGAATACTGGAGTGGGTTGCCATTTCCTTCTCCAGTGCATGAAAGTGAAAGTGAAGTCTCTCAGTAGTGTCCGACTCTTCGCGACCCCATGGACTGCAGCCTACCAGGCTCTTCTGCCCATGGATTTTTTCGGCAAGAATACTGGAGTGGGGTGCCATTGCCTTCTCCATTATGAAAGCTAGATGTATGTTAATTATCTCTCAATAAAACTGGGGGACGGAGAAGGCAATGGCACCCCACTCCAGTGCTCTTGCCTGGAAAATCCATGGACAGAGGAGCCTGGTAGGCTGCAGTCCATGGGGTCGCTAAGAGTCGGACACGACTGAGTGACTTCACTTGCACTTT
>NW_011494957.1:3780008-3788498 GCF_000754665.1 Bison bison bison | reverse complement strand
ATCTTGGTGGGCTGCAGTCCATGGGGTTGCTAAGAGTCGGGCACGACTGAGTGACTTCACTTTCACTTTTCACTTTCCTGCATTGGAGAAGGAAATGGCAACTCACTCCAAGGTTCTTGCCTGGAGAATCCCAGGGACGGGGAAGCCTGGTGGGCTGCTGTCTATGGGGTCGCACAGAGTCGGACACGACTGAAGCCACTTAGCAGCTTCAGATCAGATCAGTCACTCAGTCGTGTCCGACTCTTTGCAACCCCATGAATCGCAGCAGGCCAGGCCTCCCTATCCATCACCAACTCCCAGAGTTCACTGAGACTTATGTCCATCGAGTCAGTGATGCCATCCAGCCATCTCATCCTCTGTCGTCCCCTTCTCCTCCTGCCCCCAATCCTTCCCAGCATCAGAGTCTTTTCCAATGAGTCAACTCTTCGCATGAGGTGGCCAAAGTACTGAAGTTTCAGGTTTAGCATCATAGCAGCAGCAAAACTGGGGGAAAAAAAAACAGGCTTCAAAAATAGTAGTCACAATAATAATAGAGGGAATCGCAGGAAACTTTGGGAGGTAATGGACATGTCCATGGTAATGGTGGTTGGTTTCATAGGTGTGTTCTTATCCCCAAACTCACCAAACTATATACTTTAAATATGAACGGCTTTTTACATGTTGATTATACCTTAATTTTTTTTAATGAAAAATAAGTCTGTATAACAAACCCTTTTGTATATAAGTATATATCCTATTGATTCTATTAAAATCTGATTGATAGACTAAACATCTTATCAGCATCAGAACTTCTTATATTTCTTTAGTTTTAAAATGATTGTTCCATATGTAAATAATGTTTATGTTTGCAATATCACTATCCTAGTAGTAATTATTTATGGCAGAGTCCACAGCCTCTGGGATCTAATTCTGGATGAACTGAGGAGGAGCTGATAGAATAATAACAGAACAATAAAATAAACAATAACTGTCATGTGTTTAAATCCTCTGGAAACCATCCCCCCAACTTCTGTCTGTGGAAAAATTGTTTTCCATAAAACTGATCCCTGGTACCAAAAAGGTTGGGGGACTGCTGCTTTATAGTTTTCTTGTTGGGTGCATTTTATATGCAGAAGTATGAACAAATAAATTGCTAAACATTTGCCTTGAAATCTCTAATTTAGAGATGGATTAAAATTGCATTTCAACAAGCAAAGTCTAATGGCCTGCCTATTTAAATTTAGCAAAACTAACTAATGAAAAATAAACACTTTCCACTTTAAAAAAAAATAAAAAAGTTCAAAAGATGGAATATGAGCCAACCCATAATAACCAAGTTCAGCCTTTCCATGAAAAGATATGCATTTTTATATGAACTCAATTCTAAGTTTTATCTCCAATTCTTTTTTTTTAATTTAATTTTATTTTTTAACTTTACAATATTGTATTGGTTTTGCCATATATCGAAATGAATCCATCTGTTGGGGAAAATCCATAACTAGAAACACATGTCAGCATGTGTGCAAACTAGTAATCATCAGCCAAACCAGAGAAACATCAGCCAAACTGTTTCAAATTAGTCTGAGAAGACAGGATGGGCACCAGTTACCTCTCTACCTAAGCATTAGGATTAGAATAAACTGGTTACAATGTGTGGAGGATAGAAGAATGGCCTCCAAAGTGTCCACATTTCAGTCCCCAAAACTCATGAATGTCATGTTACACGACAAGAGGAAATTAGAGCTACAGTTGGAATTGAGGTTGTTAATCAACTGATTTTAAGAGGGAGAGAGTTTCATGTACAATGTGAGTAGGCTCAATGTAACACAAGGATCCTGTAACAGAAAGAGTGAAACAGAATAGTCTGAATCAGAGATAGAAACAAAAGACCTGATCTTTCACTGATGGCTTTGGGGACAGAAGGGACACACAAGCCAAGGAATATGGACAGGTTCTAGGAACTGGGATAACAAAGAAGAGATTCCCCTTGAGAGCCTCCTAAAGGAATACCACCAAACTTGTAGCTTGATTGTAGCCATGAGACCCATTTCAAACTTCTGATTTCCAGAACTGTAAAGTAATAAATTTGTATTGTTTTAAATCACTGAGTTACTGGTAATTTTTTACAAGAGCAATAGGAATCCAATACACATGGCATCAGAACAAAATGAGTGATTGAAGTCGGTAGCTTTGAGAGAATAATGCACTCACATCAACTCTCTCAATCCTACTAAAAATGAGTGGGAAAAATAGGAATAAATATGCAGCTATACAAAATTCACATAAAGGGAAATGTACCCATAATGAGAAAATCATTAGGAAATGTTTTTTCCCAGGTTTCTAACTTTTATAAAAGAAAAAAGAATTAAAAGAGAAAGAAAAGAGAATTAACTGAACATGTGAAACACTAGCTAACTTACATCTCTGTGCACCCCACTACATTATATCTTTTGATTATGCAGAGTTTATTTCAGCTCAATGTAGATTAAGTTGAATAGTGACATTCCCAACTGGACTACCAGATGGAATCACATTTTAATTAACTTTTCAACCAGCATACAGATGTGCTTCTTGTGATAATTATCAAGAAATCATTTGCAAAATGAGAAGCCCTGGTGGCAGATTGTAGCTAGAATGATTGATTACATCATCAAATCATTAACCTTAAAATACTTTTAATCATTTATTGACCAAATGAAGAAAAAGGTTACAAACCATTATTGAATATATCTAAAACACATTATCATGTACCTTTTGGGAGATTAAACTAAAGGAAATATTTGTATGATAAAATAATGATCCATGAATATATATTATATCATTGATTTTCCAGAAAGTCACATGGTTTCTGAAATTATGGCTCCATACATTAGTGAAAACACACACCACCAGAAAAACAACCTACCTGTTTCCATCTTTTGTTCTTCACCACCATTAAGTAATTGCAACTTGTATTTGATACTTTAATAATAATAAAGCCCCTACCTTTCTACTTTACATTTTGAAAATGATCACCAACTTAAATAGAAAAAAAATAAGTGAATATAAATGAAACATAAAAGATAATTAAAAATTATAGAAAAGATGGAAGTTTTACATGAATAACTTATTTGATTTGATGTTTACTTCAGTTATTTTCAAATTGTAAATAGTAACTCTAGTAACTAGAACTCTAGAAATTAAAAACACTAGTAATAAGAAGATTTTCGTAATTTAAAAAGGAAGACTTTCATCTGCTTATTCCAAAACTTATAGGTGAAAGTTAGCATAGATATTTCAATTGTTTTAATCATGAACTGAAATAAAAACGTCTGCTGTGAGAGCTGTGAGTTTCAGTATTATTTGGGCACTTACTGAGGACTATGTGTTTGCTGTCACTAAGTTGTGTCCTATTCTCTACTACCCCATTGACTGTAGCCTGCCAAACTCCTCTGCGCATGGGATTTCCCAGGCAAGAATACTGAAACAAGTTGCCATTTCCTTCTTCAGAGGATCTTCCCAACACAGGGATCAAACCCATGTCACCTACATGACAGGAGGATTTTTTAGCACTGAGCCACCTGGAAAGCCCCACTGAGGACAAAAGCGTTCCTCAGCACCGAGAGATTGTCTCACCTGAGACAAATTGTTCCCAAGAGGTAAGGGGAGAGGCCAGCATATCTGTGATTTTGATGAAGAGGTGCGTATAATCAAGCACACAACTCAGAAGAAGGACACAGCTAATTGGGAGGAACAGAAATCTCAGTTAACAACTTTAGTGCTTTTCTAAGGACAACAAGTCCCCTACATACAAACAAGTTCTGTTCTGAGAGTGTGTTCAGGATAGCTTACAGTGAACGATGTCGGATTTGTGATCTCCAAAGAAGATTTAGCTTCGGGACCAGGGACCGGGCTTGATCACTCAAGAGTTTTTGTGTAGCAGAGTTTTATTAAAGTGAAAAAGGGACAGAGAAAGGTTCTGACACAGACATCAGAAGAGGATGGAGAGTGCCCCAGTCACTAGTTTTAGCAAGGGAGTTATATACTTTCCTAATTGGTTATTACAATAAATCAAAAGAATGTCTCAAGGTCGCAAAGATCTTACCAGATCCACTCCCACGAGTTACATTTTAAGACAACAGGATTAGAATTTAACAATAGAAAGATCTTAACAGCTTTAACAGAATTAAATGTAACATAATTTACATTTTAAAATAATAGGATTAATCAGAAAGTTCTCAGGAAGGAAAAACGTGTCCTCAAACAGGATACATTGTTGTTATATAATCACTGGCACAGAGTTTAAGGGAAAACATAACCTTGAGCAAGATGAGGTTATGTTTTGTTGTTTTGTTGTGCAATCATCAACCCTGGGATTAAAGAAAAAAAAAAAAGTGTGTCCTTTTCACCTCCTTAAGAACCTCCCTCTCTGCTCCTCAGGGACTCTGGACTTATTATGAACCTGCCAGGAATTGGCTCTCTCAGTTCATAAGTCCAATTTTTTCATAAGTCTGTCAAAGTTTGCCTAGGTACATACCTAATACATTCAGCTATACAGTATTGTACTGTAATAGGTTTATAATACTTTCACATAAATAATACATAAAAACCAAACACACACACACACACAAAAACATTTTTAATCTTATGTACAGTACCTTGGAAAGCAGAGTAGTGCAGTACAACTGTCATACAGGGGCTGGCATTGAGTGAACAGGAATAAAGAGTTACTGAATTGAGGAGGGAGAGGAGTTGTCAGCAATAGGATATGGAGGGCAAGCTGCAGTTTCACTCACACTTGATGTTGATGGCACAGGTTCTGGCTCCTTGCTGGAGACAGAGGGTTTTTTCTACTTTCTTGAAAAAATGATCCAGTGCTGTCTGCACAGTAGTTCTTTTTTCTCATTATAGATGACATAGTAGCCCTGGGTTGCATTCTGAACAGCTTCATGTACCATTCTATGTTCAGTCTCTGGTACCACAAAACCTAATAACAGCACCTCATCAAATAGATTTAATTTATATGATTAGACATGTGAATGCACGTTCGTATCTTTTATTTAATATTTATATTGGATTGATGATTGGTTTACAATATCTACTTGATTTCTGTCATACATCAACTTGAATTAACCATAGATATACATATGTCCACTCCCTTTTGAATCTCCCTCCCACTTCCTTGCCCATTCCCACCCCTATAGGTTATTCAGTTTAGTCCCTCAGTTACGTCCGACTTTTTGTAACCCCATGGACTGCAGCATGAAAGGCCTCCCTGTCCATCACCAACCTCCCTGAGCTTGCTTAAACTAACGTCCATCAAGTTGGTGATGCCATTAAACCTGTCATCCTCTGTTGTCCCCTTCTCCTCCTGCCCTAAATCTTTCTCAGCATCAGGGTCTTTCCCCAGGAGTCAGTTCTTCGGATCAGGTGCCCAAGTACTGGAGCTTCAGCTTCAGCATCAGTCCTTCTAATGAATATTAAGGACTGATTTGCTTCAGGATGGACTGGTTTGATCTCCTTGCAGTCCAAGGGACTCTCAAGAGTCTTCTCCAACACCTCAGTTTCAAAAGCATCAACTCTGCAGTGCTCAGCTTTCTTTATGGTCCAACTCTCAAATCCATACATGACTACTGGCAAAACCATAGCTTTGACTAGATGGACTTTTGTCAGCAATGTCTCTGCTTTTTTAATAGGTGGTCTAGGTTGGTCATAGCTTTTCTTCCAAGGAACAAGCATCTTTTAATTTCATGGCTGCAGTCACCATCTGCAGTGATTTTGGAGCCCAAGAAAATAAAGTCTGTCACTGTTTACATTGTTTCTCCAACTACTTGCCATGAAATGATGGGACATGATGCCATGATCTTAGTTTTCTGAATGTTGAGTTTTAAGCCAGCTTTTTTACTCTCCTCTTTTCACTTTCATCAAGAGGTTCTTAGTTCCTCTTCGCTTTCTGCCATAATGGTGGTGCCATCTGCATATCTGAGGTTATTGATATTTCTCCCAGCAATCTTGATTCCAGCTTCTGCTTCATCCAGCCTGGCATTTCACATGATGTACTCAGCATATAAGTTAAATAACCAAGGTGACAATATAGACTTGACATATTCCTTTCCCAATTTGGAACTAGTCCATTGTCCCAAGTCAGGTCCTAACTGTTGCTTCTTGACCTGTATACAGATTTCTCAGGATATTAATAATTTATAGATTATTACAGAGTCCCAGTTTGAGTGCTCTGAGTCATACAGCAAATTCCCAGTGTCTATCTATTTACATGTTAGTGTATATGCTCTACATGTTATTCTCTCCATTTATCTCATTCTCTCTCTCTTCTCCTCCACCCTTGTTCATAAGTCTGTTCTTTATGTCTGTGTCTCCATTGTTGCTCTGTGAATGGATTCATCAGTACCATCCTTCTAGATTCCATATATATGTGTCAATATACAATATTTGTCTTTCACTTTCTGATTTACTTCACTCTGTATAACAGGCCCTAGGTACATCCACCTCATTAGAACTGACTGAAATGTGTACCTTTTTAATGGCTGAGTAGTATTCCATTGTATGGATGTACCACAGCTTCTTTATCCATTCATCTGTTGATGGACATGTAGGTTGCTTCCATGTCTTGGCTACTGTAAATATTGCTGCAATGAACACGGGTACATGTGTCTTTTTTTCAGTTTTTTTTTTTTTTTCGGGGTATATGCCTAGAAGTGGGATTGCAGGGTCATATGGTGGTTTTACTCTTAGTTTTTAAAGGACTCTCCATACTGTCTTCCATTGTGACTATACCAATTGACAGTGCAGAAAGGTTTCTTTTTCTCCACACCCTCTCTAGCCCTTGTTGTTGTGAGATTTTTTGATTATGGCCATTCTGTCTGGGATGAAGTGATATCTTGGATCCTTTGTGACCCACCTCCTAGAATAATGGAAATAAAAACAAATCATATCTTTAAAAGTCTGCTACTTGAAAGTTCATATATAAGGGACTTACTGTATGGGAAGATGCAAGAATCCAAGTTCATAAAAATTTCTTCTGACATATTTCTAACTATCTGAGGGGCTATTTTGCCAGTATCCCCAGAGAACAGAGCACCTCATCTTTTCCCTGCAGAGTGTTTCTGTAGGTAAGCTACTGCAGTGGCTAATGATTCAATCCTCACAGAACTGGATGGCAAATGACATTGCTTAGTTCACAGTGCACCATGTAGTTTGTAACTCAACTAAGTTTTTGGAGACATTTCATGACCAATTTATGAATTGGATATAGGAAAGGTCATTTCTAGGTCTAAGGATTTCTTTGGTAGACCAGTCAATATGCTATTACTGGGCCAGGCCATGTTAATTGTAGCAAAAAGTCCCTGGGCCACTTGTCTTACTAGTCTGCTATGGCCCAGGAAATTGTTTCCTCTTGTTGCTTTTTCCCATATGTGGAGATACATTGATCTCATATACAGCCATATATTTGGCCAATAATATCAAGTTGTCTAAGTCATCATTATTTTTATAGGAGACTCAGTCACACATTTGGTAATGCAAGAAACAGTAATCCTATAACACTGAATGCAAATAATATAACTAGTAGCATTAATAGAGTCATAAGTAAATATTTACTTATGCAAACACCATCTTCCAACAACACAAGAGTGACTCTACATGTGGACATCACCAGAAGGTCAATACCAAAATCAGATTGATTATATTATTTTCAGCTGAAAATGGAAAAGCTCTATACAGTCAGCAAAAACAAGACCAGGACCTGACTGTGGCTCAGAACATGAACTCCTTATAGCAACATTCAGACTTAAAGTGAAGAAAGTAGGGAAAACTACTAGGTCATTCAGGTATGACCTAAATCAAATCTCTTGCATTATACAGTGGAAGTGACAAATAGATTCAAGGGACGAGATCTGATAGACAGGGTGCCTACAGAGCTATGGATGGAGGTCCATAACATTGTAAAGAAGGTGGTGATCAGAATCATCCCCAAGAAGAAAGTATGTAAAAAGGCAAATTGATTGTCTGAGAAGGCCTTATTGAGAAAAGAAAAGAAGCAGAAGGCAAAGGAGAAAAGGAAAGATATACCCATTTGAATGCAGAGTTCCAAAGAATAGCAAGGGGAGATAATAAAGCATTCCTCAGTGATCAATGTAAAGAAATAGAGGAAAACAATAGAATGAAAAGACTAGAGATCTTTTCAAGAAAATTAGAGTTACTAAGGGAACATTGCACACAAAGATGGGCACAATAAAGAACAGAAACAAAATGGACCTAAAAGAAACAGAAAAGAGTAGGAAGAGATGACAAGAATACACAGAAGAACTATACAAAAAAGATCTTAATGACCCAGATAACCACTATTGTGTGATCACTCACCTAGAGTCAGACATCCTGGAATGTGAAGTCAAGTGGGCCTTAGAAAGCATCACTATGAACAAAGCTAGTGGAGGTAATGGAATTCCAGTTGAGCTATTTCAAATCCTGAAAGATGATGCTGTGAAAGTGCTGCACTCAATATGCCAGCAAATT
>NW_011494957.1:3774120-3779792 GCF_000754665.1 Bison bison bison | reverse complement strand
CAGATATACAGATGATACCACCCTAATGGCAGAAAGCAAAGAGGAACTAAGAGCTTCTTGTTGAAGTTGAAAGAGGAGAGTGAAAAACCTGGCTTAAACTCAACATTCAAAAAGCTAAGATCATGGCATTTGGTCCCATCATTACATAGCAAAGAGACAGGAAATAATGGAGACAATGACAGACTGTATTTTCTTTTCTTGGGCTCCAAAATCATTGCAGATGGTGACTGTCATGATTTAAAAAAATGTAAAACATGCTTGCTCCTTGGAAGAAAAAGTATGACCAAGCTAGACAGTGTATTAAAAATCAGAGACATTATTGTGCCAACAAAGATCTGTATAGTCAAGTCTATTTTTTTTCTAGTAGTCATGTATGGATGTCAGAGTTGGACCATGAAGAAGGCTGAGAGCTGAAGAATTGATGTTTTTGAGCTGTGTTGTTGGAGAAGACTTTTGAGAGTCCCTTGGACAGCAAGGAGATCAAACCAGTCAGTCCTAAAGGAAATCAGTCCTGAATATTTATTGAAAGGACTGATGCTGAAGCTGAAGCTGATACGTTGGCTACCTGATGAGAAAGGTCCACTCACTAGAAAAGACCTTGATGCTGGGAAAGATTGAAGGCAGGAGAAGAAGGGGATGATAGAGGATGAAATGGTTGGATGGCATCACCAACTCAATGGACATGTGTTTGAGCAAGCTCTGGAAGATGGTGAAGGACAGGAAAGCCTGGTGTGCTGCAGTCCATGGAGTCACAAAGAGTCAGACATGACTGATTGAGTGACTGAACAACAGCAACAACAAAGTAAGTATTTAAATCTAGAGGTTTTCAAGACTTAGGCATGGATTGCTTAAGACAGAAATCGGGTTTTTCATGTGGTTCATTAAATGAATTATATTGAAGTATTCATCTGGTATAAAAACATAACATTTAGTTGGAAATGTGGCACAGATGTCTTCCTATAAGGATATTGAGGGCCATGTCATTTTATAATATGATTTTTCTCATCATAGAGACCTCAGAAATCATTAGACTATTAGCCTGATCATCATTGTTTAAGACCTGTTGAATGAATTTTGTTAAGGCTTCAATATGAGTGATTATATACTCCAATCCTCCTGAAGACACACACACAAAAATCACTACAGAATGATCATACCAATGAAATATAGGCTTCCTGATGTGTCAAACTTGTACCAATAGTCAACTTACTATGTCATGTTTAAATTGGCGCTTAAATAGCCTTGTATCCAAAAGAATCGTAGGGTACTGTCCTGTTCATCCAGGTGGATGCCTGGGCCATAAATTGGTACTACAAAGTCATTCAGTTCCATTAGATACAACCCAGTATAACCCTGGTCATCTGACTCAGTCTATTTTATAACAATTTCTGTTTGTAAGGGTAATAATGCAGTGGCAATGTTCATAAGGAACCCAGCTCAATTTTCTAGTGTTATTAGGCTTACTCTTAGTATGATTTAATTGTTACCAACATAAGGAGATCTTTAAACTTGAATGGCCATAGCTTGGTGTTGTCCATATAAACCCATTCTTAATGAGCAGGGAGTTATGGCTTTATACTGGAATTCAGTTCTTTGTTCCAATTGAGTAATCTTTAAAGAAACTTCATAATTATGGTCAATGTTAGAGAAGATATTATTACATCAGTTAAGTGACGGGATCCTATCTAGTAATATCAATGGTCCAAATAGAACTACAACTTCTTTCCTCTAAAATGAATTTTCTGAGGGCCATTCAATCAGAGCCTTGTAGAGGAGAAATCCACCAAGTTAACAGGAAATACTGACTACAAACCCAACGACTGGATAGATTTCTAAAATCTGAATTATGGCCATGATAGAAAAACTTTTGATTCATATACAAAATCTAAGAAAGCCCTATATGGGTCAGGTCTGGCATCTTTGGATAGCTATTTGCTTCTTATGCTTATCCTGTGATGAGTGTCATTTATCCTCTGTTTGGGCATAGTTTTAAGGTGATTTTGGGGGTCAGCAATCCTCTTTAGACCATATGGTACAGAATTTTTGGTAACTTGAAACATATATTAATTAGAAATCTCAACTCTTGAAAAACCTAAATTTCTAGTGAAAACTAAGAAGTAAGCAGTTACAAACTATATTTTTCATAAGCTTTCTGTAGATTGGCAAACCCATAAACACTATTTATAATTTATAATTCCTAAAAACATGCTTTCTTATCATGTCTCAGTGTGACACTAAACGTATTTACTGAGTCCTAAATATCTTTAGTTTCTCTGTAAAAGAAAGCTTGTATGAAGTAATTAATGTTTCAGGATCTTATTTTATTTCAGAATGATCTGGACTTTCATAATTTAACTTAATTTTGCAAAACTCTGAAGTTTCAAGTTACCAAAATCTGGATAAACTATTTTAAGTAGACATACTATAAAACATAATTATTCCTGAAGAGTTCACCAAAAAAAAAAAAAACTTACCTTATTTATATTTGATTTACTTATAAAAATATTATCATATTAGTGGTAAAGAATATGCCTGCCAATGCAGGAGTCTCGAGACATGTTTTCAATTCCTGGGTTGGGAAGACCCCTACTGGATGGCATGGCAATCCATTCCAGTATTCTTGCCTGGGGAATCCCATGGACAGAGTAGCCTGGCAGGCTAGAGTCCATAGGATCACAAAGAGTTGGACATGACTCAAGAGACGTAGCATGCACACAAGTTATTTTTCTAGCTAACAAATTTTGTAGCAGAACTAACGTTTTATTTGACTTCTAGAAAACCTAGGTACAATAAAAATACTTATGTTTATGACTCTAAAGACATGTCTGTATTAATTAAGCCAACAAAACTATACTCAGAAAAGTTTTCTTCCAGCTCCTGGGGTGATCATGGAAAAGACACCTAAACACTCTAACCCTTGGTTTATTCATCAGAGAAATGAGTAATTTCCTCCCCTCTCCCCATGTCCACAAGTCTATTCCCTATGTCTGTTTCTCCATTGAAAGTTGTGAAAGTCAAGTTGCTCAGTCGTGTCTGACTCTTTGCGACCCCATGGACTGTAGCCTACCAGGCTCCTCCCTCCATGGGATTCTCCGGGCAAGAGTACTGGAGTGGGTTGCCATTTCCTTCTCTAGGGGACCTTCCCGACCCAGAGATCGAACCCAGGTCTCCCGCATTCCAGGCAGACGCTTTAACCTCTGAGCCACTAGCCAAGCCCAGTTTCTATAAATAAATTCTCAAGTACCATTTTTCTAGAATCCGTATATATGCATGAGAATATGATATTTACCTTTCTCATTTACTTCACTCTGTATAAAAGGCACTAGGTTCATCCACCTCATTAGAACAAGATTGCTTTGGCTATCAGGGTATTTTGTGTCTCCATTCAGATTTTGAGATGCTTTGTTCTAGTTCTGTGAAAAATGCTATTGGTAATTTGATAGGGATTGCATTGAATCTTTAGATTGCCTTGGGTAGTAGAGTCATCTTGACAATATTGATCCTTCCAATTCATGAGCATGGCATATCTTTGCATCTGCTTATGTCTTCTTCGATATTTTCCTCAGCATCTTATACTTTTTGGAGTACATGTCCTTTGTCACCTTAGATAGGTTTATTCCTAGTTTTTTTTTTTTTCTTTTCTTTTCCATGCAATGGTAAGTGGAATTACTTCTTGAATGTCTCTTTCTAATCTTTCATTGTTAGTGTATAGAAATGCAACAAATTTCTGTATATTAATGTTGTAACCTTCCACTTTACCAAATTCATTGATGAGTTCTAGTAATTTTCCAGTAGCATCTTTAGGATCTTCTGTGTATAATATCATGTCGTCTGCAAACAGTGACAATTTAACTTCTTATTTTCCAATTTGGATTCCCTTTACTTCTTTTACTTCTTTACTTCTCTGATTGCCATAGCTAGGACTTTCAAACTGTGTTGAATAAAAGTGTTGAGAGTGGACATCCTTGTCTTATTCCTGATCTTAGAGCGGATGCTTTCAGTTTTTCACCATTGAGTATGATGCCAGCTGTAGGTTTGTTATGCATGGCCTTATTATGTTGACATATGTACACTCTATGCCCACTTTCTGGAGAGTTTTTGTCATAAATGGATCCTGAACTTTGTCAAAAGCTTTTTTTGTATCTATTGAGATGATCATATTATTTTTATTATTTTATATTGATATTTTATATATCATATTATATTTTTATTATCTTTATTATTCAATTTGTTGATATGGTGTATCATCTTGATTGATCTGCAGATGTTGAAAAATCTTTGCATCCCAGGGATGATTTTCACTTGATCATGCAGTATGATCTTTTTAATGTATTGTTGGATATGGATTGCTAGTATTTTGTTGACGATTTTTGCATCTCTGTTCATCAGTGATATTGGCCTATAATTTTCTTTTTTGTGTGTGATATCTTTGTCTGACTTGTTAAAAGGGTGAGGGTGGCCTGATAAAATGTGTTGGAGAGTTTTCCTTCCTCTATGAGTTTTGGAAGAGTTTCATAGGGTAAATGCTAACTCTTCTCTAAATATTTGAGAAAATTCACCTGTGAAGCTGTCAGGCTCTGAACTTTTGTTTGTTGAGAAGTTTTTAATCATGCTTTCAATTTCAGTGCTTGTGATTTGTCTGTTCATATTTTCTATTTCTTCCTGGTTCAGTCTAGGGAGACTGTATCTTTCTAAGAATTTGCCCATTTCTTGCAGGCTGCCCATTTTATTGGTATTCAGTTGTTCATAGTAATCTATTATGATCCCTGGTATTTCTGTGGAATCAGTTGTAACTTCTCCTTTCTAATTTCTAATTTTGTTGATTTGAGTCCTCTCCCTTTTTTTTCTTGATGAATAGGCTAAAGGTTTATCAATTTTGTTTATCTTTTCAAAGAACCACCTTTTCATTTCATTGATCTTTGTAATTTTTTTGTTTCTATTTCAGTTATTGCTTCTCTGAGCTTTATGATTTCTTTCTCTCTACTAACTTTAGATTTCATTTGTTCTTCTTTCTATAATTCTTTTAAATATAAGGTTAGGTTGAGATTTTTCTTATTTCTTGAGGTAGGATTGTATTGACATAAACTTCTCTCTTAGAACTGCTTTTGCTGCATTCCACAGGTTTTGGACTGTTGTGCTTTCATTCTCTGTTGTCTCTAGACATTTTTTTTTTCTTCTTCTTTGATTTTTTTTTTTTCTTTAGTGACCCATTAGTTGTTTAGTAAAATACTGTTTAGGCACCATGGGTTTGTGCTTCTCAGAGTTTTGTTCTTGTAGTTTATTTCTAATCTTATAGCATTGCGACTGGAAAAGATGCTTGATATGATTTTTATTTTCTTGAATTTACCAAGGCTTGCCTTGTGGCCCAGCATGTGGTCAATCCTAGAGAATGTTCCATGTGCACTTGAGAAGAATGTGTAGTCTGCAGATTTTGGATGTAATGCTCTATGTGAGTGGAAGTTGCTCAGTCGTGTCTGACTCTTTGTGACCCCATGGACTATACAGTCCCTGAAATTCTCCAGGGCAGAATACTGGAGTGGGTAGCCTTCCCCTTCTCCAGGGGATCTTCCCAAACCAGGGATCAAACCCAGGTCTCCCACATTGCAAGCAGATTCTTTACCAGCTGAGTCACAAGGGAAGCCCAAGAATACTGGAGTGGGTAGCCTCTGTCT
>NW_011494957.1:3773513-3774020 GCF_000754665.1 Bison bison bison | reverse complement strand
TTTCCTAATGGGAGGGACTGGCTGTGGGGAAAACTGGGTTTTGCTCTGGTGGGCAAGGCCATGCTCAGTAAAATTTTATTTATTTATTTATTTAAGGGATGGTATGGGGAGGGAGGAGGGAGGAGGGTTCGGGATGGGGAACACATGTATACCTGTGGCGGATTCATTTTGATATTTGGCAAAACTAATACAATTATGTAAAGTTTAAAAATAAAATAAAATTAGAGAAAAATAAAAATAAAAAAATTATTTAAATTTATTTATTTTAATTGGAGGCTAACTACTTTACAATATTGTATTGGTTTTGCCATACATCAACATGAATCTGCCACGGGTGTACACATGCTCCCCATCCTGAACCCCCTTCCCTCCTCCCTACCCCTACCATCTCTCTGGGTCATCCCAGTGCACCAGCCCCAATCATCCTGTATCCTGCATTGAACCTAGACTGGTGATTCGTTTCCTATATGATATTATACATGTTTCAATGCCATTCTCCAAAATCAT
>NW_011494957.1:3771953-3773413 GCF_000754665.1 Bison bison bison | reverse complement strand
TACCAGCTGAGTCACAAGGGAAGCCCAAGAATACTGGAGTGGGTAGCCTATCCCTTCTCCAGTGGATCTCCCCAACCCAGGAATCAAACCAGAGTACCCTTCATTACAGGTGGATTCTTTACCAACTGAGCTATCAGGGAAGCCCTAATGCTCTATGGATATCAATTAATTCCAACTCATCTAAAGTGTAGTTTAAGGCCTGCATTTCTTTATTGATTTTCCATCTGGATGATCTGTCCATTGATGAAAGTGGGATATTAAAGTCCCCCACTATTATTTTGTTACTGTTGATTTCTTCCTTTACATTTGTTAGTATTTGCCTTACACGTTGAGGTGCTCCTATGTTGGGTGCATATATATTTATAATTGCTTTATCTTTTTCTTGGATTGAACCCTTGATTATTATCTACTGTCCTTCTTTGTTCTCTAACAGTCTTTTTTAAAAGTTTATTTTGTCTGTATGAGTATTGCTACTCCAGCTTTCTTATAATTTCCTTTTGCATGAAATACCTTCTCCCATCCCCTTACTTTCAGTCTTTAAGTGTCTGTAGGTCTGAAGTGGGCCTCTTATAGACAATCTATATATGTTTTTTTAGTTGGTGCAGTTAATCCATTTACATTTAAGGTAACTGTCAATATGTATGATCATATTTCCATTTTGCTAATTTTTGTGGGTTTATTTTTGTAGATCTTTTCATTCTCTTGTGTTTCCTGCCTAGAGAATTTCCTTTAGCATCTTGTTGTAAAGATGGTTTAGTGGTACTGGATTCTCTTAACTTTTGCTTGTCTGGAAATTTTTTGATTTATCCATCAAATCTTAATGAGAGTCATAGGTTCTTCCCTTTAATCACTTGAAATATATCATGTCATTTCCCTTCTGGCTTGTAGAGTTTCTGTTGAGAAATCAGATCCCTTGTATATTGTTTGTCTTTTTTCTCATATTGCTTCAAATAACATATCTTTGTCTTTAATTTTTGTCAGTTTCATTACTATGTGTCTCAGTGTGTTCTTCTTTGGATTTATCCTACCTGGGAATCTCTGTGCTTCCTGGACTTGGTTGATTATTTTCTTTCTCAAGTTGGTGAATTTTTCAGCTATTATCTCATCAAATATTTTGTCAGGTCCTTTCTCTCTCTCTTATCCTTTTGGGACACCTATAATGTGAATATTGGTGCATTTAATGTTGTCCCAGCAGTCTTTTGGGCTGTTTTCATTTCATTTCATTTCTTTCCTTTTTTTTTTTTTCTGTATTCTGTTTTGCAGCATTGATTTCCACCATTCTGTCTTTCAGGTCACTTATCTGTTCTTATACTTCATTTATTCTGCTACTGATACCTTCTAGTGCATAGTTCATCTCTGTTTGTTTGTTCCTTAGCTCTTCCAGGTCTTTGGTAAACATTTCTTGTGTCTCCTCCAATCTTTTCCTGAGATCCTGGATCATCTGCACTATCATTATTCTG
>NW_011494957.1:3771344-3771853 GCF_000754665.1 Bison bison bison | reverse complement strand
CAAATGCATCCTTTTTAATGGCTGAGTGATACTCCATTGTGTATATGTACCACTGCTTTCTTATCCATTCATCTGCTGATGGGCATCTAGGTTGCTTCCATGTCCTGGCTATTATAAACAGTGCTGCGATGAACATTGGGGTACATGTGTCTCTTTCAATTCTGATTTCCTCAATGTGTATGCCCAGCAATGGGATTGCTGGGTCACAAGGCAGTTCTATTTCCAGGTTTTAAAGGAATCTCCACACTGTTCTCCATAGTGGCTGTACTAGTTTGCATTCCCACTAACAGTGTAAGAGGGTTCCCTTTTCTCCACACCCTCTCCAGCATTTATTGCGTGTAGACTTTTGGATCGCAGCCATTCTGACTGGTGTGAAATGGTACCTCATAGTGGTTTTGATTTGCATTTCTCTGATAATGAGTGATGTTGAGCATCTTTTCATGTGTTTGTTAGCCATCTGTATGTCTTCTTTAGAGAAATGTCTATTTAGTTCTTGGCCCTATTTTTTG
>NW_011494957.1:3770822-3771244 GCF_000754665.1 Bison bison bison | reverse complement strand
TGACCTCTGGTGTATGAGAATAAGAGGCTCATTTCCTAATGGGAGGGACTGACTGTGGAGAAAACTGGGATTTGCTCTGGTGGGAAAGGCCATGCTCAGTAAAATTTTATTTATTTATTTATTTAAATTTATTTATTTTAATTGGAGGCTAACTACTTTACAATATTGTATTGGTTTTGCCATACATCAACATGAATCTGCCACGGGTGTACACATGCTCCCCATCCTGAACCCCCCTCCCTCCTCCCTCCCCGTACCATCCCTCTGGGTCATCCCAGGGCACCAGCCCCAATCATCCTGTATCCTGCATTGAACCTAGACTGGTGATTCGTTTCCTATATGATATTATACATGTTTCAATGCCATTCTCCAAAATCATCCCACCCTCTCCCTCTCCCACAGAGTCCAAAAGACTGTTCTAT
>NW_011494957.1:3762299-3770705 GCF_000754665.1 Bison bison bison | reverse complement strand
GAGTGATGTTGAGCATCTTTTCATGTGTTTGTTAGCCATCTGTATGTCTTCTTTAGAGAAATGTCTATTTAGTTCTTTGGCCCATTTTTTGATTGGGTCATTTGTTTTTCTGGAATTGAGCTGTAGGAGTTCCTTGTATATTTTTGAGATTAGTTGTTTGTCAGTTGCTTCATTTGCTATCATTTTCTCCCATTCTGAAGGCTGTCTTTTCACCTTGCTTATAGTTTCCTTTGTTGTGCAGAAGCTTTTAATTTTAATTGGGTCCCATTTGTTTATTTTTGCTTTTATTTCCAGTGTTCTGGGAGGTGGGTCATAGAGGATCTTGCTGTGATTTATGTCGGAGAGTGTTTTGCCTATATTCTCCTCTAGCAGTTTTATAGTTTCTGGCCTTACATTTAGATCTTTAATCCATTTTGAGTTTATTTTGGTGTATGGTGTTAGAAAGTATTCTACTTTCATTCTCTTACAAGTGGTTGACCAGTTTTCCCAGCACCATTTGTTAAAGAGATTGTCTTTTCTCCATTGTATATTCTTGCCTCCTTTGTCAAAGATAAGGTGTCCATAGGTGTGTGCATTAATCTCTGGGCTTTCTATTTTGTTCTGTTAATCTATATTTCTGTCTTTGTGCCAGTACCATACTGTCTTGATGACTGTGGCTTTGTAGTAGAGCCTGAATTCAGGCAGGTCGATTCCTCCAGTTCCATTCTTCTTTCTCAAGATTGCTTTGTTTTGGATTGTTTTGGAAGTTTTGGCCACAGCAATCAGAGCAGAAAAAGAAATAAAAGGAATCCAAATTGGAAAAGAAGAAGTAAAACTCTCAGTTTGCAGATGACATGATCCTCTACATAGAAAACCCTAAAGCCTCCACCAGAAAATTACTAGAGCTAATCAATGAATATAGTAAAGTTGCAGGATATAAAATCAACACACAGAAATCCCTTGCATTCCTATACACTAACAATGAGAAAATAGAAAGAGAAATTAAGGAAACAGTTCCACTCACCATTGCAACGAAAAGAATAAAATACTTAGGAATATATCTACCTAAAGAAACTAAAGACCTATATATAGAACACTGGTGAAAGAAATCAAAGAGGACACTAATAGATGGAGAAATATACCGTGTTCGTGGATTGGAAGAATCAATATAATGAAAATGAGTATACTACTCAAAGCAATCTATAGATTCAATGCTATCCCTATCAAGCTACCAATGGTACTTTTCACAGGGCTAGAACAAATAATCTCACAATTTGTATGGAAATACAAAAAGCCTCTAATAGCCAAAGCAATCAATAAAACTTTAATCCAGTTGTCTGCTAATGGGTGGTGTTGTGTTTCCCCCTTGTTAATTGTTTGGCCTAAGGCAATTCAGTCCTGGACTCTACAGTCTCTATTGTAGGACTGTTGGTGACCTCCAAAAGGACTGATTCCAAGGTTCGTTTCCCAGGATTTCACCATGGCAGGCCACTGCCAACCCACACTTCTGTAAGAGACCCTCAAACAATCTCAGGTAGGTCTGGCTCAATCTCCTGTGGGGTCACTGTTCCTTTCCCCTGGGTCTGGTGCACACAGAGTTTTGTTGTGCCCTCTAAAAGTGGAGTATCTCTTTCCCTCAGTCCTGTGAAGGTACTGTGATCCAATCCTGTTGGGCATCTAAGTCAGATCCCTGGGAATTTCCAGTCCCTTGCCCCGATACCCAGGCTGATGACTGATGTGGGGCCTCGAACCTTCACAGTAGTACAAGAACATTTCTTGTTCTCCAGTTTATGAGTTATCCAATCAGTGGGTATAGGATTCAATTTTTTGTGCTTGTGCCACTCTTACCATTTTGTTGCAGCTTCCCCTTTGTCCTTGGTTGTGGGGTATCTTTTCTTAGTAGGTTCCAGTGTCCTATTTTCCATGGTTGTTCAACAGCTCGTTGAAATTTTAGTGTTCTGGCAGAAGAAAATGAGTGCATGTCCTTTTACTCCGCCATCTTGAACCAATCTCAATAATAGGTCTACTCTTTTAGGAGAACTCTCACTTTTTAATGCTTTGCTACCCTTGAGAATAACAGTAGATAAAATAGCACCTGTCTTCTTAGGTAATATTCTCCTTTGATTCTCTAAACTGACATTCCCAGGATGCAAAAAGTGACATCATTATTAGGCCCTTGAGATAGGAATGGCAGGTGATCAAAATAACAAGCTGAATTTAAGCCCTATCAGAGTTGCTAATGGGGGCTTCCCAGGTGGCTCAATGGTAAAGCATTTACCTGCCAATGCAGGAGACAAGAGTTCTATCTCTGGGTTGGGAAGACCAACTGGAAAAGGAAATGGCAACCTCCTCCAGTATTCTTGCCTGGAAAATCCCATGGACAGAGGACCTGCTGGATTACAGTCCATGGGGTTGCAAGAGAGTCAGGTACAACTCAGAAACTAAACAACAACACCAAAATTGTTGATACTTCTTAGCTCCACAGTTTCTCTGAAGTTTATTCACAAATTCTTTGGCAGTAATTATAAATTAATATGATGTAGTATTTGGGAAGGACTTCCATGGGTTTCAGTGGTAAAGAATCCATCTGCCAAGCAGGAAATGTGGGTTCAATCTCTGAGTCAGGAAGATACCCTGGAGAAAGAAATGGCAAATCACTACAGTATTCTTGCCTGGGAGATCCCATGGACAGCAAAGTCCTTGGGGTCACAAAAGAGTCAGACATGACTTGTTTACTAAACAATAACAACAAAATATTTGGGAGAAGTCTCTTGTTTGCCCTAGCTTCAGGGTGCTTCAAGCTCTTCTTTACACACTTCTTATTCATGCCTATGGAATCTACTATCCAAGAGAGTTACCAAGACCCTCTCAGTCCCTGGAAGAGAGATATTTAGACTGACTTTTACACACATGTGATCTCTTGCTCAGAAAGCCCATTATTAGTGAATTTTTTTTTTTTTTTTTGCCAGTTTACATGATAACTTTCCCACCAAGGTTTAATTTTCAAACATTACTGATTTAATAAAGATTTGAATTGTAGGAAGAGTTGAGCTTCATTTCCATTTTCATGTTAAGTCCATGTAAGTCTTCACCCTAACAGCAATGGGCATTCTATTTCCTCGCTCTGTGATTTCTCAAGCCTCTGATGAAAATTACTGGGATGCTATTTAAAAAATCCAACTCCAGTTTTCCTTTTCACGTACTGACTTTCACTTGAAATATTTCTGCTTATATTTTCTTCATACATATCACAAAATATCCTTAACAAATTTACCTTAGATATCTGAACATAAGCAATAAGTTTATATTATATACCTGAATATTAAACATGTTGCTCAAATTTTACTTTGTCATCTTCAGTTAACACATGAAAAGCTGGTATTAGGATTCAAACATTTTTTTCTTGCTAATTTTTTAAATTGAATTCCTTTTACACCACATATTTCTCTAAGAATAGAAGTTATATTGGTGCAGTAGAAAAAGGAATAGAAATCAGACAATTAGGGGTGGAATCTGGCTCCAGTTTTATTAGGTCTATGACTTTGCCTAAAGCATCCTTTTTGCTCTATATCTCAAAGTTCATTCTTGTCTCTGGGCTATTGTGATGGTCTAAATGTAAGTTGTGTATTAAAGTATTTTGTAAGCTCAGTGTTTCTATTTGTGTTAAGTAGTATTTGAGTTCCTTTGAAGACTCACAAGTAGCCTTAAAGTGAGAAGCATCTGGATTAGTTAGGGAATGCTGCATCTATAGGCCAGTTCAAATTACATGATAAAATAAAATCTCTCTGGAAGGGTAAAGTTGCCACCAATATATATCTGAGAGTATGTAAGGCCCAGTAACTGGGATTCAACTGTAATATGCCTTAATTCCCTGAGAAGACAAAGCTTGCATACACCTTTACTGGGTTCACTATGTCCCAGGAAATTTCTCATTCAGCACCAACTTTATGAGCTTGCTCATGCAGTCTAAACCTCACCAATGATTTGTCCTTTACTAGCTCCCTTGTTATAATAGAAATATGGCATTGCTTCCTTAGTTTGGGGGTGATTTTGTTTTCTTTTTCAGATACTCAATAGTGCAAGGTGCCTAGACCAGCCAAACAAATTGTTTCACCTCTTGAGTCCTTTTCTTTTAGGAGAAAAATTGGATCTTTGTTCTCTGGTTCACTTTTTTTTAATTCATGCATGACCTGCTCAAAATTAGAGGGTCAGACATGGAAAGACAGTTGTGTTCACTGCTTGTATTAAGTTTGAAACTTAAATTGACAGAGAAAAACAGAGGTCCCAGTGTTGTCAGGGACTCAGTATGCAACATCTGCTTAAGTGAGTACCTCCCAGCCCTGACATTTTAGATGAACTGGCAGGGCAGGCTTGCCCTGCCATTGGAAACCTGAGGCACAGGGAAAACTAGCCCAGGATGGAGCATACTTAAAGAAGAGACAGAAACTTCACTCTCTGTAGTTGTGACTTCCTGCTATCAGCCAACTAAGAGAGGCAGCAATCTCAGTGTAGCTTGTTGATCTCGTAGTCAACTCCAAAGTTCAGAGTTCTCAACCTCTATGCTCTTGGCATATTAGGTGAATAGTGTTTGCTGTGAGGGGCTTTCCTTTGCAACATAGGATGTTAAACATCTCTGGCCTCCACCTGCTCTATGTCCAGTAGAATCATTGATGAAGCTCTACTCAGTTGGGAAAAGCAAAAGCTTTTCCAAGCAAGACCCAATTCCCCTGGAATGGGAAACCACCCAGATTGAAAGATACTAATTTAAAAGTAAAGGGGGAGTTCCCTAGTGGCTTAGTGGTTAGGATTCCAGCCTTTCACTGCTGGCCCAGGTTCATTCCCTGGGCAGGGAACTGAGATTTTGTATGCACTGAGGCCAAAAAATAAAGAGTATACTGAGGCTGAAGCTCAAATTGCAGAGTTTATCCTTGTGATCTTTGTTTTTCCTTTCTTCTTCCTCCCACCCTCTTGCCCACCTTAATCTCAATGCTTCCAAAAACAAATTCTTATTCCTGTGTAAGTGTGAAATGACATTTTACAGTCTATCTAGGAAAAAAGTCCTTAATAAGCTTAAATCAAAGCAATAAAATTCTAATTATGGAGTCTTAGGTGTCAAGTTTTTGCAATGTCCTGATTGTAGAAATGGATCATACAAAAAGTATTAATTTTTCCAAAAGGTTATCCCCAACATCTGAGGGATTCAAATGTTGTCACTGTTGGGAGGAATAAATTTTCCTTTAACTTTCTTGGTCTTGGGACTGATCTAAGAAGTAAATTTTAGTGAGACTGATTAATAGGAGAAATTCAAACCAAAATTTAATAATGTGTATACACAGGAGATAATCAGGAGAACTGAACATCTCACCAAGATGGCCAAAATCCTTAAGATTCATCTTTCTTTAGCTAAAAGCAAAAACAAGATGTTGAGGGTAGTAGTTTGGGACTTCAGAGGGGAGGAAGGCAATTTTCAGGGAGATACAAAAGTAAATCTTTGGCTAACAAATGTTTGCTAGGCCAGGCAGAGAAAATGGGACACAGAAAGGAATTTTAATAGACTTTGCTAGGTTCTTCCCTATCTACAGCTAATTCACACTATCCTCTGCTGTTAGGCAATTAGTGAAAGTGAAAGTCGCTCAGTCGTGTCAGGCTCTTTGCAACCCCACAGACTATAAAGTCCCTGGAATTCTCCAGGCTAGAATACTGGAGTAGGTAGCCTTTCCCTTCTCCAGGGGATCATCCCAACCCAGGGATCAAACCCAGGTCTTCCGCATTGCAGGTAGATTCTTTGCCACCTGAGCCACAAGGGAATACTAGCAGTTAGAGAAAAAGCCTAGCTTTCTTCCTGAGTCATTTTAGCCTTGTTTTCACTTCAAAATCATCCCTACAGCAATGAGATACATTTGGGGGTGGCAAATTTTGCTCCCCTACATCCTCTGCATCAGCTGTTTATTACCAGTGGTATCACATTATTGGTAATAACCTATTTGTCCTCTGGCACATGATTTCATTTGAAAAGTTGAGAATGTCTAGACTGAGGAATCTCACCCTATATGGTAGATATTTGTCATTTTCCTCCTCACTTCCTGTTCTGTGTTTTTCCAGCAACATCCATAGATTTTATTTTTAGGTAAATCCCTCTTCCACTCTTGGTTCAAGTGATCTGAAAGTGTTCTACCTCTGGCTCTAGAAGCAATGCCCATAACACAGACTTAATGTACTAAGAGTGGAGATTTTGTTGGGCTCATAGGGATAGGGGGATTCTTCTTTTACTGCTGGACTTAATTAAATCTGGAAGAATGTAGGCTGAAGCTTCCTGAAACAATCACAGCTCTACAGAGTCTCAGAAAGAAAGTAGACCTGGAAGGGATCAGAACTCAGCAGAAAGGGGTGGGGGGGGCAGCTGCTCCTGATGGCAGATTTGACCTGAAAGCAACAAAAACATCACAATTAAGTCAGGGGGGTTTTCTGTCACTTGCAACCAGGAGTCATAGTGAAAATATTCAGTCATTTCTGATACATGTTGGAGTTGCCTCTTGCTTCCTCTACTCCATGTCCCCTTAGTGATGTCAGCTGTCTTGCTGCTATTCGTAAGTGCATTGCCTTCTCTGACTGTACTGTACCCATAACAGATTAAGGAGGAAATCATCTTATTCATACTTTGTCCTTGCCATACTCCATCTTCTCAGCATGAGAACTGTTGCTTCTGCCTCATAGAGACCCTATAAAACACTCAGCAGGTCCTGTACCTGCCCACCTCAGGATGTACCCTGAGCTACTGGATCTCAGAGTTCAAGGATTAGAGCCTATCCAGGCTCCCCTTACTCTAATCCCTGGATCTCTTGGGTATATTTATGATAATGTCTTCTCTGCACACATGGGTTCGAATCCCATCCTCCTAGTCTGGTTGAGTTTATGGCCTTCTGTTGTGGCTCAGCTGGTGAAGAAACCACCACCCGCAATGCAGGAGACTTGGATTCAATCCCTGTGTGGGGAATATATCCACTCCGGATAACCACGCCTCTCTTGGGCTTCCCTGGTGGCTCAGAGGTTAAAGCGTCTGCTCCCAGTGCGGGAGACCTGAGTTTGATCCTTGGGTCAAGAAGATCCCCTGGGGAAGGAAATGGTAACCCATTCCAGTATTCTTGCCTGGAGAATCCCATGGATGGAGAAGCCTGGTAGGCTACAGTCCACGGGGTCCCAAAGAATCGGACACGACTGAGCAACTTCACCTTCACCTTCTCTTTTTCCAGTTGACAACATTTCATGAGAAATGAATTGTGGTGATTAAAACAGAGCAGAAAACAGCATCAATAGGCTCAGTGAATAGGCATTTTTCTAAACATTAAACAACTGAAATGGTAAATTAAAACATTTTAAAACACAGTATCCTTACATAGGAAGGAATCTTGAGTGATCAATGTAATTCAAAGGAACCATTTTATCTTATTTTATTTTATTTATTTTATTTTTTAACTTTACAATATTGTATTGGTTTTGCCATATATCAACATGAATCCATCTTATTTTGTTTTTTATTAAATGAGTAAATGCAAAAGAATATCCATTAAATATATTTATGTCTGTATTTTAAAAAGCTTGTGGTAAACAACTTCAGGTACTCATCACTCTGTTGAAGAACCTTGCATAAAGGGCACATACCTTCAACTTTATTGGTAAAGAAAATTCATTTTGTGAAGTAGTTTTGGCAATTTCAATTTCCATTTGCAGGGAATTTAACCATAGCAATACATTTTTACTAAGATTTCATATTTTTAAAATATTTAGTTATTGCCAATTTAAAGGAGTAAAATGCTATCTTATGGATTTATATTTATAATTACAAAATAAAATTGAATGACTTTTCACATGCTTATTGAATATTTGTGATTTTTTTTTCTTCAAAATGCCTATTTAGACTATTTTTTGTCAAGTTTTCCTGATACAGATTTTGTATTTACTGTATATTAATCCTATGTATATTTTGTATACTAATCCTATGTCAATTAAAATTCTGAAAGCATTATATTCACATTTGTAATTTTTTCTCCCTTTTAAAATAATGACATTTAACATTTATGATAACCTTAAAATATTTGAAAATGAAACAAGTGAGGCCAAAGTTACATTAGACCTATATATCAACTTGAGAAATTATGTTCTTCAACATTTTATCTCTCAGTCATAAATATCATTTTCTCTATTTGCTTATTTTACTGTATTTCAATAAAATTTTATAATTTACTCATAAAGGTTTTGCTCATCTGATGTTAGATCCATTCATATATCATGTATTAGAGCTTTTTGATTAAACATATATTGCAAATACATTTTATTGTCATATATTAATTTTATAACCAGGAATTTTCAAAAATCATTTTTTTAGTTAATTATGATTATTTGTAGATACTTTTAATTTTTCTATTTAAA
>NW_011494957.1:3751934-3762199 GCF_000754665.1 Bison bison bison | reverse complement strand
GTATCCCCTGGAGAAACTGGCTATTTGATCTTCTTTCTCTCCCCGCTTGTTTTTCTTTCCTTCTGTGGTGCCTTTTGTATGACTCGGACTCCAAGAGAAAATTGCAGAAGTTGTGGCAATTGACCTCCTACTTTTCTTTTTAATCTTGAAAAAAAAATGTTTTTATTGTTACACATTAAGTATTATATAAATGTGCCCTAGATTTTTTTTAACTGTTCTTACCAAACAACTGGAGAAGGCAATGGCACCCCACTCCAGTACTCTTGCCTGGAAAATCCCATGGACGGAGGAGCCTGGAAGGCTGCAGTCCATGGGATCTCTGAGGGTCGGACACGACTGAGCAACTTCACTTTCACTTTTCACTTCCATGCACTGGAGAAGGAAATGGCAACCCACTCCAGTGTTCTTGCCTGGAGAATCCCAGGGACGGCGGGGCCTGGTGGGCTGCCGTCTATGGGGTCGCACAGAGTTGGACACGACTGAAGCGACTTAGCAGTAGCAGCACCAAACAATTATAGAAAATTCAATTATATTCTCATTTTACAGAGATATTTATCATGAATTGATCCTGAAGTTTATCATTTTTCTATATCTTTTAAGATAAATATTTTACTTTCCTTCTTTAATTTGTTAATATGGTAAAAATGAAAAAATTGTCTCTCTAAATTTTGTCAACTCTAACATACCAGAGAGAAATACAAATTTGTAAATGTTATTTTCTTGTTCTATATCCATGGGTATGGTTTACTAACATTTTGTTTAGAACTTTGCATCTACATTTATGAATTAGACTCTCCTATAATTTTGTTCTTAATGTTCTCGTTTGGATATCAAGGTTATGCTAACCTCATAAAACAAGACAGAGTCATCCTTTGTTATTGTTCAGTGAAGTTTGTGTTGCCTGAGATGATCTTCTCCTTGAAACTGTGAGAGAACCCTGGTGGTCCTATGTTCTGTATTTGAGAGACCCTGATTGGTCTTGTATTCTCTTTGCAGAATATTTCTCACTACTGACTCAGTGTCTTTAATAGTTATAAAGCGTTTGGGCCTGGGATCCTTAGGAAACAGAATAGTCTTGAACAATTCATTCACAGGAAGCAGGAATGAGGGGCAAAGTGTTGAAATAAAGGACAGAGCTGGAAGCCAACGCCTGGATGTACTCATGAGTTAGCCTCTGTTAAGCACTTCTGTTGGCTGATTTCACAAATAGTCCCTGAGAACATACATAACATCATAACATCAAGTTGGCAGATTCAGAATGTATAGTTGACAAAAGTTAATAACTGTTCATGATAAAAATTCTCCACAAATGAGAAATAGAGAAGAGATCCTTCAATTTAATAAACAATGTCTACAAATACTTACAGGTAACATTATACACACTGGGGAGACAGAACTGCTTAAGATGTAGAAACGGCAAGGATGAATACCCTCATCACTTCTATTCAACACTTTACCAGTGCTCCCTGCCAAGGCAAAAAGTCAGAAAAAGAAATAAAAATTAGAAAGCAAGGAGCAAATCATTTTATTTACAGATGACCTGATTGTGGAAAAAATCCTAAGGAATAGCAAAAAAGAATACGAAATGAATAAGTGAATTTAGGAAAGTCAATTAAGAACAAAGTACAAGAAAAACTATTATATTTATCTGTATTCACAAAAAAGTAATTTAAAAATGAAATAGACTATCAATACTTTTACAATAACACTCAAAATGTAAAACACTTGGGAATAAAGTCAATGAAATAATCCACAAGACTGCACATTTAAAACTATGAACAATTACAGGGGAAACAATTTAAATAAATATGAATAGATGAGCTTCCCTGGTGGCTCAGACAGTAAAGAATCTGACTGCAATGCAGAGACCCAGGTTTTATCCCTGCGTCAGGAAGATCCCCTGGAGGAGAGAATGGCTACCTACTCCAGTATTCTTGTCTGGAGAAATTCATGGGTAGAGGAGCTTGGCAGGCTACACTCCATGGAGTCACAAAGAGTCCACTTTCATAGACTGAAAACAAGAAATCACAAAAAATGTTATTTCTTCTCAATATGATATATCGTTTCAGTGTAATAGCATTAATAATCATAGGTCTTTTTTTTAGAAATTAACAAAAGGATTATTATTCAATTATTCACCTCTGTATTTCTCTATTGTATTTCCCTTTTGTTGCCATATTCTATATAAATTCTTTCTCTTACCAGCAAATCTAATTTATTGTTAAACCCACTCACAGAGTTTTTAAATTATCACATTACTCAGTCATTTGAGTTCTAGAAGTTCAATTTGGTCTGTCTTGGAATCTGCTGGATAATTTTAATAGACTTTTCTTCTTAATTCATATATTTTATTCCTTCATTCATTTTATTAACATTTTAATATTACTTTATGCTTCCAGAATTTGAAGTCATTACATGCCAAATTCAGCTGTCAGTAAATTTGCTCATTCGATTTTCATATATGATACATCTTTCCTTGTGAATTTTGACTTTTGTCTATTAGTTCATATATCTTGGAACGTTATATGTGAGAACTGTTTTGAGATCTAAAACTAGGTTCCATCAGAGAAAATTTATAGTTGCCTCTGCCAGCACCGCAGGGTACTTCCAGCTTGAGATCAACTTAAAAAAAAAAGTACTCAGCTTGAGGTATTTTGTTCCAGTCATATTATGTGATTTAAGGCTAGTTATAGCTACAAATTCTCAGGGAAAAGTATTTTCCCCCTTTTCTAAGGGCTATGCTTCATGAAAGGCAATTTTCTTTATAGTCCCCTGCAAGGAAATAAAATTTTTCTGTTTCCTCATGACACTGACAATGTAATTCTTTAATGCTGCAAAGTATGTGTCTTTCTTATTAGCACCACTGGCAGACTGAATTTTGTTTCCTATACGTCAGCAAAGTATGATTTTGGAAGCATTGATCAAGTTTACCCAGCTTTGAAAATGTGCTCAACATCAAAGGCCATTTTAATGGTCTTCTCTCTCTTACTGGATGCCTCTGAATAAGGAGCCTCAGTCTAAAACTCTCCCCCACTGCTGATGTGCCACGATGAGAATGAGGCATCCCAGGGTGAAGTCACTTTGCAAGTTTACAAGTAGCATGTTATAGATACAAGTTGATTTAGCCTATGTTCTGAGGAAACAGAGCCTGACTCAAAATATGAGTACTAAGCATTGTTAGGGAGAGTGTTTATTTAAAAAAAAAAAAACAAAACAGTAAAAAGAAGAGGTGGATATATGGAAAGAGAGAGAGCAAAAAGTGAGGGTGTGAGCAACAGGAATCCTCATTCTTTGCTGATGATGTTGAAAAATGGTACAGCTTGAAGAACAATGGTACAGCTGGCTATTTCTAACAAAAGTAAACATACTCTTAACATTGCACTCCTTGGTATTTACTCAAATGAACTTAAAACTTATGTTAATCCAAAAAAAAAAAAAAAAGCCATACACAGATGGCTGCTGCTGCTGCTAAGTCCCTTCAGTCATGTCCGACTCTGTGCGACCCCATAGATGGCAGCCCACCAGGCTCCTCCGTCCCTGGGATTCTCCAGGCAGGAACACTGGAGTGGGTTGCCATTTCCTTCTCCAATGCAGGAAAGTGAAAGTGAAGTCGCTCAGTCGTGTCCGACTCTTCGCGACCCCATGGATTGCAGCCTACCAGGCTCCTCCGTCCCTGGGATTCTCCAGGCAGGAACACTGGAGTGGGTTGCCATTTCCTTCTCCAATGCAGGAAAGTGAAAGTGAAGTCGCTCAGTCGTGTCCGACTCTTCGCGACCCCATGGATTGCAGCCTACCAGGCTCCTCCGTCCATGGGATTTTCCAGGCAAGAGTAATGGAGTGGGGTGCCTTTGCCTTCTCCGACATAGATGGCTATAGCAGTTTTATTCATAGCTGCCAAGATGTATAAAGCAAATGAAATGTCCTTTAATAGATGAACAGATAAACTATAATACATTCAGACAATGCAATATTATTCAGTGCTAAAAAGAAATGTTAACAAACAATGAAAAGAGATGTAGAACACTCAAAGGCAAACTTTTAAGTGAAAGAAGACATTCTGAAAAGGCTACTTAGTATATGATTCCCGCTACATGACATTTTGGAAAAGGCAAAACTATGGAGACAGTAAAAATATCAGTGGTTGCAGGTATTAAGGAAGATGGATGGATAAAACAGGCAAAGCAAGGAGGACTTTTAGGGTAATGAAAAATACTCTATGTGATACTATCATGGTGGATACATGTCACTACAGATGTGTGCAAAACTATAGAATGTCCAACACCCAGATTGAACCCTAATGTAGACCATGGGTTTTGGGCGATAATAATGCATCAATGAAGGTTCATCAGTGGTAACAGTTGTAATCCGTACCACTCCAGTGCACAATACTAATAGCAGAGGAGATGTGCCTGTGCGGGATTCACAGTATGTATGTGTATGGGAGATCTCTGTTCTTCTTTTTCAGTTTTTCTGTGGACCTAAAGTTGCTCCAAAAAAATAAATCTATCTTTTAAAAAATAAGAACGTCTATTACAGAACCTTCTCAACTTCACAACCCAGCTTTTCTCAGGTGAAGAGGAACTGTTATACTCCTCAGAGAAGACCAGGATTTCGTTCATGAGATACTCCTTGATTTCACCCTATCAACTCCTGGGATTTTCCCATGGCATGTTGCTGGGATGAGCATTTGGAGAATATGTTTTTGATCAGATGCTGTATTGTCTGAGCAGGAAGCATGAGAAGAGTTAATACAAAGCTCTATGAGAGCTGAACATCAGGAAGTCAGCATGCTCACCTACCAGCAATGCTTAACCCAGCATTCAGGCCTCATTAAACTTTTATCCAATTTTTAAATTGTGGTAAAATGCACACAAGACTTACTACCTTAACCATCTTTGAGTGGTAATAGATAGATTCATAATGTGATACCATCACCACCTTTCATCTCCAGAACACCCTTCACCTTGCAAAACTGAAATCCTATACCCACTAGACAATAACACCATATTCCTTCAGCCCTCCAGCCCCTGGCAACAATCTGTCTTCTTCTATTTTCTGGCTCTATGATTTTGACAACTCTTTGTACTTCATATATTAAGTGTAATCACATAGTATTTGGATTTTCTGTCTGGCCTATTTCACTTAATGTCCTTAAGGTTCATTCATGCTGTAGCGTATGTTAGAATTTTCTTTCCTTTTCAGGCTGAATAGTATTCCACTGTGGTACATATAATGTTTTTCCTGTCTGTTCATTCATCGATGCATACTTGGACTGAATCTATTGTGAGTGATGCTGGTATGAACATAAGCGTACAAATATATCTTCAATGCTTTGGGGTATATACCTAGTGAAAATGCTGGATTATATAGTAATTCTATGTTTACATTTTTTAGTAACTGCCATACTCTTTTCCACAGGGACTATAAAAAAACTTACATTCCCACCAGCAGTGCACAAGGATTCCAATTTTTCCACACTCTTGCCAACACTTGTTATTTTTCTCTTTTTTTTTTTCCTATAATGATGTTAGATGGTATCTTATTATAGTTTTAATTTGAATTTCCCTAATAATTAGTTGTAGTGAACATCTTTTCATGTGCTTATTAGCCATGTGTATTTTTTTTTTTTTTGGAGCAATTTCTATACAAGTCTTTTGCTATTTTTGAAGTGGATTTGTTGTTGTTGAGTTTTAGGACTTCTCTATATGTTCTGAATATTAATCCCTTATCAGATATGTGATTTACTAATATTTTCTCCCATTATGTGGGTTGACTTTTATTCTGTTGGTAGTGGTTTTAGATTTACATTTGAAACATTTTTATCAAGTCCAATTGTCTATTTTTTCTTTGTTCTGTGTTTTTGGTGTTACTTCCAAGAAATAATTGCCAAATCTAATGTTGTGAAGCTTTTATTTTATATTTTTTTTCTAAGAATTTTATGCCCTTAGCCTTCTCACTGAAGTCTTGATTTATTTTGGATTAAGTTTTGTATATGTTGTTAGGTATGTTTCAAACTGTTCTTTTACATGTGATATCCACTTTTTCCAGAATCAATTGTTGAAAATATTCTCCTTTTTCCATTGAATTATCTTGGCACCTTTGCCAAAAAAACCATTTGACCATATGTTCAAGAGCTTATTTCTGAGTTCTATGTTCTATTCCATTGGTTAATATATCTGTCTTTATGCCAGTAACACAATGTTTTGATTATTAAAGCTTAGAATGAGTTTTGAAATTAAGAAATATGAATCCTCAAGCTTTGTGCTTGTTTTTATTTAATTTATGTATTGGCTGTGTTGGGTCTTTACTGCTACATGTGAGGGCTTTCTCGAGTTGCCTAGAGCAGGGGCTCCTCTAGTTGTAGCATGAAGATTTCTCACTGTGCTGGCTTCTCTTGTTTCAGAGCCTGGACTCCAGGACCCAAGGACTTCAGTAGTTGTGACATGTGGGTTTAGTAGTTGTGGTGCATGAGCTTAGTTGCCCCAAGGTATGTGGAATCTTTCTGAACCAGGGATTGAACCTGTATCCCCTGCCTTGGCAGAAGGATTCTCAACCACTGAACCACCAGAGAAGTCCACTCTGTGCTTGATTTTTGAGATCATTTTGGCTATTTGGGGTCACTTGAAGTTTCATATTAATTTTAGGATGGGATTTTCTATTTCTAAAAAAAAAACCACTGGAATTTTTATAGAGATTACATCTTTCATTTATAATGTAAATAATACACAATCAAAGGGTGAAAATACAAACATAACTTCCTTATGTGCCAGGTATTATTCTAGGCACATTTACAAATTTGACACTTACACAATGTTTACCAACAAATGATGTATATATTTTTTTTCATTTTACAGATAAGACAGCTAATTATCAGAGAGCTTAAGTAACTGTAAATTCTGACACTATAATACAAGTTCATTTCAATACATGGTGCTGATCTTTATCTAGATAAAACCTGAGAAGATACTTATTATATGGGGAGTCCATTGAATCAGATGAATGACATGCTATTTTCCCATGATATCCTTAGGATATGTGGACTTTTATTATAACTCTGCACCTGAAATAGGCAAAGTGTCACCCTAAACAGAATAAGATAAAATGTCTGCTTCCTATTTTACTAAAGAGAAAAATTACTTTGGCTTGATAATGCAAATAAAATTCTGTGGAAAAATCACCCAGGGGGCCCTTGGAGTCTTTTTCTATTATCAAAATATTCACATAATAATTAATCAATCAGTGCTCTCTGAGAGTGGCTTAAGTATAGTCATTTTGAAAACTGCTCCAGCACCTGCTTGTGAAATAGAAATTGATTTGAAAATAGGGGTCAGTCTTTAATTTAAGTTAATATTTCATGGAACAATTCTATTTGAAGTATTTCTCACTAAAACTAGGATGATTTATTTCATACACTCAACCAAAGGTGCAGTCACAATCAGGATGTATTGCACAATTGAGAGTCTGAGTTGTGATACAGAATATGTATTTCAGCACCAGATTCAGGGTCTTTATTTATTATATTTTTAAGTCTTAGAGAGATTATCTAGTTCAGCAAATTGTTTAGTGCTACTCTGTGAAAGAAGATAAATCATCCTTCTATTTTTGGTTATAATTGAATCTATTTAAATGTAGAAACAAATTAGTTGTAGTAATTAGTATATGGGCTTCCCTAGTAGCTCAGATGGTAAAGCATCCTTCTGCAGTACAGACCTGGGTTCAATCCCTGGGTTGGGAAGATTCCCTGGAGAGAGATATAGTAACCCACTCCAGTATTCTTGCCTGATTCACACGGACAGAGGAGCCTGGTGGGCTACAGTCCATGGGGTTGCAAAGAGTTGGACACGACTGAGAGACTGACATGCACACAGTAATTAGTACACTGTAAGAAATGGCAACCCACTCCAGTATTCTTGCCTGGAAAATCCCATGGACGGAGGAGCCTGGTAGGCTACAGTCCATGGGGTCGCAAAGAGTCAGACATGACTGAGCGACTTTACTCACTTCACTACTGTATACATTAACTTTACCATAATCAGCTACAGAGATGAATCTCAATATTACATCTTTCTTGAGAAATATGCCATCTTACTTACCTATCTCTGCTCAATTGGCTTAATCTGAGAAAAATCTTTAATGTTTGGAAATTCTGCCCAACACACCTGCTCATCTACTCATCTGTGGCCAGCGTGTGAGAAACAGAGGACTGAGCAAGAGCAGTGGACAGATCTGCTACTTTGGTGCCATATCAGATGATTTTATAATCTTTTTTAAAACCACTACTGAATGTACAGTGTTAAGAAACATTCCAAAGTCTGTTTCTGGTGTCGCTTCCTTCCAGACTCAAGACTGCCCTCCACCTCTGTGCTCTCCTCCCAAAAGCCCTCTAAGATATGATTTAAGAGGGCTTTCTTTCCCTCAATTAAAAGCAGATAATGAAGAGGAAAAGTTAAAATTTTACATAATCTACTGCTCCTTCTGCCTCTGTGACTCAGCTTGCTCCTTGCAAAGTCTGGATCAGGTGCGTCATATAGTCTCAAAGCAGGGACTCACAATACTAGGAACTGGAGCTTATATCACTCACCCTTGTCCTGCTCTTTGCAATCACCAAGCTCCTGCAAACCTGCTTAATCACACCTGTCCATGTATAAAATCTCTGTAACCCCTTTGTTCAGGACTCAGAGCTTGGAGTGTTAACTCCTCTGGGACCACTGGCATAATAAACCTGAGTTCTCCAACTATCTGAGTGTGGTGCTTGGTTTCTCGAGTACTGGTTTCTGCAACAATAAGCTCTACATAAAGATGTGCTTCAAAACTACACTTGGAGCAGCAAGAAGACGGTTATTTCTTTAGTATGTTGCTTCTTTGGGTTAATGAACTAGAATAACTTTGATGTAATCTCTGTGTAAGACATGTATGCCCAGATGACCAGGTATGTGTATGATGTGTTAATTGCTCAGTTATGTCTGACTCTTTGCAACACCATGGACTGTAGCCCACCAGGCTCCTCTATCCATGGGATTCTCTAGGCAAGAATACTGGAGTGGGTTGCCATTCCCTTCTCCAGAGGAGGTATGTGTATGCATGGTTGCAAATGGTTATGTGGAAGAAAAATGGCTACAATACAAAACCAAATGAAAGTACAATTTATTAGCTGTAGCAACATGGATCTGGTCTTCACACTGAATTCTTATCAGGGCAAATACTACTAAAAGTAGATGAACTAGAGATATGGAAATAAGAACTTTTTAAGTGCAGAGAGGGTCTCACTCTCCTGATTCCCCATCCCCCTGTTTTCCTATGTAGGTCAGGGGTCAGGGTTTGACTCAACGCTCTGATTCTGAGCACTAATGATATAAACTCCAGAACCACACAACTGATCCTTTCACTTTTCTTCATTACAACCTGCGTTTAATCACACACACACACACATACACACACACATGCACACACAGATAATTTCACCTGTGGTTCACATATTTAACCTTCCTTCTGTGAATTCTCCTCAGAGGCATATCCTTCAGAAATCCCTTTTTAACTGCAGCTGAATGTATAACCTTGTTAAGTAACAATCTCCCTACCTGCAAAGCATCATCTGAATGTAATCTGTAAGTTGTTTCTCTGCTCCATAGGTTATCATAACTGCATCAGCACTGAAGAATTCCAAAGTACTCTCTCTTTGGGGAACTAACCATCCTGAAATATCTTGTAAATTACAGTTTTTGCCTTCCCACAAATATACATGTAATCTTTTAATACTCTTTTGCTATTTCTCCTTTTCCTGTTCTTCATTCCTTCTTCCCTGTTTAGATTTGTCAGAGGCACCCACGGGCATTAGTGCATCCCCTGGACTAACGAGACTGCTGACGAACAGAGGAAGCATCCTCCTTCTGTCACCTGAGCCTCATCATGACTATGGTCATTGGCCAAGGGGCAGCTTTCTTCTCTGCCTTTGGAAACTTATCTCTTTCTAAGTTAATTGCTCCTTGGTTACCATAGACAATAATCTCTTGAACTTGATATTATTATTCCTGAATTTTCACTAACAAAGCTAGGTGGGAAGTCAAGAAACACCTGGGGTAACAGGCAAATTTGGCCTTGGAATACGGAATGAAGCAGGGCAAAAGCTAATAGAGTTTTGCCAAGAGAATGCACTGGTCATAACAAACACCCTCCTCCAACAACACAAGAGAAGACTTTACACATGGACATCACCAGATGGTCAACACCGAAATCAGATTGATTATATTCTTTGCAGCCAAAGATGG
>NW_011494957.1:3747252-3751834 GCF_000754665.1 Bison bison bison | reverse complement strand
CAAAAACGACAGAATGATCCCTGTTCGTTTCCAAGGCAAACCATTCAATATCACAGTAATCCAAGTCTATGCCCCAATCAGTAATGCTGAAGAAGCTGAAGTTGAACGGTTCTATGAAGACCCACAAGACCTTTTAGAACTAACACCCAAAAAGATGTCCTTTTCATTATAGGGGACTGGAATGCAAAAGTAGGAAGTCAAGAAACATCTGGAGTAACAGGCAAATTTGGCCTTGGAATACAGAATGAAGCAGGGCAAAGGCTAATAGAGTTTTGCCAAGAGAATGCACTGGTCATAGCAAACACCTTCTTCCAATAACACAAGAGAAGACTCTACACATGGACATCACCAGATGGTCAACACCGAAATCAGATTGATTATATTCTTTGCAGCCAAAGATGGAGAAGCTCTATACAGTCAGCAAAAAACAAGAATGGGAGCTGACTGTGGCTCAGATCATGAACTCCTTATTGCCAAATTCAGACTTAAATCGAAGAAAGTAGGGAAAACCACTAGACCATTCAGGTATGACCTAAATCAAATTCCTTATGATTATAGAGCGGAAGTGAGAAATAGATTTAAGGGACCAGATCTGATAGAGTGCCTGATGAACTATGGATGGAGGTTCATGACATTGTACAGGAGACAGGGATCAAGACCATCCCCATGGAAAAGAAATGCAAAAAAGCAAAATGGCCATCTGGGGAGGCCTTACAAATAGCTGTGAAAAGAAGAGAAGTGAAAAGCAAAGGAGAAAAGGAGAGATAAAAGCATCCGAATGCAGAGTTCCAAAGAATAGCAAGAAGAGATAAGAAAGCCTTCAGTGATCAATGCAAATAAATAGAGGAAAACAACAGAATGGGAAAAACTAGAGATCTCTTCAAGAAAATTAGAGATACCAAGGGAACATTTCATGCAAAGATGGGCTCGATAAAGGACAGAAATGGTATGGACTTAACAGAAGCAGAAGATATTAAGAAGAGGTGGCAAGAATACACGGAAGAACTATATAAAAAAGATCTTCATGACCCATATGATCACTCACCTAGAGCCAGACATCCTGGAATGTGAAGTCAAGTGAGCCTTAGAAAACATCACTACGAACAAAGCTAGTGGAGGTGATGGCATTCCAGTTGAGCTATTTCAAATCCTGGAAGATGAAGTTGTGAAAGGGCTGCACTCAATATGCCAGCAAATTTGGAAAACTCAGAAGTGGCCACAGGACTGGAAAAGGTCAGTTTTCATTCCAATCCCAAAGAAAGGCAATGCCAAAGAATGCTCAAACTATAGCACAATTGCACTCATCTCACATGCTAGCAAAGTAATGCTCAAAATTCTCCAAGCCAGGCTTCAGCAATATGTCAACTGTGAACCTCCATATGTTCAAGCTGGTTTTAGAAAAGGCAAAGGAACCAGAGATCAAATTGCCAACATCTGCTGGATCCTCAAAAAAGCAAGAGAGTTCCAGAAAAACATCTATTTCTGCTTTATTAACTATGCCAAAGCCTTTGACTGTATGGATCACAATAAACTGTGGAAAATTCTGAAACAGATGGGAATACCAGAGCACCTGACCTGCCTTTTGAGAAACCTATAGCAGGTCAGGAAGCAGCAGTTAGAACTGGACATGGAAGAACAGACTGGTTCCAAATAAGAAAAGGAGTACGTCAAGGCTGTATATTTTCACCTTGCTTATTTAACTTCTATGCAAAGTACATCATGAGAAATGCTGGGCTGGAAGAAGCACAAGCTGGAATCAAGATTGCCAGGAGAAATATCAATAACCTCAGATATGCAGAAAGTGAAGAGGAACTAAAAAGCCTCTTGGTGCAAGTGAAAGAGGAGAGTGAAAAAGTTGGCTTAAAGCTCAACATTCAGAAAACGAAGATCATGGCATCTGGTCCCATCACTTCATGGGAAATAGATGGGGAAACAATGGAAACAGTGTCAGATTTTATTTTGGGGGACTCCAAAATCACTGCAGATGGTGATTGCAGCCATGAAATTAAAAGACGCTTACTCCTTGGAAGGAAAGTTATGACCAACCTGGAAAACATACTGAAAGGCAGAGATATTACTTTGCCAACAAAGGTCCGTCTAGTCAAGGCTATGGTTTTTCCTGTGGTCATGTATGGATGTGAGAGTTGGACTGTGAAGAAAGCTGAATGCCAAAGAATTGATGCTTTTGAACTGTGGTGTTGGAGAAGACTCTTGAGAGTTCCTTGGACTGAAAGGAGATCCAACCAGTCCATTCTAAAGGAGATCAGTCCTGGGTGTTCATTGGAAGGACTGATGCTGAAGCTGATACTCCAATACTTTGGCCACCTCGTGCGAAGAGTTGACTCATTGGAAAAGACTCTGATACTGGGAGGGATTGGGGGCAGGAGGAGAAGGGGACGACAGAGGATGAGATGGTTGGATGGCATCACCGACTCGATGGACGTGAGTTTGAATGAACTCCAGGAGTTGGTGATGGACAGGGAGGCCTGGTCTGCTACAATTCATGGGGTTGCAAAGAGTCAGACACGACTGAGCAACTGAACTGAACTGAAGCTATCCAACCGAAGCCATCACCATCTGTTTGCATTCATACAGTGCAATTGTCCTCCAGGCATAATGGAGTAAATGAGAATTTCTCATAAAGTATCCCCATAAAGCTAATGCCCACATAACAGTTCCTGAGATGTTGCTGGAAACATCAGGAGGATAATGAGTGAGGTGATGAAGGCTGGTGACTGGAAATTAGACTGAAGTTCTCAGTCTGCTTCCATCATAGGGAGACATGGGTCTTTCCTATTTCTACAAAGCAGAACAATGCCTATTGCATGTATTACTGAGAGTTTGGTAATTGGTTTTAATAACGAAGAAAATCAAAATATAGCTTTAAGGGAAGATTATATATTTTTTCTAGTGCCTATTGGACATAAATGTTCCCAGAGTGAGGCCATTTCTCTCTGTCTTTGTTTCAAGGGGTGATTTCTCTCCATTCACTGGAATCCTGTTTGACCCTGTTCTCTCATCTCAGGATCCAAAACCAAACTCTTTCCTCAACCCCCGGACAATGCTCCATTCTTCCTGCTCCAGCATATTAGATGGAAAGAACGTCCATCATCCTCAAACGAACACCCCACTCCCACCCCAGCCCCCATGCCTACATGCATGGAGTGGTTTCATCTCTTATAAATCTTAAAAAGAAGTCACTGGAGTCAATCATATATGCCTTAAAGTCTAAATTTTTCAAACTATTAAGGCACAAGTGTCAGAAAATATCTCCACTGAGACTAATTATAATTTTAACTATTTGAGGATTGATTTAGAGTTATTATTAGGTTGGCCAAAGAGTTTATTCAGATTTTTTCACAAGATCTTAGGTAGAAAAATCTGAATGAACTTTTTGGCCAACTTACTAATTTAATTTTATTAGTAAGCAATATATAGTAAAAACATAAAAGGTATGCATTTCTATCACTTCCAAAATCTAAAGACTGTTCATTTACACAGATATCCCTGGGTCAGGAAGATCCTCTGGAGAAGAGAATGGGATTGCAAAGAACCAGACATGACTGAGTGACTTAACACTACTACATACTTTTCTTATAGTTAACTTCACTTAAAAAGTTCATCATGTGCCATGTTAATACTCAGAAAATATTTTGTTTCTTCAAATGCCAATTTTCTGGTTTCTACCCTTTGAAGGATTTAATTCCAGCCATTCGAAAAATGTGTCAGCTTTAAAATATCATTTAGCATATATTATTTATAGAAAAGCCAGTTCACAGCTGACTCCTAAAAAAACCACCTGGGAGAATAGGTTTCTAAGTAGAACCTTAGATTTATGGATTTAAAATGTTGTGCATTACAGTACAGGGCATTTGTATTTTTAATGAGTGTTTCCAGATAATGCTGATTCTGAGTGAGGTTTAAGAATCACTTCCATATTTTCTTGCTGGCCACCCAGAAGATTGGGTGCTGTCCGGACCCAGGCCTTTTTCAAGCATCTGCTCCTGGATCTGTAGCTGGTCTGTAAATGGGGAGATAACTAGGATCCAGGCAGAAAAATGATGCAACATCGTGATTCCCATCCCTTCTCAGGCTCTCAGTAACTGTATGGTGAGCTGAAAACTATTTATCCTCCTTGACTTTACTGAACTTGCTTTTTTTTTTCTCAGTGATTTTTTAAAACTTATTTTTAATTAGAGGACAATTGTTTTGCAATATTGTGTTGGCTTCTGCCATGAAACAATGTGAGTCAGCCATAAGTGTACACATGTGCCCTTAATCTTGAACCTCTCCCCAACCTCCACCCCATCCTACACCTCTACATTGTCACAGAGCACCATGTTGAGCTCCCTGTGCCCATACAGCAACTTCTTATTAGCTATCTATTTTACGTATGGTAACACATACATTTCAATGCTCCTCTCTCAATTCGTCCCACCATCTCCTTCCCCTGGTGTGTCCAAAGTTTGTTCTGCATGTCTGCATCTCTATTCCTGTCCTGCAAATAGGTTCATCAGCACCATTTTTCTAGATTATATATATATATATAATACACAATAGTTGTTTTCCCCTTTCTGACTTT
>NW_011494957.1:3735913-3747105 GCF_000754665.1 Bison bison bison | reverse complement strand
ATGAAAGTGAAAAGTGAAAGGGAAGTTGCTCAGTCGTGTCCAACTCTAGCGACCCCATGGACTGCAGCCTACCAGGCTCCTCCATTCATGGGATTTTTCCAGGCAAAAGTACTGGAGTGGGGTGCCATTTACCTATTGTAAATAGTGCTGCAATGAACATTAGGGTTACATGTGTAATTTTAAATTCTGGTTTTCTCAGAATATGTGCCCAGTAGTGGGATTGCTGAGTCATATGGTAGTTTTATTCTTAACTTTTTAAGGAATCTCCATGCTGTTCTTCATAGTGGCTATATCAATTTGAACTTATTTTTAAAATCAAAATTGTTGAGGATAGAATGGGATAATGTAAGTGAACTGTTCAGTAAACTGTATGGCTTCTTATAAGAAGAAGAGGTTTAATTAGGACACAGATTATCCTTCTTGTAGCTCATGGCTGATCTTTCTCTTCTTACTTCACCTGAGATATTAAAATCATTTACATGGAAGGCAGGAACCAGTGCAATTAATTGCAGCTGAAATTACAACACTTCTTTTCTGTCTCAGCCTTTCCCTGTGACGTGATGTGTCCTAATCTATCAGATATAGAAAGTTAATCCCCTGTAGGACTAGACAGGGGAAAAAACAGACAAAAACTATCATGTTTGTTTTACTTCATTCAGTGTTCTTAGCAAGCCTGAGACTAGAAATGGGAATGAAGAGTGTAAAGTGAAAGCACAAGTCAATTGATGGATTTGGTCTAGGGTCATAAAGAGCACTTCCACAAGCTGTGATCTTCAGGATTTGGGGTCATGCACCTACATTACAAACTTTGTAAGCACACTTTCACTGTACTTATACCTTTAAAGTAGTTCAAAAATGAACACACTACTTTGTTATTCACTATATAGATTTTAAGTATATATAAAAATAGAAACTTGACAGGATGATATAAAAATTAGTAGACTATACAACATGGTGAAGGTGCTTAATGCCACTGGATTACATATAGAATAGTTAGAATAGTAAATTTTATGTTATGATATTTGATACATATTTTATTATATTATAATTCAAATTGTTGACATAAGTAGAAATAATACCCTAACATATCCATCCAGAATACCTGGAGTGCCCCATGGCGGTTGGCTGGAGCTATCAAGAAGCTTAAAGCCAGAGTGAACATACTGCAGTCTTAGTCTCCATTATTAAAGGCCAAATCTCCTGCGAGGCAGAATCCCTTCAGGAAACATGCAAGGTCATGGAGGAAAACCAGCTATGTGATCTTGGGCAAGTCACTTAAACATCCTATTGTCAGGTTTCCTAATATTTTTAATGGAAAGTAAAAAATTCTTATATATTTACATCAAATATGTATTAGAATAATTTACATTAAACACTTTATAAATCCAATGGGGACAGATGGTTGCTAGACTTATTGTAGAAATCATTTTATAATGTATGCAAATATCAAATCACTATATGGTATATCTGAAACTAACATAACATTGTATATTAACTGTATTTCAAAAAATTCACAATCTTCAGAAGAGCTTCATAATATAGAGCATTATTCAAATTTTTTAATGAGAAAACAAAAATATTTTTTTAAGTTATGTAATTTATGTAAGATCACTGTTTCATAGGTCAGACTCAGAATCTGAATCCATGTCTTAGGTCCAAATCCTTATTTCACCCCCTAGAGGTGACAGGAGGTATAACCACCTGCAAGGGGTTTTGTGAAGATTAATAAAAATAATCAAAGTAAAGCATTATGAACAGTTATTATGCAGAATAGATCCTCTTTGAAAACTTTCTGTTTCTTCATGATACACTGTTTCTTAGAAAGCTTTACTTTCATCTTAGGTTCAAAATATTTATTAGGAAAAGAAACCACTTGTTACACACAATAAACCTATTTCAATTTCTTAATCGGGGGTTATTTTACTTAATTTCAATATATAGTCATTAGAAGAATCTGAAGCAAAAGAGAGAAGTTACAGTGTGGTGGTGGTTTAGTCACTAAATCACGTCCGACTCTCGTGACCCCATGGACTGTAGCCTGCCAGGTTCCTCTGTCCATCAAATTTCCTGGGCAAAAATACTGGAGTCGGTTGCCCTTTCCTTCTCCAGGGTATCTTCCTGACTCAGGGATCGAACCTGGGTCTCCTGCATTGCAGGCAGATTCTTTACCAAGTGAGCCACCAAGGAAGCCCTAAGTAACAGTGTTGCTATTGTTGTTGCTTAGTTGCTAAATCCTGAATTTTTGCGACCCCATGGACTGCCAGGCTTCTCTTTCCATGGGATTTTCCAGGCAAGCATACTGGAGTGGGTTGCCATTTCCTTCTCCAAGTAAAAGTGTGTACATCACCAAACTGGGCTGAAACCTACACCAAGATTTGGACAGCTTTGGGAAATTCCATGCAAAAGCAATCTGGAGTTCCAATTGGGAAAGGGTCATGGGTGGTGTGTCCACCCCATGGGTGAGACTTAAGTTTTGGAGGCTCCCACTTGTAATCTCAAGCCTGAAGACTGATATCATCTGTTTGAGCACAGAAATGCAACTCTAGGTTTTTACTTTTACAATACTGTTTCTTTCACCTTGTGAGTCACAAGACTTTCCAGACACTAGAGAGCTGATCAGGCCTTCTCCGTGGCTCCAGGGGCTCAGGAAATTTGAAGTCTCAGTCTCCAGCTTATCTAAGATGGCACTTGCATTGCTGGTAACAACTGGTGTTGTTGCAGGTGTGTTTGCAGGTAGGCACGTAGTCTAGGCAGGATCCAGGCAAAATCGGAAGTCAGTCAGAGGCTCCTCACATCCGACCCTGATCAAGACTACTTCCATTTTAATATCCCTAAAATATACTGTATACGAAATAAATCAGTAAATGAATTAATATTTGCATTTCCTTAGGGAACAAATTAAGGGTGACATTAAGGGCAAATTAATCTCTCTCTCCCTTCTCCCTTATCTTCTCTTCTCTACTCCTTCAAACACAAACAAACACACACGCACACACACACGAATACACACAAAGTAACAATCCTGAGCAATTAAACCATGAAGTAACCTATAAAAGAATAGTTGAGATAATAGAACAATGCTAGAAATTTGACTCTTCATTTTTGCATAGAATGAGACTGAGACTCAGCAATTTTGAATGACTAACCAAGGTCAAGTAACTAATATGCAGAAGAACTGAGTTTAAAAGCCAGTCTTCTGGCCCACAGCAAGTGTGTTCTACACCACACCCTCTGCTCTATGAAGAGTGGTAGATAAAAGAATAACACAGAAAAGAAGAAAAAACAGAAGACAGTCCACAGAAGGTCGAGGGTCTAAGTGGCAGATGGAAGAGGTCCCCACTGACAAATGTCATTTGTTAGAAATGGCAAGACTCTTTGCAGTAGATTACATAGAATCGCCTTTTCTTTGTTACCATGTGTCTTCTGGTAGCTCTTGAGTAGCAAGATACCATGTTTTGTGAAATGCCTGCTTTAGAGTTTCTTCCTTCTACTTTTTACCTATTCAGGAAAGACAAAGAAAATGTGTCACATCAAGTTAAATCAATGTTGGAATATGAGTGTGCATGAGTCTCTTGCATTCCAGTACATCTTGCTAGGAGAGGCACTGTGATCACACTGTCGTTCCAAGGATGACAGGAAGATGATAAGAAGAGCCTTGGAATAGGGATTCTGTCTCCCTCCACAGCACAGAGCAGGCATGTTTTCTGGCCATTAAAATTGATTCAAGCTCAGGGTTGCTCTCCTGCTATACATCCCACAGAGTGTAGACATCTTGTGGCTCTCTCCACCTTGCCCAGGGTAAACTGGCAATCTACAGTGGACTACAGTCCATAGGGTCACGAAGAGCTGGGCATGACTAAAGCGATTTAGCACATATAACCAGCACAAATGCTGGTACTCTGACTCCAAGGAAGAAACTGTCCTTGTCTGCAATCCACAAACCTTCTATCCTCTGCCTGCATCAGTGACACAGACCTATCTTGGACCAAACCAGGTAATGGTGGGGATACTGCAGTACAGTGCTCTGTACTGCAGACGGCAGATGAGAACACAATCACCTGGTGGGAAGCAGACCGTGGGTGCAGCGAGGCAGTTTTTACAGCACCATCCATCTCTATCAGGGGCTAAAACTGAGCTCTTTTGGCTGGTGTGCAATCATCAAGTCTCCCACTTCGAATGACTATGAGTCAAGGACAGGTCAATCATGCAGCCTGCATGAACAGGTAATTAACATGTTGGTAATTAAATGGCAAAAAATAATTGCAACAAGAAGTGGGATCACAATTTATTATTTCTTTTACCACCATTCAGGCATTCTGACCTGAGTGGAATACTATGTCAGAGTGAATTATACACCACTGATAGATGCCTAACAAGAAAAATAGAAGTTTTTTAACCAAGTGAAGTGAAGTCCTGAGTGATTATTGTTACCATATTTTAAAGAAAATATACTTTAATCTTAACATGAAAGTGTGAAGTAGAAATTATCTCTGAAAATTAGCACATAAAAGAAATTTAAACCACTGAAAACTTTCTTGAGAATTTATTCTGAATGTCACATTAGTGAATTTTGTATGATTGTCTCTTACACTGGTTTAGTTGTTAAATATCAAATAGTGTTCTTAAAGGTTTTTAAAAGTGTGTCTGTGTGTGGGTGGGGGCGGGGGCTTGGTTTGAGCTCATGACATTTCAATTTAATGTTCTTTTACTAAAGATATGGTGTTCTTTGAAATTACCATTCTGTAATTCTTACCACACATACAATTTTGTCAATCTCCTTGGTATAAATGTCAAGAGAAGGCATGCCCTTTTCATCATACTGAATTTTCTCATATATAACAATTATCCTCCATAATTTGCAAATAATCAATTGTTCCATGAACTAGTCTGCTGTCTCCTTTATGATTTGTATTTGTCTAGCTGTCCTTGTATTTCAGTGCATAGAATCTGATCCAGTATTCGCCCTACCAAGGGTCTTAAATGTACCACATGGAGGACAATATAAAATCTATTTGGAATTCAATGTTTGTACAGGGTTGTAAGATGAGATCCAAACAAATATTTATTCCACATGTAAACTCTTTTAGAGAAAAGAAATGAAAATTGAAACACTATCAAATTCAATTTTGTGCAATATTTGTTTGATTTTTGTGACAGACTAATATTTTCTTCCAAAAGGCAAATGTCACTAACCTAAAAAGCATTTGACAAAAATAAATAAATAAATAAATTCTTCTAAAATTTCAATCATAGATGAAACAGATTTCATTTCCTGTTTTCATCAATGGATTCTCAGCCACACCTGATACTTCAACTAGAAATTAGTGAGAAAGGAGGTAGAGGACAGTTACTGTGCTTGAGAATCAGGAATGTTTATGATGTTTGAAGCAATTCATAATTTTTAAATATGCTTCAGGTTTTAAGTTTCATGAGTGACTTATCCAGCTGTAGTTTTGTGTTTATGGCAGTGAAATATTTTTCTCAGGCTAAGTCCTGAGCTGAAGTCTGTTCTGCTTTGCATTTGTGAGAACTACAGTTTGGAAGATGTTAATCACTTGGCATGAAACACTTTTTAAAATGCCATTTTGAATAACAAAAAATAGCCCTTTATCAGGTACATAAAGACATCTGAGGCATGTTTTGGTGTCTAATTTGAATGTACCAGGTAGCTGATAATACAGTACTTCTCAATTTGAAGACGCTTTTGCTGCAAAAATGTATGTTCTCATGTGTCATATTACATAAAAGGCAATAATACATAATGAAAATAGTCTTTAAAAAATATGCAAAAGCTCCCTGATGCTAAAAATACTTTGGGATCTGATAAGACTTCAACAAAACCCCAGAACCATAAGCACTCAGCTTTATCCTACAAAACCCCAAAAAGACTTTGGTCCTCTGGCAGAAACTTGTACAATATGTTTGTTTCGAGGGCTTAAGTTCCAATCAGTTCAGTCGCACAGTTGTGTCTGAATCTTTGAGACATCATGGACTGCAGCACACCAGGCTTCCTTGTCCAGAACCAACTCCCAGAGCTTGCTCAAACTCATGTCCATCTAGTCAGTGATGCCATCCAACCATCTCATCCCTCGTCCCCCCCTTCTCCTTCTGCCTTCAAATTTTCCCAGCATCAGGGTCTTTTCCAATGAGTCAGTTCTTTATATTAGGTGGCCAAAGTATTGAAGTTTCAGCTTTAGGATCAGTCTTTTCAATGAATATTCAGGATTCATTTTCTTTATGATTGACTGGTTCTCCTTACAGTCCAAGGGACTCTCAAGAGTCTTCTCCAACACCACAGTTCACAAGCATCAATTCTTCAGCACTCAGCTTTCTTCATGGTCCAACTCTCACAGCCATACATTACTACTGGAAAAACCATAGCTTTGACAAGACAGAACTTTGTTGGCAAAGTAATGTCTCTGTTTTTAATATGCTGTCTAGATTGGTCATAACTTTTCTTCCAAGGATCAAGTGTCCTTTAATTTCATGGCTGCAGTCACCATCTGCAATGGTTTTGGAGCCTCAAAAAATAAAGTCTATCAACTGTTTCCACTGTTTCCCATCTATTTGCCATGAAGTGATGGGACCAGATGCCATGATCTTAGTTTTTTGAATGTTGAGTTTTAAGCCAATTTTTACTCTCTCCTCTTTCACTTTGATCAAGAGTCTCTTTAGTTGTTCTTTGCTTTCTGTCATAAGGGTGGTGTCATCAGTGTATCTAAGGTTAATGATATTTCTTCTGGAAATCTTGATTCCAGCTTGTGCTTCATCCACCCTGGCGTTTTACATGATGTATTATCCGTATAAGTTAAATAAGCTGGGTGAAAATGTACAGCCTTGACATACTCCTTTCCCAAATAAGAACCAGTCTGTTGTTCCATGTCTGGTTCTGCTTTTGACATGCATATAGGCTTTTCATGAGGCAGGTCAGGTGGTCTGGTATTCCCATCTCTTTAAGAATTTTCCACAGTTTGTTGTGATCCACAGAGTCAAAGGTTTTGGCATGATCAATAAAGTAGAAGTAGATGTTTTTCTGGAACTTTCTTGCTTTCTGATGATCCAACAGATGTTGGCAATTTGATTCTGGTTCCTCTGCCTTTTCTAAATCCAGCTTGAACATCTGAAAGTTCATTGTTCATGTACTGTTTAATCCTAGCCTGGAGAATTTTGAGCAGTACTTTGCTAGAACGTGAGATGAGTGCAGTTGTGGGTAGTGTGAGCATTCTTTGGCATTGCCTTTCTTTGGGATTGGAATGAAGACTGACCTTTTCCAGTCCTGTGGCCACTGATGATTTTTTCAAATTTGCTGGCATATTGAGTGCAGCACTTTCACAACGTCATCTTTTAGGATTTGAAATAACTCAGTTGGCAATGACACCCCACTCCAGTACTCTTGCCTGGAAAATCCCATGGATGGAGGAGCCTGCTAGGCTGCAGTCCATGGGGTCGCTAAAAGTCAGACATGACTGAGCGACTTCACTTTCACTTTTCATTTTCATGCACTGGAGAAGGAAATGGCAACTCACTCCAGTGTTCTTGCCTGGAGAATCCCAGGGACGGGGGAGCCTGGTAGGCTACCGTCTATGGGGTCGCACAAGTCGGACATGACTGAAGTGACTTAGCATAGCATAGCATAGCATAGCATAGCATAGCATTGCATAGCATAACTCAATTGGAATTCCATCACCTCCACTAGTTTTGTTCGTAGTAATGCTTTCTAGGGCCCTCTTGACTTCACATTGCAGGATGTCTGTCTCTAGGGAAGTGATCACACCATTATGGTTACCTGCATCATGAAGATCTTCTTTGTACAGTTCTTCTGTGTATTCTTGCCACTATTCTAAATATCTTCTGCTTCTGTTAAGTCCATACCATTTCTGTCCTTTATTGAGCTCATCTTTGCTTGAAATGTTCCCTTGGAATCTCTAATTTTCTTGAGGAGATCTCTAGTCTTTCCCATTCTAGTGTTTTCCTCTATTTCATCACATTGATCACTGAGGAAGGCTTTCTTATCTCTCCTTGCTGTTCTCTGAAACTCTGCATTCAAATGGGCATATCTTTCCTTTTCTCATTTGCCTTTCACTTCTCTTCTCTTCTCAGCTATTTGTAAGGCCTCTTCAGACAACCATTTTGCATTTTTGCATTTCTTTTTCTTGAGGATGGTCTTGATCACTTCCTCCTGTTCAATGTCATGAACCTCTGTCCATAGTACTTCAGACACTCTGTCTATCAGATCTAATCCCTTGAATCTATTTGTCTTTTCCACTTTATAATCATAAGTGATTTTATTTTGGTCATACCTGAATGGTCTCATGGTTTTCCCTACTCTCTTCAATTTAATTTTGAATTTTCAATAAGGAGTTCATGTTCTGAGCCACAGTCAGCTCCCAGTCTATTTTTGCTGACTGTATAGAGCTTCTCCATCTTTGGCTGCAAAATATATAATCAGTCTGATTTCAGTATTGACCATCTGGTGATGTCCATGTATAGATTCGTCTCTTGTGTTGTTGGACAAGGGTGTTTGCTATCACTAGTGCATTCTCTTGGAAAAACTCTGTTAGCATTTGCCCTACTTCATTTTGTACTCAAAGGCCAAATTTGCCTGTTACCCCAGGTATCTCTTGACTTCCTATTTTGGCATTCCAGTCTCCTATGATGAAAAGGACATCTTTTGGAGGTGTTACTTCTAGAAGGTCTTGTAATCTTCATGGAGCCATTCAATTTCAGCTTCTTCAGCATTACTTGTTGGGGCATAGACTTCCATTACTCAGATATTGAATGGTTTGCCTTGGAAACGAATAAAGATCATTCTGTCATTTTTGAGATTGCATCCAAGAACTGCATTTTGGACTCTTTTATTGACTATGATGGGTACTCCATTTCTTCTAAGGGCTTCTTGCCCACAGTAGTAGATATAATGGTCATCTGAATTAAATTCACCCATTCCAGTCCATTTTAGTTCACTGATTCCTAAAATGTTGATATTCACTCTTGCCCTCTCCTGTTTGATCACTTCCAGTACCTTGATTCATGGACCTAACATTTCAGGTTCCTATGCAATATTGTTCTTCACAGTATCGGATTTTATTTGCCATTAGGGTGGTGTCATCTGTTTATCTGAGGTTATTGATACTTCCCCAGGCATCTTGATTCTGGCTTGTAATTCATGGACTGATTCAAAATTGGGAAAGTAGTATATCAAGACTGTATATTGTCACCATGCTTATTTTAATTCTATGTAGAGTATATCATGCAAAGACTCCTCTGTCCATGGAATTCTCTAGGCAAGAATACTGGAGTGGGGTGCCATCCCCTTCTCCAGGGCATCTGTCCAACCCAGGGATCAAACTCAGGTCTCCTGCATTATAGGCAGATTCTTTACCACCTCAGCCACCACAGATGTGAGAGATGGACAATAAAGAAGGCTGAATGCTGAAGAATTGATGCTTTTGAACTATGGTGTTGGAGAAAACTCTTGAGAGTCCTTTGGACAGCAAGGAGATCAAGCCAGTTAATCCTAAAGGAAATCAACCCTGAATATTCAATGGAGGGACTGATGCTGAAGCTAAAGCTCCCATGCTTTGGCCACCTGATGGAAAGAGCTGACTCACTGGAAAAGACCCAATGCTGGGGAAATTGAGGGCAGGAGAAGGGGACAACAGATGATTAGATGGTTTGAATGCTATAATTGACTCAAAGAACATGAGTCTGAGGAAACTCTGGGAAAAGTGAAGGACATGGAAGCTTGGTGTGTTGCATTCTAGGGTGTCACAAAGAGTCAGATATGACTGAGCAACTGAACAACAAATGTCTTTGGCACTTTTCTGTTGACTCTGCTAATTAAGGCCAATTTGAAAATAGACCCATGTCTCCCCCCAGCCTTTTCTAAAGCACCAAAAGTGAGAATATTTCCAACTGAATCACCATGCTGTACAGCAGAAACTAACACAACATTGCAAACCAAGTGTACTTGAATTTAAAAAGACCTGAATCACATTTATTTTATTTTATTTTTTAACTTTACCATATTGTATTGGTTTTGCCATATATCAACATGAATCCACCACAGGTATACACATGTTCCCCATCCTGAACCCTCCTCCCACCTCCCTCCCCGTACCATCCCTCTGGGTCCTCCCAGTGCCCCAGCCCTAAGCATCCAGTATAGTGCATCGAACCTGGACTGGTGACTCATTTCCTACATGATATTATACATGTTTCAATGCCATTCTCCCAAATAATCCCACCCTCTCCCTCTCCCACAGAGTCCAAAAGACTGTTCTATACATCAGGGTCTCTTTTGCTGTCTCGTATACAGGGTTATTGTTACCATCTTTCTAAATTCCATATATATGTGTTAGTATACTGTATTGGTGTTTTTCTTTCTGGCTTACTTCACTCTGTATAATAGGCTCCAGTTTCATCCACCTAATTAGAACTGACTCAAATGCATTCTCTATAATGGCTGAGTAATACTCCATTGTGTATATGTACGACTGCTTTCTTATCCATTCATTTGCTGATGGACATCTAGGTTGCTTCCATGTCCTGGCTATTATAAACAGTGCTGCGATGAACATTGGGGTACACGTGTCTCTTTCCCTTCTGGTTTCCTTAATGTGTATGCCCAGCAGTGGGATTGCTGGATCATAAGGCAGTTCTATTTCCAGTTTTTTAAGGAATCTCCACACTGTTCTTCATAGTGGCTGTACTAGTTTGCATTCCCACCAACAGTGTAAGAGGGTTCCCTTTTCTCCACACCCTCTCCAGCATTTATTGCTTGTAGACTTTTGGATCACAGCCATTCTGACTGGTATGAAATGGTACCTCACAGTGGTTTTGATTTGAATTTCTCTGATAATGAGTGATGATGAGCATCTTTTCATGTGTTTGTTAGCCATCTGTATGTCTTCTTTAGAGAAATGTCTATTTAGTTCTTTGGCCCGTTTTTTGATTGGGTCATTTATTTTTCTGGAATTGAGCTGTAGGAGTTGCTTGTATATATATTTTTCCTTTTATTTAATTTTATTTTATTTTTCTAATTTTATTTTATTTTTAAACTTACATAATTGTATTAGTTTTGCCAAATATCAAAATGAATCTGCCACAGGTATACATGTGTTCCCCATCCCGAACCCTCCTCCCTCCTCCCTCCCCATACCATCCCTCTGGGCCGTCCCAGTGCACCAGCC
>NW_011494957.1:3733654-3735018 GCF_000754665.1 Bison bison bison | reverse complement strand
CCCATTTGTTTATTTTTGCTTTTATTTCCAATATTCTGGGAGGAGGGTCATAGAGGATCCTGTTGTGATATATGTTGGAGAGTGTTTTGCCTATGTTCTCCTCTAGGAGTTTTATAGTTTCTGGTCTTACATTTAGATCTTCTATCCATCTTGAGCTTATTTTTATGTATGGTGTTAGAAAGTGTTCTAGTTTCATTCTTTTACAAGTGGTTGACCAGTTTTCCCAGCACCACTTGTTAAAGAGATTGTTTTTAATCCATGGTATATTCTTGCCTCCTTTGTCAAAGATAAGGTGTCCATATGTGCGTGGATTTATCTCTGGGCTTTCTATTTTGTTCCATTGATCTATATTTCTGTCTTTGTACCAGTACCATACTGTCTTGATGACTGTGGCTTTGTAGTAGAGCCTGAATTCAGGTAGGTTGATTCCTCCAGTTCCATTCTTCTTTCTCAAGATTGCTTTGGCTATTAGAGGTTTTTTGTATGTCCATACAAATTGTGAAATTATTTGTTCTAGCTCTGTGAAAAATATAGTTGGTAGCTTGATAGGGATTGCATTGAATCTATAGATCACTTTGGGTAGTATACTCATTTTCACTATATTGATTCTTCCAATCCAGGAACATGGTATATTTCTCCAAAACCTATGGGACACTGTAAAAGCAGTCCTAAGGGGAAAGTTCATAGCAATACAGGCACACCTCAAGAAAGAAGAAAAAAGTCAAATAAATAACCTAACTCTACACCTAAAGCAACTAGAAAAGGAAGAAATGAAGACCTCCCAGGGTTAGTAGAAGGAAAGAAATCTTAAAAATTAGAGCAGAAATAAATGCTAAAGAAACAAAAGAGACCATAGCAAAAATCAACAAAGCCAAAAGCTGGTTCTTTGAAAGGATAAATAAAATTGACAAACCATTAGCCAGACTCATCAAGAAACAAAGGGAGAAAAATCACATCAATAAAATTAGAAATGAAATTGGAGAGATCACAACAGATAACACAGAAATACAAAGGATCATAAGAGACTACTATCAGCAATTATATGCCAATAAAATGGACAACGTGGAAGAAATGGACAAATTCTTAGAAAAGTACAACTTTCCAAAACTCGACCAGGAAGAAATAGAAAATCTTAACAGACCCATCACAAGCACAGAAATTGAAACTGTAATCAGAAATCTTCCAGCAAACAAAAGCCCAGGTCCAGATGGCTTCACAGCTGAATTCTACCAAAAATATAGAGAAGAGCTAACACCTATCCTAGTAAAACTCTTCCAGAAAATTGCAGAGGAAGGTAAACTTCCAAACTCATTCTATGAGGCCACCATCACCCTAATACCAAAACCTGACAAAGATCTCACAAA
>NW_011494957.1:3729198-3733554 GCF_000754665.1 Bison bison bison | reverse complement strand
TTAACAAAATTTTAGCAATCAGAATCCAACAACACATTAAAAAGATCATACACCATGACCAAGTGGGCTTTATCTCAGGGATGCAAGGATTCTTCAATATCTGCAAATCAATCAATGTAATACACCACATTAACAAATTGAAAAATAAAAACCATATGATTATCTCAATAGATGCAGAGAAAGCCTTTGACAAAATTCAACATCCATTTATGATAAAAACTCTCCAGAAAGCAGGAATAGAAGGAACATACCTCAACATAATAAAAGCTATATATGACAAACCCACAGCAAACATTATCCTCAATGGTGAAAAGTTGAAAGCATTTCCTCTAAAGTCAGGAACAAGACAAGAGTGCCCACTTTCACCATTACTATTCAACATAGTTTTGGAAGTTTTGGCCACAGCAATCAGAGCAGAAAAAGAAATAAAAGAAATCCAAACTGGAAAATAAGAAGTAAAACTCTCACTGTTTGCAGATGACATGATCCTCTATATAGAAAACCTTAAAGACTCCACCAGAAAATTACTAGAACTAATCAATGAATATAGTAAAGTTGCAGGATATAAAATCAACACACAGAAATCCCTTGCATCCCTATACACTAATAATGAGAAAATAGAAAGAGAAATTAAGGAAACAATTCCATTCACCATTGAAAAGAAAAGAATAAAATACTTAGGAATATATCTATCTAAAGAAACTAAAGACCTGTATATAGAAAACTATAAAACACTGCTGAATCACTTTGATAGCAAGGTCTACAGGGCAGACCAATCTGCAGATTTCAGAGAAGCACACAACTCTACCATGCACCCTCAACACATGCCCACAAAACCACCAAGAAGCCTAAATTGCTTTCAGAGGAGGCAACCAAAGAAAGCTATGGGTTTTGGGAGGTGGCTTCACTGAAGTAGCATGACCACAGACTTTGTCCAGTTGACAAATGCTTAGACAAAGATAAATGGTCCCTGGCATGTCTTGTCTTGCTCTCAATGAACAGATGGTCCTGCCTCTGTGCCTAAGCTATGAAGAAGGGATTTAAAGCTATGTAGACACAACCCTACACTTGTGTCTTTCCTTTTACGTGTGTGAGATATAGTTTGTTTCTGCATCATTTGCAACTGAATGTGTTAGATCCCTCTTAAATTTATGAGCCTTTCATTTTTATGTGCTAAGAGAGAAAACTAAGGATGTAGGCTTAAATGGCTATGGACAAAGTAAATTACATTTTATGCAAGATTTCATTTGTAATGAAAAACAATTTCTTGTTCATACAACATGCAAAAACAATTTGTAGACTGTAATAGAATATAAGCATTCTAGTTGGGTACTTTGGAATTTTTTATTGCATTTCTTAGATGTGATATAACAGTATAATTTGCTGTTGACTTTTTAAATAGCTTTTAGCTTTTTAAAAAATATTTTGTTTCTTTTTTCCCTATACTTCTTAGGCTTCCTTACACCCAATATATATTATAGATCACTACCCATTTCAGCATGATTATTTGCACTTTGTGAGAAATGTAGTGGTGATCAGTATCTACAAGCTTATTTAAAGATTGCAGTCCTAGCACATACACCTCTGCATCATAACACAAGAATGACCCAAGAAATGAGAGGAAAAGTTTAAAGAAATTACAAGGGCTACATACAAGAACAATAGCATACAGAGAACGATTTTGTGTTGTCTTGGTAACTGCATCAATATATATTTATTGAGTGTGTAATATGTTAGCCAGTGTTCCACTTGATTGAGTTGTATCAGAGAATAGAACATCAAGGTTCTCCACTGACATAGCTGTCTAGTCAGGAGGAGAAAAGGACAATAAACAACTATTTAACATAATACAGATGTTATAATAGCCAAAGAGATAGATTGGTTGGGATAATGGGATCAAGAGTGAAACGTCATGAGTTTGTAGGGATTCCTGTAAATGCTGTGGTGAAGGAAGGCTTCTGTGACGGGGTGACATTTGATTAGAGAATTTTTTTTTTAATGAGGAATAATTTGTGAGGATTTGTATGGAAGATGTGTTCAGTTGAAGGAATAGCAAGTGTTTCTGATCAGGGGAATATCTGATGTATTCAGGACCAGGAGAAACACCAGATGGAGATACAGGGGCCAGATTATGTAGAACCTTTTAACCCAAAGTAGGAACTTTAAATTTTATTCAAAAAACAATGGGAAGGCAAGAGAGAACTTTGAGCAGAACAGTGGTAAGATTTGATCTAGTATATATTTTCACAACTTTATTGAGGTATAACTGACATACTATAAACTGCAAATGTTAAAAGTGAACAATTGTATATATTGTAGCATATGTATAAACCTGCTGAAACCATTACTGCAATTAGTGTAATGAACATGACCTTCTCCCAGTGTACTTTATCACTAGGCAGTTCCACTGTCCTGCTGCTCCCCACCACTCTCACCCATAAGAGGCTCTCCATTTTGTGTCTCTGGAGTAGTTTTAATATCCTAGAATTTGGACATTCCATTCTAGCAATAGAATTGGAATGTTACCAAAAGATGTGCACTAAGCACAATTTTTTTAACAGTCACCCATGTTGTGTCACATTAGCAATTTAGTTCTTTTTGTTGATGACTAATAATCTATTGTATAAATGTTCCACAATATGTTTGTGAAACTTAGATAACTTTCAGGGCTTTTGCTATCGTAAATAATGCTACTGTGAATATTTGTGTATAAGTCTTGCTATGGACAAACACTTTCATTCTCTTGATTAAAAATACCCAAGAGTAACAAGACCTGGAGCTGACTGTGGCTCAGATAATGAACTCCTTATTGCCAAATTCAGACTTAAACTGAGGAAAGCAGGGAAAACCACTAGACCATTCAGATATGACCTAAATCAAATCCCTTACAATTATACACCTATAATCCAAGCCAGGCTTCAGCAATATGTGAAAAAGATTTGAAGGACTATATCTGATAGACAGAGTGCCTCATGAACTATGGATGGAGGTTTGTGACATTGTACAGGAGACATCCTCAAGAAAAAGAAATGCAAAAAAGCAAAATGGCTGTCTGAGGAGGCCTTACAAATAGCTGCGAAAAGAAGAGAAGTGAAAGACAAAGGAGAAAAGATATACCCATCTGAACGCAGATTTACAAAGAATAGCAAGGAGAGGTAAGAAAGCCTTCCTCAATAATCAATGCAAAGAAATAGAGGAAAACAATAGAATGGGAAAGACTAGAGATCTCTACAAGAAAATTAGAGATACCAAGGGAAATTTTCATGCAAAGATGTGCACAATTAAGGACAGAAATGGTATGGACCTCACAGAAGCAGAAGGTATTAACAACAGGTGGCAAGAATACACAGAAGAACTATACAAAAAGTTCTTCATGACGCAGATAATCACGATGGTGTGATCACTCATCTAGAGTCAGACATCCTGGAATGCAAAGTCAAGTGGGCCTTAGGGAGCATCATTATGAACAAAGCTAGTGCAGGTGATGAAATTCCAGTTGAGCTATTTCAAATCCTAAACAATAAGTTGTGAAAGTGCTACACTCAGTATGCCAACAAATTTGGAAAACTCAGCAGTGGCCACAGGACTGGAAAAGGTCAGTTTTCATTCCAATCCCAAAGAAAGGCAATGCCAAAGACTGTTCAAACTACCACACAATAGCACTCATCTCACACGTTAGCAAAGTAATGCTCAAAATTTTCCAAGCCAGGCTTCAACAGTATGTGAACCATGAACTTCCAGATGTTCAAGCTGGTTTTAGAAAAGGCAGAGGAAACAAAGACCAAATTGCCAACATTGATTGGATCATCAAAAAAAGCAAGAGAATTCCAGGAAAATATCTATGTGTTTTATTGACTATGCCAAAGCCTTTGACTATGCAGATCACAACAATCTGTGAAAAATTCTTAAAGAATTTTTAAGACCAGACCACCTGACCTGCCTCCTGAGAAATCCGTATGCAGGTCAAGAAGCAACAGTTAGAACTGGACATGGAACAACAGACTGGTTCCAAATCAGGAAAGGAGTATGCCAAGGCTGTATATTGTCACCCTGCTTATTTAATTTATATGCAGAGTACATCATGAGAAATCCTGGATTGGATGAAACACAAGCTGGAATCAAGATTGCTTGGAGAAATATCAATATCCTCAGATATGCAGATGACACCACCCTTATGGCAGAAAGCAGAGAAGAACTAAAGAGCTGCTTGATGAAAGTGAAAGAGGAGAGCAAAAATGTTGGCTTAAAGCTCAACATTCAGAAAACTAAGATCATGGCATCTGGTCCCATTACTTCATGACAAATAGATGGGGAAACAGTTGAATCAGTGGCTGACTTTATTTTGGGGGCTCCAAA
>NW_011494957.1:3721521-3728894 GCF_000754665.1 Bison bison bison | reverse complement strand
TGGACTGCAAAGAGATCCAACCAGTCCATCCTAAAGGAGGTCAGTCCTGGGTGTTCATTGGAAGGACTGATGTTGAAGCTGAAACTCCAGTACTTTGGCCACCTCATGCAAAGAGCTGACTCATTGGAGAAGACCCTGATGCTAGGAAAGATTGAAGGCAGGAGGAGAAGGGGACGACAGAGGATGAGATGGTTGGATGGCATCACTGACTCTACGGACATGAGTTTGGGTAATCCCCAGGAGTTTGTGATGGACAGGGAGGCCTGGCATGCTGTGGTCCATGGGGTCCCAAAGAGTCACACACGACTCTGAGATTGAACTGAACTGAACAGAACTGAGAATGACTGAGTCATATGATAAATGTGCATTTAACTTTTTAAGAAACTGTCACATTATTTTCCAAAGTAGTTAAACAATTACGTATTTCCACCAACGGTGGATGAGGGTTTCCTCTTCTCCATGTCCTGCCAACACTTATACTGATTGTTTTGTGTTTAAAATAAAACAATTTCAGCCATGAAACTTAGTTAGTGGTGGTATCTCACTTTAGTTTTTTTTTTTTTATTTCCCTAATGATGACTACTAATGTTAGGCATGTTTCATGTGCTTGTTTGCCATCTGTATGCCTTCTTCAGTGAAGAATATGTTCAAATCTTTGCATATGTTTTTAGCTGTTTGTTTCCCTTTTACTGAGTCTTGAATCAAAGACTTATGGTAAGCAATGCTCACAAGATTCCTATTCCTGAGTGGCTTGACTTGCTTTGTAAAGAATAATTCTAATTGCCACAAGGAGAATGGATTGTATATGTTCAGCAGTATGTAGGGTCATAGGAAACTTTACCTTACTTTTTTTTAACATAGTTAAAATTCAGTTTTAAAATTTATTATTTTGGTTAAACACCAAGGGCTCCATGAAAAGTGTGAACAGGGGTGTTTCCTTTCAAATGTAATTAGCTAGAGCAAGCCCTAGATTATTTGATTTGTTCTTGTCCTGCATCATTGTAGGGGTGACTTAGATTTAGACAAGTAAATCTGAGTTGTCTGTTATATATCTATGTAGAGATGCTAAGTAGGTTTTTGTAGATGATGACAAAGAAGTTGGGCAGATGAGTCTGAAATTCAGAAAAGAGATCTGACAAAGAATTATAAATTCAGAGCCTCCATCCTATTGGTTATCCTTAAACCCATAGAACTGGGAAAGCTCACACAAGACTAAGTACAGATAGAGAAGAAATTCAAGAGGTAATCCCTGAAGCACTCCAACTTTTAGAAGTTTGAATGAAATAGGAGACAAATTTGGCAAAAAGACTGGTACCATGGTTAATGAAGGTGGTGGTAGCATTGAAAGGGGGGGAGCAATAAAAAGTAATTGACTTTTGCTGGGCTTGATGCTGAGAATTCCCTGAATCACAATTAACAGACGTAAGAAGTCATGCTGTTTGGATGTGAAAGAAAGTAAACAAGTAAAGAAATTATTTAAAAAGGCACACAGTCTGTGATGGAAGATGTGATAGGGCTGGTTTTACTTTACTAGGGTGGTGTGGGTGCAAATCCTTAGGGACAATCCTTTCTTCCTATATGAGTATTCAGGTACACTCTTTTTTTTTTTTTAAGTTCATTTTAAGCCACTTTGCTTTTATGAAAGATTTACCTTAGTACGTGTGCTCACTAACCAAAATAAATCTGACATGGAGATGGTTTTTATGGAAAGACGCAATTGCTTAATTTTTATTCATTTTTATTGGAGTATTTACAATGTTTTGTTATTTACAATGTTGTGTTAGTTTCAGGTGTACAGGAAAGTGATTCAGTTATACATATATCCACTCTTTTTTAGGTTATTTTCCCATATCGGTCAATACAGAGTATTGAGTAGAGTCCCATGTACTATACAGTTCCTTATTAGTCATCTAGCGTATATATAATAGTGTGTATTTGTCAATCTCAGTCTTTCAATTTATACATCTCTTACTTACAATTTGGTAAATGTAAGTTTGTTTTCTATATCTTTGACTCTATTTCTGCTTTGTAGATAAGTTCATTTGTATCCTTTTTATAGATTCCACATGTAAGTGATATCATATGATACTTGTCTTTCTAGGTCTAGTTTACTTCAATTAGTAGGACAATTTCTAGGTCCATCTATGTTGTTGAAAATGACATTATTTCATCCTTTTTATAGCTGAGTAATTATAGCTGCTGAGTAATATTCCAATATATATATGTACCATTCCTCTGTTCATGGACATTTACATTGCTTCCATGTCCTGGCTAACAAACAGCTTTCTTAATGTCTGTACTGAAAATGTAGTGCAACATACTTATGAAATAAGCCCGTGAACATACATTGTTTCTGCTGTATAAGTATGCAAGCAAACAGTAAAATGGGGAGGTAATAATATGTTAGATTCTCCATGGCTTACCCAATGGAGATTAATATAAGGAAAAATTAAAGCCTTCATTCTTGCTAGTATAGGTAGCAAGCTGATTACAGCTAGTTGCAACATAGCAATTCTTTTACCTGGTCCTCTACTTCCTATGTGAAGGTAACAGAGCACATCATCCTTATTGTCTTTAAAACTTTTCTCATCATTTACTATTTCTGTGAAGTTCAGGTTGATAACCATACAGATCACTTATTAAATATTCTTTAACATCAATAAACTTTATATAACCAGATTATAAATATTAGTTATTTTATGACTTTTACATTTGCACTTTATTCACTGTATTGTCAACAAGCATCAGAGAGCTAATGTTCATCGCAGCACTGTTTATAATAGCCAGGACATGGAAGCAACCTAGATGTCCATCAGCAGATGAATGGATAAGAAAGCTGTGGTACATATACACAATGGAGTATTACTCAGCCATTAAAAAGAATACATTTGAATCAGTTCTAATGAGGTGGATGAAACTGGAGCCTATTATACAGAGTGAAGTAAGCCAGAAGGAAAAACACCAATACAGTATACTAACGCATATATATGGAATTTAGAAAGATGATAACAATAACCCTGTGTACGAGACAGCAAAAGTGATGCTGATGTACAGAACAGTCTTATGGACTCTGAGGGAGAGGGAGAGGGTGGGAAGATTTGGGAGAATGGCATTGAAACATGTAAAATATCATGTATGAAACGAGATGCCAGTCCAGGTTCAATGCACGATACAGGATGCTTGGGGCTAGTGCACTGGGACGACCCAGAGGGATGGTATGGGGAGGGAGGAGGGAGGAGGGTTCAGGATGGGGAGCACATGTATACCTGTGATGGATTCATTTTGATATTTGGCAAAACTAATACAATTATGTAAGTTTAAAAATAAAATAAAATTTAAAAAAAATTCATACTATTAGAAGATCAATGGAAGCCATGAAAAATAAAATACTGTCATTCTAAATGTGATAGTGTAATAAAAATAAAAGACAGGTATTAACTGGATATAGGCTTGATGTTAACTTGATATTTATGTAAAGTATCACACTTAATTCTTACAGCAAAGATACTTAAATATAAGTACTGATGGTATTTTTGTTGTTGTTGTTCAGTCACCTAGTCATATCTGACTCTTTGCTACCCTATTGACTGCAGCACGCCAGGCCTTTCTGTCCCTCACCATCTCTCGAAGTTTGCCCAAGTTCATGTCCATCACATAGGTTTGCCATCCAGCCATCTCATCCAATGATGCCCTCTTCTGACTCTGATGTCATTCTTTCCCAGCATCAGGGACTTTTCCAATGAGTCAGCTGTTCACATCAGATGGCCAAAATACCAGAATTTCAACTTCAGCATCAGTTCTTCCAATGAGTGTTCAGGGTTGATTTCCCTGAAGATTAACTGGTTTGATCTCTTTGCTGTCCAAGGGACTCTCACGAGTCTTCTCCAGCACCATAGCTCAAAGGCATCAATTTTCACATTTACAGAAACAAGCACAGAGGATTCAAATAAGTGTCCTAAGATTGCACAGGTAATCAGCAAATGATAGAACCAGATCTCCAACTTTGGGACTTCTGATTAGAGATTCTATACCACTTACATGTTACTCTATACTGACTCACATCCACAAACAATAAAATATTAGAGGATCTATTTTGAAATTTATTTTTTAAACCACTTATTGATTGGAAAATGCATCAATATTACCACAAAAAATTCTCATTTAAATTTTTTTTACCATACTTTATGTTTTCTTTCTTTTTGTCACAGTTTTTATCATCAGTTTTTTAAATACTTGAAATATTTAGAAACTTCTCACTGACACAAATTAATCAGCAACTATAACAATATACCACTTTGGACATCTAATTTTTTTGTCAAGATATATTATAAATTAACATGTTATTAACTCAAGAAATTTATACTATTAAGTATTAATATAAGACACTAACCTCTATGAGAGATTTGCTTATTTGTCCTTTTAGAATGACTATAGGCAGAATCTTTCTAGATTTCAAATAGTTTCTGGATCTGGAGTTGCTTTTCTTAACAACCAACTCAAATTTTGGCAATTCTGTGCACCGTTAGCTTTAGGTGGTGCTCTTTGCATCTGGCTGCCCTCCAGCATCTCCAGCTGTGTGCTGGTGATGTGCTCTCTGGTCTCAAGAGACTGATGGGGATGTGGAGGCACCCTGCATCAGGAGAGTCAGGGCCACTGTCATGAAATGTGTGTCCTTAGGGCTCCACATGCCAAGGGAGCAGAGCACATCCATTGTCCTCTAACACAATCGATTCTAAATATGCTTATAAATTAAGTTTCTGCATATATATATATATATACTTTTATGGTTTTACAGATTGCCTGATTTGAAGTTGGCTTTACTTTTATTCTGTATTATATCAACATCTTAAAACAATCAATAATATCATCTCAAAGACTGGGAAATGACTCTTTACCTGTTACTGTAAAGACAATTTGCAAATTTCTCTGTACACATAAACTATATAAATTTATATAATTTAAAATGATAAAATAAATTTAAAAATCTCTTTTTTAGGACCTGTAGAAACTAGTTACAAAAGCAAATAACTCTTTTTGTTGGTAAATAATAATTCACTAATATTATTTCATTTTGAACTACCAATACTTTGATAGTGGTCCCTATTTATTGTATTGTATACCAGAACATTTTACCTGCCTCCTGAGAAATCTGTATGCAGGTCAGGAAGCAACAGTTAGAACTGGATATGAAAAAATGGATTGGTTCAAAATTGGGAAATGAGTATGTCAAGGCTGTATACTGTCACCCTGCTTATTTAACTTACATTCAGGGCACGTCATGAGAAATGCTGGGCTGGTTGAAGCAAAAGCTGGAATCAAGATTGCCAAGAGAAACACAAATAAACTCAGATATGCAGATAACACAACCCTTATGGCAGAAAGCAGAGAAGAACAAAAGAGCCTCTTGATGAAAGTGAAAGAGGAGAGTGAAAAGCTGACTTAAAGCTCAACATTCAAAAAACTAAGATCATGGCATCCAGTCCCATCAATTCATGGCAAATAGATGGGGAAACAGTGGAAAGAGTAAGAGACGTTATCTTCTTTGGCTCCAAAGTCGCTGCAGATGGTGACTGCCACCATGAAATTAAAAGATGCTTGCTCCTTGGAAGAAAAGCTGTGACAAACCTAGACAGCATATTAAGAAGCAGATACATTACTTTGCCAAACAAGGTCTGTCTGGTCAAAGCTATGGTTTTTCCAGTAGTCATGTATGGATGTGAGAGTTGGACCATGAAGAAAGCTGAACGCTGAAGAATTGATGCTTCTGAACCATGGTGTTGGAGAAGACTCTTGAGAGTCCCTTAGACTACAAGGAGATCCAACCTGTCAATCCTAAAGGAAATCAGCCCTGAATATTCACTGGAAGGACTGATGCTGAAGCTGAAACTCCAATACTTTGGCCACCTGATGTGAAGAAAAGAGCCTGATGCTGGAAAAGATTGAAGGCAAGAGGAGAAGGGGATAACAGAGAATGAGATGGTTTGATGTCATCACCAACTCGATGGACATGAGTTTGAGCAAGCTCCAATAGTTGGTGATGGACAGGGAAGTCTGCAGCTGCTGCTGCTGCTAAGTCGCTTCAGTTGTGTCCAACTCTGTGCGACCCCAGAGACAGCAGCCCTCCAGGCTCCCCCATCCCTGAGATTCTCCAGGCAAGAACACTGGAGTGGGTTGCCATTTCCTTGTCCAATACATGAAAGTGAGAAGCGAAAGTGAAGTCGCTCAATTGTGTCCGACCCTTTGCGACCCCATGGACTGCAGCCCACCAGGCTCCTCCCTCCATGGGATTTTCCAGGCAAGAGTACTGGAGTGGGGAGCCATCTCCTGGCATGCTTCAATTCATGTGGTAGCAAAGATTCAGACACTATTGAGTGACTGAACTGATTTTTGGTAAAATATCTGCAATTTGCATTTCGTATGCTTTAAAAATTTCAGACCCTGAATTGTTCTCTGGACTCTATTAATATTAAGTGAAGGTCTAGGAAGTGTTAATTTTCATTGACCACAGAGTGTATTTGAAAATTCACTAATTTTTGAAATCTGCTTGTGGTAAAATGTCTAAATGCCTTTTGAACTTCTGATATTGAAGTAGAGAATTTTCAGCAGATACATTAGCCCTGAGTTTATTATATTTTATCCCTTAAGATTATTTCTATTATGAGAAATTCAAATGGATTTAATAAATAGCCATTAGTTCAAGTTCCCTTCTTGCACATATGCTCATGTTTTGGATCTCAGCAATTTCCACTGAGATTAAAGTTTAGCCCCATCAGATTTCCACATGTGAGTGACTGAAATTATGTAAACACTTCATAAATATAGAAAAGCTCAAATATATAAAAGCTAATACCTCTGCTACAGGAGAGGCAGCTGAATTAGATGCAGTATAACATCAGAATTCCAGGTAATACTTTTAGCCACAATCAGGCTAGTGTTCTTTTTACCTCTTTTAAAAATTTCAGCTCAAAGTCCTAGGTCAAAGTCCAATTGTTTTTGATTACTCCAGGACTGGAGTAATAAATCATAATCATAATTTATGAAAAACTTTCATAAATTATGTTGCCATATGAAGGAGTTAATAATATTGTACGGGAAATACATATACTATAGTCAAAACAAATCCAATATTACTTTGTATTTTTGACTGTATAATTTAGCAACATTTTAAAAATAGGTATAGATTTTGATTTCCATTATAAATGCAGAAAATATATATTTCATTATTCATGAATGAAATATCACATAGTTCAGTTCAGTTCAGTTCAGTCACTCAGTCATGTCCGACTCTTTACGACTCCATGAATTGCAGCACGCCAGGCCTCCCTGTCCATCACCAACTCCCAGAGTTCACCCAAAGCCATGTCCACTGAGTT
>NW_011494957.1:3710563-3721421 GCF_000754665.1 Bison bison bison | reverse complement strand
GGCACTCAGCTTTCTTCACAGTCCAACTCTCACATTCGTACATGACCACTGGAAAAACCATAGCCTTGACTAGACGGACCTTTGTTGGCAAAGTAATGTCTCTGCTTCTGAATATGCTATCTAGGTTGGTCATAACTTTCCTTCCAAGGAGTAAGCATCTTTTAATTTCATAGTATAATCAGATTGAGTATATTCTTTGCAGCCAAAGATGGAGAAGCTCTATACAGTCAGCAAAAACAAGACTGGGAGCTGACTGTGGCTCAGATCTTGAAATCCTTATTGCCAAATTCAGACTTAAATTGAAGAAAGTAAGGAAAACTACTAGACCATTCAGGTATGACCTAAATCAAATTCCTTATGATTATACAGTAGAAGTGAGAAATAGATTTAAGGGACTAGATCTGATCAAGTGCCTGATGAACTATGGACTGAGGTTCATGACACTGTACAGGAGAAAGGGATCAAGACCATCCCCATGGAAAAGAAATGCAAAAAAGCAAAATGGCTGTCTGGGGAGGCCTTACAAATAGCTGTGAAAAGAAGAGAAGTGAAAAGCAAAGGAGAAAAGGAAAGATACAAGCATTTGAATGCAGAGTTCCAAAGAATAGCAAGGAGAGCTAAGAAAGCCTTCCTCAGTGATCAATGCAAAGAAATAGAGGAAAACAACAGAATGGGAAAGACTAGAGATCTCTTCAAGAAAATTAGAGATACCAAGGTAATATTTCATGCAAAAATGGGCTCAATAAAGGACAGAAATAGTATGGACCTAACAGAAGCAGAAGATATTAAGAAGAGGTGGCAAGAATACACAGAAGAACTGTACAAAAAAAGATCTTAAAGACAAAGATAATCACAATGGTGTGATCACTAGCCTAGAGCCAGACATCCTGGATGTGAAGTCAAGTGGGCCTTAGAAAGCATCACTACAAACAAAGGTAGTGGAGGTGATGTGAAAGCTGTGAAAGTGCTGCACTCAATATGCCAGCAAATTTGGAAAACTCAGCAGTGGCCACAGGACTGGAAAAGGTCAGTTTTCATTCCAGTCCCAAAGAAAGGCAATGCCAAAGAATGCTCAAACTACTGCACAATTGCACTCATCTCACACGCTAGTAAAGTAATGCTCAAAATTCTCCAAGCCAGGCTTCAGCAATACATGAACCATGAACTTCCAGATGTTCAAGCTGGATTTAGAAAAGGCAGAGGAACCAGAGATCAAATTGCCAACATCCGCTGAATCATGGAAAAAGGAAGAGAGTTCCAGAAAGACATCTATTTCTGCTTTATTGGGTATCCCAAAGCCTTTGACTGTGTGGATCACAATAAACTGTGGAAATATCACATAGATTACAGTCATATAGTTGCTGTTTATTATTCTCAAGAATATTTATGCTGATATCTCTCTGAAACATGCAGAACTAATAGTAGCTCTATTTCATTTATTAAATATATATGATGGTCCAGGCCAGTACTGTACTGGATTTAAATATAATAAACATATAATGGGAAATATAAACCCTTTCTTTGAGAGATACTTTAAAATGGTAGTAGAATAATAGACAAACTTACTCCCAAATCAGTTGTATTAGTAATTGTTATTTATGTACAATGAGTCTTTTTTATGGAAAGGAAGTTTGGGGGCAGTAACAGAACTGGTAGCTAGGGGATTTCTATACATCCCCTATATTTGAGTTTGCATAGCAAGCAAATTTTTGCTTACATTGTGTATTTATCTGGGATAGCATTTACCTGTCTGGTGGAAAATTGGGGTTCCTGAAAATTAGGAGGCTCAAGCCAGTTCAATCAGTCTTTATTGAAACATGCCCAAATCCTACTCAGTCCAGTGCTTATAATACTTTTTTTTTTGGTTAAAAAAAATTATTGGAGTATAGTTGATTTACACTGTGGTGTTCAAGCTTTAAATACAGAAGAGTGTATGGCCCAGCTTGGGCATTGAGTCTAGCCACTGCCAAAGAGTGGGGCTGGTGTGGGGAGGGGGGGAGGCTTGAGTGATAGTCTGTGCAAGATTCTATGCACTGGGGAGAGGAGGGCACTCAGAGCATAAGTGTGCTGTTTCTGGATGGGGGGAACCAAAAGGTGTGCACGTGGCCAGGTGCCTTGGTTTTCTCATCTTGTCAGTTACCCAGGACATGGTACATGGTAGGCTTAGGGAGGGTATGGAGATCCCTAGCATGCACCTGCGGAGAAGGCGATGGCACCCCACTCCAGTACTCTTGCCTGGAAAATCCCATGGACGGAGGAGCCCAGTAGGCTGCAGTCCGTGGGGTCGCTCAGAGTCAGACATGACTGAGCGACTTCACTTTCATTTTTCACCTTCATGCATTGGAGAAGGAAATGGCAACCCACTCCAGTATTCTTGCCTGAAGAATCCCAGGGACGGGGGAGCCTGGTGGGCTGCCGTCTATGGGGTTGCACAGAGTCGGACACGACTGAAGCGACTTAGCAACAACAGCAGCAGCAGCAGCGTGCACCTGATGACATATATGGAGTTAAGATTTCAGGGTCCAGGCAGTGTTGGACAACGTGGGGTTATATCCCACATTGTATTGTACTTTGGGAGCTCAGTTTGAAATCGGTAAATGAATGAATGATTGGACTACATGGTATGATGGAAAAGCTACTGGACGCACATGTAGAGACAGTCATGTCCTCTCAACTCTACCACCTAATGTAGGTTTATCTTCAGGAAACTCAAGCCCCTTCCTCAGTTCTTCTACCAATAAAGCAAAGAGGGATACTCATGGTGGCCCTCTCAGTACTTATCTGCCAGGAGTTTATGGGTGTGGATACACTTAAGAAGGGCAGATGACTGCACAGAGACAGGGTGTCCTCACCCTGTGTACTGGAAGCAAATCCACACAGACATCCTGGATACATAAAGGTTAAAAACCCATCATAGTAGGAGTCCAGGGGAAAAATAGGCCAAGCTGAGGTTCAGCATCTCCAGCCTCCCCCATTAAAGGCTTCCTCCTTAGCTTCAGAGCCAATATGGGAAGGGTGCGGCCCCCTTTACGAAGCATTACTTCATGAAGTTAAAGCTACCCTAATGGACAGTAGTAACAGTGAGATCCTGACACATTTTCATAACACATTTCTGAAACTAATTTTTCTGCAGTTTCAAGAGGTGGATTCAGAACTTTTTCTAACACAGTATGCCTTGAATGTAATGAAATACAGGCTGTAGGGAAATAAGAGTTACAGTTTATAGAAAATGTAAGACGAACGCTGCTGTTGTTTGTTAAGCCCCTAATGTTCAAGCTGAACATTTGATCCTACATTGCAATTTAATTCTACAGCCAGCTTGAGAGGGCTGTGTCCTTATCAGCAGGTTGCATTACTCAACAGAAGTTGCAAGTGCCTGAGTAACTTGCCCAAAAAGGCACCATGAGTGATGTAGGTGGAATTTGTATCCAACCATCCTGGCAAATGTATTATTAAATATAATGTTCTATAAGACCGTAACTCTCCAGTGCTTTTCCTAGTCATTCCCTCCTGCATCCAACAGAATGTGTATGAGGAAAAATAATTTAATTTTAATATGAGCTCTTATGAGGTCATTTATTTCCTTATCCTTTCTCAATTGTCTAATAATTAATCTAATGAGAATATACAAGAATCCTGAACTGTGTTAAATAGTAAAGTGTGGGGTTTTTTTTTCTTTCTTTCTTTCTTTTTTTTTTTTAACATTTTATTTTATTTTTAACTTTACAATATTGTATTGGTTCTGCCATATTTCAACATGAATCCACCACAGGTATACACGTGTTCCCCATCCTGAACCTCCTCCCTCTTCCCTCCCCATACCATCCCTCTGGGTCGTCCCAGTGCACCAACCCCAAGCATCCAGTATTGTGCATCGAACCTGGACTGGCGACTCGTTTCATATATGATATTCTACATGTTTCAATGCCATTCTCCCAAATCATCCCAGCCTCTCCCTCTCCCACAGAGTCCAAAAGACTGTTCTATACATCAGTGTCTCTTTTGCTGTCTCGTATACAGGGTTATTGTTACCATCTTTCTAAATTCCATATATATGTGTTAGTATACTGTATTGGTGTTTTTCTTTCTGGCTTACTTCACTCTGTATAATAGGCTCCAGTTTCATCCACCTCATTAGAACTGATTCAAATGTATTCTTTTTAATGGCTGAGTAATACTCCATTGTGTATATGTACCACTACTTTCTTATCCATTCATCTGCTGATGGACATTTAGGTTGCTTCCATGTCCTGGCTATTATAAACAGTGCTGCGATGAACACTGGGGTACATGTGTCTCTTTCCCTTCTGATTTCCTCAGTGTGTATGCCCAGCAGTGGGATTACTGGGTCATAAGGCAGTTCTATTTCCAGTTTTTTAAGGAGTCTCCACACTGTTCTCCATAGTGGCTGTACTAGTTTGCATTCCCACCAACAGTGTAAGAGGGTCCCCTTTTCTCCACACCCTCTCCAGCATTTATTATTTGTAGACTTTTGGATCAGTCATTCTGACTGGCATGAAATGGTACCTCACAGTGGTTTTGATTTGCATTTCTCTGATAATGAGTGATGTTGAGCATCTTTTCATGTGTTTGTTAGCCATCTGTATGTCTTCTTTGGAGAAATGTCTATTTAGTTCTTTGGACCCATTTTTTGATTGGGTCATTTATTTTTCTGGAATTGAGCTGTAGGAGTTGCTTGTATATTTTTGAGATTAGTTGTTTGTCAGTTGCTTCATTTGCTATTATTTTCTCCCACTTTGAAGGCTGTGTTTTCACCTTGCTTAGAGTTTCCTTTGTTGTGCAGAAGCTTTTAAGTTTAATTAGGTCCCATTTGTTTATTTTTGCTTTTACTTCCAATATTCTCGGATTTGGGTCATGGAGGATCCTGCTGTGATGTATGTCGGAAAGTGTTTTGCCTATGTTCTCCTCTAGGAGTTTTATAGTTTCTGGTCTTACATTTAGATCTTTAATTCATTTTGAGTTTATTTTTGTATATGGTGTTAGAAAGTGTTCTAGTTTCATTCTTTTATAAGTGGTTGACCAGTTTACCCAGCACCACTTGTTAAAGAGATTGTCTTTAATCCATTGTATATTCTTGCCTCCTTTGTCAAAGATAAAGTGTGGGTTTGTTTTTTGTGTTTGTTTTTAAATAGCTACAGAGGGATTACTCTAGCTATGGAAGGTGAGCAATAGAGAAAGATAAAGACAGAAATGCTGTCTTAAAGGTACTATTAAGGTTCAGAGACAATCTGGTTATGATCTCTTGCATGTATGCACAAGACTTGCATTCATGAAAACTAAGCTTGACTTTCGAGCTTTCTAAAAGATCCCAAAAAATACTGCATCAAGATTTATAATTCCACACTCTCTAGTGGGCGAATATTATCATATAATGAGGAATTTAAAAAAATGGACCATAAATGAATGAAGTGAGGGCAAAGTCTGACACCTGGGCAGTATCACCATCTCTGTGACTGTTCTCTGGTCCTTGTCTAGGTCACTGTGACCAACTAGGCCTTACAAAGAGCTGAGAAAAGAAGAGAAGCAAAAGACAAAGGAGAAAAGGAAAGATATACCTATTTGAATGTAGAGTTCGAAAGAATAGCAAGGAGAGATTAAGAAAGCCTTCCTCAGTGATTAATGCAAAAAATAGAGGAAAACAATAGAATGGGAAAGACTAGAGATATCTTCAAGAAAATTAGAGACACGAAGGGAACATTTCATGCAAAGATGGGCTAGATAAAGGACAGAAATGGTATGGACCTAACAGAAGTGGAAGATATTAAGAAGAGGTGGCAAGAATACACAAAAGAACTATACAAAATATATCTTCATGACCCAGATAACCACAATGATGTGATCATTCACCTAGAGCCAGACATCCTGGAATGTGAAAGCTAGTGGAGGTGATGGAATTCCAGTTGAGCTATTTCAAATCGTGGAAGATGATGCTGTGAAAGTGCTGCATTCAATATGTCAGCAAATATGGAAATCTCAGCAGTGGCCACAGGACTGGAAAAAGTCAGTTTTCATTTCAATCTCAAAGAAAGGCAATGCCAAAGAGTGCTCAAACTACCACACAATTGCACTCATCTCACACGTTAGCAAAGTAATGTTCAAAATTCTCCAAGGCAGGCTTCAACAGTATGTGAACTGTGAACTTCCAGATGTTCAAGCTGAATTTAGAAAAGCCAGAGGAATCAGAGATGAAATTGCCAATGTCCCCTGGATCATTAAAAAAGCAAGAGAATTCGAGAAAAGTATCTACTTCTGCTTTATTGACTATACCAAACCTTTGACTGTGTGGGTAAACAACAAACAGTGGAAAATTCTTAAAGAGATAGGACTAACAGACCACCTTACCTGCCTCCTGAGAAATGTGTATGCAGGTCAAGAAGCAACAGTTAGAATTGAACATGGAACAACAGACCAGTGCCAAATCAGGAAAGGAGTATGTCAAGGCTGTATATTGTCACCCTGCTTGTTTAATTTATATGCAGAGTACATCATGCAAAATACCAGGCTGGATTAAGCACAAGCTGGAATCAAGATTACTGGGAGAAATATCAATAACCTCAGATATGCAGATGACATCACCCTTATGAAAAAAAATGAAGAACTAAAGAGCTTCTTGATGAAACTGAAAGAGGAGAGTGAAAAATTTGACTTAAAACTCAGCATTCAGAAAACTAAGATCATGGCATCTGGTCCCATCAATTCATCATTCATAGATGGGGAAATAATTGGAAACAGTGGGAGATCTTATTTTGGGGGGCTCCAAAGTCACTGCATATGGTGCTTGCAGCCAAGTAATCAAAATACTCTTGCTCCTTGGAAGAAAATCTATAGCCAAACTATACAGCATTTTAAAAAGCAGAGACATTACTTTGCCAACAAAGGTCTGTCTAGTCAAGGCTATGGTTTTTTCAGTAGTCATGTGTGGATGTGAGAGTTGGACTATCCTGAAAGCTGAGCACAAAAGAATTGAAGCTTTGGAACTGTGGTAATGGATAAGAGTCTTGAGAGCCCCTTGGACTGCAAAAAGATCCAACCAGTCCATTCTAAAGGAAATCAGTTCTGAATATTCACTTAAAGGACTGATGCTGAAGCTGAAACTCCAATGCTTTGGCCACCTGATGGGAAAAACTGACTCATTAGAAAAGACCCTGAAGCTGGGAAAGATTGAAGGCAGGAAGAGTAGGGGATGACAGAAAGAGATAGTTTGATGGCATCACTGACTTAATGGACATTAGTTTAAGTAAACTCTGGGAACTGGTGACAGACAGGGAGGCCTGGTGTACTGCAGTTAGTGAAGTCACAAAGAGTCGGCACGACTGAGAGACTGACTGAACTGAATTGAATCTATATAATGTAAAAATACATCATATGACATCATTTATCAGTTCAGTTCAGATAAGTGGCATCACTTATATGTGGGATCTAAAGAATACAACAGGCTAGTGACTATAACAAAAAATAAACTAATCAGATATAGAGAACACACTAGTGATTACTAGTGCGGGGAGGGGTGAGAAGGGGCAAGATCAGGGCAAGGGGTAAAAAAATACAAGCTATTATGTATAAAGCAAGTCACAAGGGCATATTGCAGAACATGGAAAATATAGTCATTATTTTATAATAACTATAAAAGAAATACAACCTTAAAATTCGTGAATCATTATATTGTATACCTTTAACTTATATAATATTGTACATCAACTATACTTCAATTCAAAAAGAAGTAATTGCCCAAAAAAAGACCTAATATCACCCACCTTTCATACAATCCCTGAAATGAAGCCATAGCCTCCTGCATTTATCAGCTTTCTGCACACTTTATTCTCTGTCTTTTCATAACTGTAAAGATGGGTGAATTAAAGAAACCCTCATGGTCTTTTCCCTGGTGCTCTGGCAACTTAGCCAATGACCAATTTCTTTATGTTCTTTTTTTCTCATCCAAATAAGTTGTGGTTTGAAACATTTTCAAACTAGAGTGTGCAAACTCTTTTTAAAAACTCATTTCCTTTTGTTTTCTTGCAAGGAATTGCAAACATTTAACTTGTCCAAAATGCCACATCCCCTATTAGGAGGCAATCTTCCTTTCAGAGCTGTGGACACTGCTTTTATTCAAAAAGGCTCTATTTCAGTTCAGTTCAGTTCAGTCACTCAATCGTGTCTGACTATTTGGGACCCCATGAATTGCAGCACTCCAGGCCTCCCTGTCCATCACCAATTCCCAGATTTCACCCAAACTCATGTGTATCGAGTCGGTGGTGCCATCCAGCCATCTCATCCTCTGTCGTCCCCTTCTCCTCCTGCCCCCAATCCCTCCCAGCATCAGAGTCTTTTCCAATTGAGTCAACTCTTCGCATGAGGTGGCCAAAGTACTGGAGTTTCAGTCCTTCCAATGAACACCCAGGGCTGATCTCCTTTGGGATGGACTAGTTGGATATCCTTGCAGTCCAAGGGATTCTCAAGAGTCTTCTCCAAGAAAGCATCAATTCTTCGGCGCTCAGCTTTCTTCACAGTCCAACTCTCACATCCATACATGACCACAGGAAAAACCATAGCCTTGACTAGACGGACCTTTGTTGGCAAAGTAATATCTCTGCCTTTCAGTATGCTTTCTAGGTTGGTCATAACTTTCCTTCCAAGGAGTAAGTGTCTTTTAATTTCATGGCTGCAATCACCATCTGCAGTGATTTTGGAGCCCCCCAAAATAAAGTCTGACACTGTTTGCACTGTTTCCCCATCTATTTTACATGAAGTGATGGGACCGGATGTCATGATCTTCATTTTCTGAATGTTGAGCTTTAAGCCAACTTTTTCACTCTCCTCTTTCAGTTGCATCAGGAGGCTTTTTAGTTCCTCTTCACTTTCTGCCATAAGCGTGGTGTCATCTGCATATCTGAGGTTATTGATATTTCTCCTGGCAATCTTGATTCCAGCTTGTGCTTCTTCCAGCCCAGCTTTTCTCATGATGTACTCTGCATATAAGTTAAATAAGCAGGGTGACAATATATAGCCTTGACGTACTCCTTTCCCTATTTGGAACCAGTCTGTTGTTCCATGTCCAGTTCTAACTGTTGCTTCCTGACCTGCTATAGGTTTCTTAAAAGGCAGGTCAGGTGGTCTGGTATTTCCATCTCTTTCAGAATTTTCCACAGTTTATTGTGATCGACACAGTCAAAGGCTTTGGCATAGTCAATAAAGCAGAAATAGATGTTTTTCTGGAACTCTCTTGCTTTTTCCATGATCCAGCGGATGTTGGCAATTTGATCTCTGGTTTCTCTGCCTTTTCTAAAACCAGCTTGAACATCTGGAAGTTCATGGTTCACATATTGCTGAAGCCTGGCTTGGAGAATTTTGAGCATTACTTTACTAGCATGTGAGATGAATGCAATTGTGCGGTAGTTTGAGCATGGCTCTGTTTACTTGTGTTTAAATAAATGAACTCATCCTATATACTTTAACTCTTTTTTTTTTACCTTAATAGCATCATGCCTAACTTCATAAATGATTGCAATTTTCATACACACATCACATACATACATAATTTTACATAAACAATTTCCAACATGTTCTTTTGCTCCTTAAGGCCTTTTCCCCTGTCTCCTTTCTCTGCCCTCCCACCTGCACCATTAGAAATTCATGTGTATCTTTCTGTGACTGTTTCTGTCTTCATATAGCCATGCACTGATATGTGTCTACACAGAAATATATGCATCCATAGACAATTACAGAGGGTCTGCCTTTATATGTTTTACAAATAATCCTATTATACCACTTCTCATTTTACTTTACATTCTCAGTCTTATTTGGTGGAAATCCCTTTAGGTCAAATGGCAGAGAGCCAATTCATTCTTTTTCATTATTGCGTAATATTTCAGGCTGTAGTTCCACTATAACTTAATCATTTCTCTGCTAATGAGCATTGTTTACTCTGTTAGTCAGGTTCTGGTCAGGAGACAGAAACCAGAATTTTTGTTTTATCATATGTAATTTATTATAAAGACTTATTTCCTAGCTGTAAAAGATCACTAGGTAACAGTAAAGGGGAAAAAAAAAAAAAACAGGACAGTAAGATATTACAAACTGGAATTGCCGGAAGCCGTCATCTGTCCCCAGGTCTGTGTGAACAAAGGAAGGATAATGGAATTATTAAAAGCTTGGAGGAGGCACCAATGGAACCAAAACTCAGACTTCTGAGGAGGGAGCCAGCTGGGCTGGTGCTGGAGTCTAAAACCTGAATCTGCTTCCACAAGTGTGCTGCTTGAGGAAGAAATGATCCTAGGCTGATGCTCACACACAAGAAGCAGTTAAAGAGCCGACAGGAAGCCGTCCCACATTCTTTACCCAGGCTTCCAGTCTCCCTGTGGGGCCCTTCATAGACTGTATTCAGAGGGAGATGTGTGACTTTGCAGCATCCCAGATCCAGAGGAGAATTTAGGAGAGTGGGCTTAAAGGTGCCAGATATTAACTTACCAACTGACTCATCTCTGTTGCAAGACAGTTTTTCTGTCAATTAAAAACAACGCTGTATTGAGTTCTTATTTACATACCCTTATGTACCAGTGCTTTTATTTCTCTGGGATAGATTCCCAGGGGTGAGATTGCTGCATAAAATGATATTTTAAAATTTAACAGATGTTGAAAAATTTTTTTTTTTTTTGGTTGTTGTTCAAATGATACTGCAGAAATTAACAGACCTGCTAGTAATTTTTAAGAGAATTTCTTCTTCTTACCCACCAACAATAGAGGCTATTGCTCTTTTCCATTTTCCCAGCACAATGGATATAAAACATTGTCTTGTTACCTCAATTTTCATTCTCCTGACTGCTTGTGATTTTAAGTATGC
>NW_011494957.1:3705415-3710433 GCF_000754665.1 Bison bison bison | reverse complement strand
TTTTATTCATTTCAATTCTTGTCTTTTGCTTAATTTTTGTTGTTGCTGTTGTTGGGATTCTTTCTGTTACCATTTTGTGTGTATGTGTGAATTGACAAAGCCTTGGCTTCCTTGGTGATTCAGATCATAAAAAAAAATCTGCCTGCAATGCAGGAGATCCAGGTTCAATCCCTTGAGAAGGAAACAGCTACCCACTCCAGTATTCTTGCCTGGAGAATCACATGGACAGAGGAGCCTGGCAGGCTATAGTCCATGGGGTCGCAAAGAGTTGGACATGACTTACCAACTATCATTTTGATAATTATAGAAACTGAACTTTATCAGTCTTCTGTACTGTACTTTTTTTCTAACTCTATTGTTTGTTTATTCACTTCCATTATTGCATTTTTCCAATATAATATAACCAAATACAACTTACCGCTTCTGATTCCTATATTATATAGATCTCTCTCACCCCAAAATTGCATTTATAATGTAGGCTTATTTCAAGGACTTTTTATTATTTTTTACAATTTAGACTTTGTTTTATATACTCTGGCTATAAATGTCATTTGATATGGGTTTACTTTTTCTTGTCCAGAAGCATTTATTATATTACCTATCATTTCAATATTAATTTGACTACTAGTTTTATTAAATGTGAAATTCCTATAATTATTTCTGGGTTTTCTATTCTGGATTTTACTGACTTTTGATTAGGATTTCCCTGGCAACTCAGCTGGTAATGAATCCGCCTGCCATGCAGGAGTCCCCGGTTCAATTTCTGGTTTGGAAAGATCCCCTGGAGAAGCAAAACGCTACCTACTTCAGTGTTCTTGGGTTTCCCTGATGACTCAGATGGTAAATAATCCGCCTGTAATGTGGGAGACCTGGGTTCAACCCATGAGTTGGAAAGATCCCCTGGAGGAGAGCATGGCAACCCACTCCAGTATTCTTGCCTGGAGAATCCCCGTGGACAGAGGGGCCTGGCAGACTACAATCCATGGAGTCACAAAAAGTCAGACATAATTTATTATATCAACTATCATTTCAACATTAATTTTACTACTAGCTTTGTCACATGTGAAATTCTTATACCTATTTCTGGATCTTCTATCCTGGGTTTCAGACTTTTGATTAATTCTTATGTCAATATCATACTGACTTAATGACAGTGACTTTATATGGGTAGTGCCTAGCATAAGGAGATGTCCTTTTTTTCCAGTATTTTTTTTCTATTCTCAGACATTTATTTTTATATACATGCTCTTTAAAATCATTTTATCTATTTTCTTTCTACTTCAAAAAAATTGAATTTCATTTGAGACTTTATTGAACTGACACTCTATTTACATGTCAATTTATAGAAGATCTATATTTTATGAAATATTCTTGCCATTAAAGAATGTTTTAAGATCATGATTTATACTCCTCAATAAGATTTTATATTTTAATAAGATTTTAAGAGGATCTTTTCACATCTATTCTTAAGTGTTTTATAGGTTTGGGTTTTATTTTTACACTTCTGGGTATTTATAACTAGAAGAGAGAAAGCTATTGATTTTGCAGTATTTCCATTAGGAGAGACTAAACTGTTACATAAAGAAATCCAAAAATGTGGTGACCCCAAAGAAATACAAATTTATTTATCTCTTGTGACTGTTTAGAATGTATATTACAAATTAGCAGATGGCTTTTCACTAATGGTCATTAAGGGACTCAGGGGAATTCAGCTCTACCACCTTTAATATGTGCTTCCTGGCTTGTTCCAATAGACGCCATCCTTACATAGAGCAGCAGAAGAGAACATGGGGTAAAGTTTAGATTTATGGGACAAGCAGATAGCTGACAAATATTAGCTCTGCCCACATCTCACTGGAGGGAATTTGGCCATAGGAAACCTGTAATTGGAAGGAACCCTGAGAGATGTAACATGACAAGGATAATGCATACCTGGTTACCATTTTCTTAGTACAGAAGAAGGGATAGTGGGTTTTAGGAAATTTGTAGACTCTGCCGTGGTATACATATTCTCTATCTAGCCATTGTATTAAAGTCTCATTAACTGCAGTTTCCTTTTATAACTAAAAAGAAAGAAAGTGAAAGTGAAGTCGCTCAGTAGTGTCCGACTCTTTGTGACCCTGTGGATGGTAGCCCACCAGGCTCCTCAGTCCATGGGATTCTCCAGGCAAGAATACTGGAGTGGGTTGCCATTTCCTTCTCCAGGGGATCTTCCCGACCCAGGGGTCGAACCCAGGTCTCCTGCATTGCAGGCAGACGCTTTAACCTCTGACCCACCGGGGAAGCCCCTTTATAACTAGAGGAAGTTGGAATTTATATAATATTATATTTATCAATAAAGAAAAATGGCTTATTTATAGCTTCTTTTTCAATAATATTTCAAAGATTTTATCTTTTTGTTGTTACGTTTGTTAGAAACTCTAAGTTAAGCTGAATAATAATAGCAAGAGCAAGCATCTCATGTTTCCCTGGTGGCTCAGTGGTAGAGAGTCTTCCTGCCAATGCAGGAGACATGGGTTCCATCCCTGATCCAGGAAGACCTCACTTACCATACAGCAACCAAGCCGATGTAACATAACTATTCACCCTGTGCCCGAGGGCCCAGGTGCCACAGCTGTGAAGCCACTGCAGTGAAAAGCCTGCACACCGCAAATAGAGAGCAGGCCCTGCTCAGTAAAGCAGAGAGAAGCCCATGTGCAGCAAAGAAGGCCCAGAGCAGCCAGAGTAAATAAAATCATATAAAAAGAGCAAGTATCCCTAAAAGAACATCTTTAATTAGTGTAATTTTAGTATTTTGCCATTTAATATTTGATAATGATTTTTAAGATATTATCTTTATCACTGTAAAGATTTCCTTCAATTTTTACTTAAAGCTTACATTGCAGTAAGAGTGCCAAAGTTTGTTAAACACCTTAACTATAGGATCATAATGTTTTTCTTTATCAAAGAATTATTGATCAATTTCCTGATAAGGAAATATCCTGAATAAATCTTATTTTATTCCTGGAGCATTTTTTGGTACACTGCTGGCTTATCAAACATACATGCTACTATTAGATACATTATTAGACACATGCTAATATGTTAAAGGAATTTTTTCATCTTTAGTCCCAAATAATACCATAGTATAGGCTTCCCAGGTGGCACAGTGGTAAAGAATCCAGTTGCCAATGCAGGAGATGCAAGAGTGAAGATTCGATTCTTGGGATGGGAATACCCCCTGGAGAAGAAAGTGGCAACACACCCTAGTATTCTTGTCTTGAAAATTCCATGGGCAGAGGAGCCTGATGGCAGAGTCCATGGGATCACAAAGAGTCAGACACAACTGAACACAAGTCCATAGTGTAACTTTCTTTTCTTTTTATTTTTTTTTCTTTATTTTTTGATACTGTCTTAATACATTTGAAGTTTCATTTATACAGAGTTCATAATACGGATTAGGGAATTCTATGTTCTTATGGTCAAGAACAGTGTAAATAAAACTGCAATTATGTTTTCTTGAAAAGTAAGTGTATGGAAAGAGCAAATTACCCAGGATGGTATGGTCAGACTCTCTCACTCCACAGCCTCTTGCTCTTGCCCCATGTTTTGTAAATAAGGATTATGTAACAGCTGAGATCATTTGTAGCCTGCACATGCATGTCACGAAGTACTCACTTGGTCACGGGCTGTGTGCAGCATTCATATACATGAGCTCCACCTAGAAAGTGGGGACATTTTACCACTGTGGCCCAGCTGTGTCTGCTGCATCAGCCAGAGGAGAATACTATTACGGCTGCTGGGCCAGCCACGGGAGAGGCTGTGCTGTACTGTGTCATGTTATGGCTGCTGCTAAGGCTGCTGGGCCAGCCAGGAGAGAATAAATGTGTCTGTAGTGCCTGTGGCTCCTCAAGTCTTCTTCCAGGCTCTTAACTCATGCCTTGCCTATCCTGGGTTTAGTGAACAGTGTGAACAATGTGAACAGCAAGACAACTGGTCTCTTTGAACCAAGCCTTATCTTAAAATGTGTTAGTTTTCAGGTGATCAAGATTTATTAGTAACATTTCAAATTTTTATTTCTAATTTTACTGGCTCAATATCAAGACAGGTACCCTATAAAATCTCTACTTGGAGATTTTTGTTGAGGTACTACTTGAAGCCAGATAAATTTTAAATATTTCATAGGCATTTTTAAAAGTATTTTTTATCAAAAGGACATGAGGTTTTTAATAAATCTATTAATTGAGTTTTATTATATTATTCAATGTCTTTGTGTCATTTTTTTTTGTTTACAAGCCACATTGCTTTCAAAGACTTTTTCTTCTATTTTAAGCTTTAATTCTTTAACTATTTAGCAGAAATAGTTTCATGATCAACTTAGAATTTTTCAGATGATCCTCAAAATTGCCTCATTTTTTCTTCTTTCAAATATTCTTGTCTTTTAGCCTGGGGTCGGGAGGACAAAGGAAGAAAACTGTAGAATACCATCATATGTGTTGTCTGATTAATGGTCTGAAATTGTCTTATTCTGATTTCTGCACTTAGAAATAGATTTTTTTGCTGTCTCGTACACCGTGTTATTGTTACCATCTTTCTAAATTCCATATATATGCGTTAGTATACTGTATTTATGTTTTTCCTTCTGGCTTACTTCACTCTGTATAATAGGCTCCAGTTTCATCCACCTCATTAGAACTGATTCAAATGTATTCCTTTTAATGGCTGAGTAATACTCCATTGTGTATATGTACCACTGCTTTCTTATCCATTCATCTGCTGATGGACATCTAGGTTGCTTCCATGTCCTGGCTATTATAAACGGTGCTGCAATGAACATTGGGGTACACGTGTCTCTTTCCCTTCTGGTTTCCTCAGTGTGTATGCCCAGCAGTGGGATTGCTGGGTCATATGGAAGTTCTATTTCCAGGTTTTTAAGGAATCTCCACACTGTTCTCCATAGTGGCTGTACAGTTTGCATTCCCACCAACAGTGTAAAAGGGTTCCCTTTTCTCCACACCCTCTCCAGCATTTATTATTTG
>NW_011494957.1:3656179-3705273 GCF_000754665.1 Bison bison bison | reverse complement strand
TTGATCTATATTTCTGTCTTTGTGCCAGTACCATACTGTCTTGATAACTGCGGCTTTGTAGTAGAGCCTGAATTCAGGTAGGTTGATTCCTCCAGTTCCATTCTTCTTTCTCAAGATCGCTTTGGCTATTGGAGGTTTTTTGTATTTCCATACAAATTGTGAAATTATTTGTTCTAGCTCTGTGAAGAATACTGTTGGTAGCTTGATAGGGATTGCGTTGAATCTATAAATTGCTTTGGGTAGTATACTCGTTTTCACTATATTGATTCTTCCAATCCATGAACATGGTATATTTCTCCATCTATTAGTGTCCTCTTTGATTTCTTTCACCAGTGTTTTATAGTTTTCTACGGTGTATAGAACAGTCTTATGGACTCTGTGGGAGAGGGAGAGGGTGGGAAGATTTGGGAGAATGACATTGAAACATGTAAAATATCATGTAAGAAACGATTTGCCAGTCCAGGTTCGATGCACGATCCTGGATACTTGGGGCTAGTGCACTGGGACGACCCAGAGGGATGGTATGGGGAGGGAGGAGGGAGGAGGGTTCAGGATGGGGAACACATGTATACCTGTGGCGGATTCATTTTGATATTTGGCAAAACTAATACAGTTATGTAAAGTTTAAAAATAAAATAAAAATTAAAAAAAAAAAGAAATAGATTTTTTTTTCCTTCAAAAACAAACAAAAATCCTCCCTCAAGCTTCTTTACTTCCCTTTCCTGATTACTGGTATGATATATAGAGAGTAGTCTTCTGTAGATAAATACAAGCCCACTGTATCATACATTCTTTAGCACAGAGCATTCCACTTTAAAGGAACTATGTCATTTTCCTTAGATTATAATGTTAAATGAGTAAAAACAATTTAGTAACAATTTCCTTATTTGGTAATCATTTATTCTTGCTGGTGATAAAAATCAAGCCTTGCTTAGTAAGGTCAAATTTAAAAAATATTTCTTATGTTAATAATAATAATCACAAAAAATTAGCAATATCAGATGCATTAAAAAGTATAAACTTTTGAAAAGATTTTAAACTAGTTATGAAATTAGAAGTTTCTTTCCCTGCATGCCATGAATAAGCTGCTAAGATTTATCTACTAAGATATCTTATCAACATTATTGCTTCAAGATCCCATAATTTTTGTGTAGATTTGTCTGGAACTCTTGTTGATTTCAACTTTTAGTGACCTACAAGGTCATTATAATTTGTGTACCCGTAAGTTACATTATATTCTGTGATAGCTTTTATTTAATCTACGGTAAAGAATTTAAACTGATCATAATGAGGTATGATGACCATATTTCACTGATCCAGAAAAAAACAACACATCACAGCAATAGTAATGGGACGAACCACCCAATTAATCAGTTGAAATTGGACAGGTTGCTTTGGAAGTTGTCCATGAGGGAAAGAAAGTGCTTCTGGTGCTTTGCTTAGAAAGCAAAGTAGACTGGAATCCTTAATCTTCTTTGGTAGAGAGCAATTTGATTTCCATTCTTAAGTTTTATAAACCAGAATCTAATCCACAATGGAGGTGGAATTGCAGGACAGAGAAACTAGGGTGTTTATATTAAAATTACAGATCTAGTAACTTGTGATGATTGTCATGATTTTTGATGGAGCTCTTTGGGTGTTTCCTCTACCTGTGAATAATGGAAATATTATAATCTTGTAATCTATAAATTTTTTCATCTATAACTCATTCAATCCAGCCCCCAATATATTATCTACCCATTTCACAGGGAGGAATTTAGAGGCCTGGGATCTTCAATACACTCCTGCTAGAACTAGTGCAGAGGTACAAGTCTAGTTCACATCAAAACCCCAAATTTTACATCACTGCAAGTGAGAAATAGGGTAACTTCTCTCTTCCCAAGTGTTAACTGGAATAAAAATAATAGAGACCTTAGCCATGGCAAAATGCTAACCCTTGTCTAAGCTTGTTTATTTCCTTCAGTGCCTAACCTTGTATTAAAAGAGAATAGAACTAATGGATTTCAAGGTAAAAGATCTTTTGAAATACTAAATAATCAAGCAGGTGTTTCCCATGCTGCTAGATCAGAAGCTGCTGTGGAAATTGTCTGCTTATTATAGCCCCATGATGAACTCATTCACAATTGTAGAAGGACCTGACCCTCGTTTTTATCTCAAGACATGGCAGAGTCCCACTTGGATGGAAAAATAGGTAACCTGATGTCAAATCCAATTTGTATAGTGCTTCTTAGTTCTTGCTGAAGCACCTTTCAATTCTAGTTCTTTGGTTAGGTTCTCAAATATCATATAAATATAGAAAACACAGTAAAAGAACCAGGACAACCAAACTCCCCTCAAGTCTGTTATATCATTGACCTCTCTTCTATCAAGTAGCATGTCAAAATTCTGAATTTTACTGAGAAGAAAAGATGGATTAGTTTTGTTTTCTGGTCTGTAGAAGAGGAGTTGAAGTGTCAGTGGAAAAGTACTTCTCTCCATCACCAGAGGAAGCTAATCAAGGAAAAATGTCTTCGGGGAACACACACATTAATCTCCAGCTGGATCACAGGGCTGTTACAAGGTGTAACTAATCGTATAGTTGTGACTCATCTCAGTCTGTAATAACATGCTTCACAGTGACATTCATGGTTGTATGAGACGGAAGTTGCATGTAAAGGAAAAAGCACTGTTCAGCTGTAATGCCTGCAAGCCTGCGCCAGACTCAGTGACAGTTTGCAGTGAATGCAGCTATTGTGTTTCCACATTAACACATTGCCATATCCCCTCATCACAGTGCTTCTGAAAACTGTCTCCAGCAGTCATCGCCGGGCAGTTTCAGACCTGCAGGTTGTTATAAAAACTTTGATTTCAAAAATTACTTCTGTCAAGATGCACTGTAGTTGTCTACTCTGATCCACTGTGGTATTGAGTCCAGATGCTCAGAAATATTTTTTAAAAGATTTCTAAAGTGCCTAACACAGACCTTTCACAAAATATTTGTTTCCAGAACAGTATCTTTCAAGGTTTTCTACACTGAAGGGAAGATGTGCTATGACCTCTTGGATTCTGCTTGCCGATGAGATAACTGGAGTGGCGGGAGGAGGGATGACCTGGTGTGGGCCCCATGAGGCAGCACTCCGTGGCTGCAGGTAGCACAATGCCTGTGGCCTTCTAATGAGGTGGGCCGCTTATCAGGGGCCCTTTTTACTTTAAAATTGTACAAATTTTTTTTTATAAAAATATCTATTCAAGAGCTTTTTGCATTTTTCTTTTCTCCAAAATTGAGAATTCCTTAGGAGGCAAGAACAGAGGTATAATTTTTTTAATTTATTTTTTAAGCTTTAAATTTTAAAAAATTAATTTAAACAATTACCTTTTAAATGGTCTTTAAACTTTTCCTCATTTTTAAAATAAGAGAAAAGACAAATAAAGTGTATTGTAGAAGAATACAAGTTAGATGTTATGTACCATGTACCAAAAATTGCATACAGATGCAATTTTTACTGACACTGAGAACCAGAATTTACTCAGAATTTCCTGGTAGCCAAAGCCAAAAAAGAAATAAGGGATTATATTTTCATTTCTGAATTTATTTCAGTTCAGTTCAGTTCAGTCGCTCAGTCCTGTCCGACTCTTTGCGACCCCATGAATTGCAGCACGCCAGGCCTCCCTGTCCATCACCATCTCCTGGAGTTCACTCAAACTCACGTCATCGAGTCAGTGATGCCATCCAGCCATCTCATCCTCTGTTGTCCCCTTCTCCTCCTGCCCCCAATCCCTCCCAGCATCAGAGTCTTTTTCAATGAGTCAACTCTTCCCATGAGGTGGCCAAAGTACTGGAGTTTCAGCTTTAGCATCATTCCTTCCAAAGAACACCCAGAGCTGATCTCCTTTAGAACGGACTGGTTGGATCTCCTTGCAGTCCAAGGGACTCTCAAGAGTCTTCTCCAACACCACAGTTCAAAAGCATCAGTTCTGCAGTGCTCAGCTTTCTTCACAGTCCAACTCTCACATCCATACATGACCACTAGAAGAACCATAGCCTTGACTAGACAGACCTTTGTTGGCAAAGTAATGTCTCTGCTTTTCAATATGCTATCTAGGTTGGTCATAACTTTTCTTCCAAGGAGTAAGCGTCTTTTAATTTCATGGCTGCAGTCACCATCTGAGGTGATTTTGGAGCCCCCAAAAATAAAGTCTGACACTGTTTCCACTGTTCCCCATCTATTTCAAAGGAACTGCATATATTTTTCTACAGAAATAAACATTTCCTGGAAATAAATATTCCTAGGTTGGTATAAACCCTGATACTAATTGAAATATTTTTTAAAAAGACACTAATATGTACTATACAAATAAAATTTGGTATGAGAAATACTATCTTTTGTAAGCAGTTTTTATGTCTGTCAGAACATTAAGAAGGACATCTACATTTTGGCCTGTGATATGCTTTTTTTTCTCAGCAGTAAAGATTATTGCTATATTTTAATCAATGTCTCTAATCTTATTTTTCAGAATGACAAATCCCCAAGGCGATCTGCAAGTCGATCAAGTAATATTTCAAAAGTAGGTGAAATATGTTCATTTCCTTGTTTATTGATTTACATGTTTTAGAGTTCAAGTAAATATTTTATAATGTTTTACATGCAGTTGTTATCTGTGACCAATGTACAAATATGACTTGCTAATGGTAATAACTATTTTAAGGGTTTACTGTGATAAAAGGACATGCTTTCACACAACAAAATGAGTGAAGCTATTTTTTCCTCTTCAGTGCTGTATGCAAAAAATAATTTACTGCTTTCAGGGTGTCACTCAAAGCATGTTAATCCTCTCACTTCAGCTCAGAGAGCTGCCATACACATCAGTGGAAACTCTGTCAAACATCATGGTACAATTTGCATGAACTCAATTTTTCCAGGAGTTTGGGCTCAACTATGGTGGAACTTAACCAGGACAAGTTTTTGAAAGCAATTTAAGACATTAGTTTGGTAAGATATTTGCTTTAAAGAGTCAATGGTTGAAAAAAATCATATTGCTCCCTAGATTATCTATAAATCCAAGCAAAACACCAGAGTATTGAAAAGCTTATGGCATAGGAGAGATATTCTGGGTTTTTATTTCACCTTGAAAAAAATTCAGTTCAGTTCAATCGCTCAGTTGTGTCCAACTCTTTGCAACCCCATGGACTGCAGCACACCAGGTCTCACCATCCATCACCAACTCCCAGAGTTTACTCAACTCATGTCCATTGAGTTGATGATGCCAAACAACCATCTCATCCTCTGTCTTCCACTTCTCCTTCTGCCTTCAATCTTTCCCAGCATTAGGGTCTTTCCAATGAGTCAATTCTTCGAATCAGGTTCCCAAGTACTGGGGCTTCAGCTTCAGCATCAGTCTTTCCAATGAATATTCAGAACTGATTTCCCTTAGGATGGACTTGTTGGATCTCCTTGCTGTCCAAGGGGCTCCCAAGAGTCTTCTCCAACACCACAGTTCAAAAACATCAATTCTTCGGTGCTCAGCTTTATTTACAATCCAACTCACATCCATACATGACTATTAGAAAACTATAGCTTTTACTAGACAAACATTCCTTGGGTTGGTCATAATTTTTCTTCCAAGGATCAAGTGTCTTTTAATTTCATGGCTGCAGTCAATACCTGCAGTGACTTTGGAGCCCTAAAGAAATTAAGTCGGTCACTGTTTCCACTGTTTCCCCATCTATTTGCCATAAAGTGATGGGACCAGATGCCATGATCTTAGTTTTCTGAATGTTGAGTTTTAAGCCAACTTTTTCACTCTCCTCTTTCACTTTCATCAAGAAGCTGTTTAGTTCCTCTTCACTTTCTGCCATTAGGGTGGTGTCATCTGCATATCTGACGTTATTGATATTTCTCTCGGCAATCTTGATTCCAGCTTTTGCTTCATCCAATCCAGCATTTCTCATGATGTACTCTGCATATAAGTTAAATAAGCAGGGTGACATACAGCTTTGATGTACTCCTTTCCCAATTTGGAACCAGTCTGTTGTTCCATGTCTGGTTCTAACTATTGCTTCTTGACCTGCATACAGATTTCTCAGGAGGCAGGTCAGGTGGTCTGGTAGTCCCATCCCTTTAAGAATTTTTTAAAGTTTGTTGTGATCCACACAGTCAAAGGCATTGGCATAGTCAATAAAGCAGAAGTAGATACTTTTCTCGAACTCTTGCTTTTTTAATGATCCAGTGGATGTTGGCAATTTGATCTCTGGTTCCTCTGTCTTTTCTAAATCCAGCTTGAATATCTAGAATTTCACGGTTCATTTACTGTTGAAACCTGGCTTGGAGAATCTTGAGTATTACTTTGCCAGTGTGTGAAATGAGTGCAATTGTGTGGTAGTTTAAACATTCTTTGGCATTGCCTTTCTTGGGGATTGGAATGAAAACTGGCCTTTTCCAGTCCTGTGGCCACTGCTGAGTTTTCCAAATTTGCTGTCATATTGAGTGCAGCACTTTCACTACATCACCTTTTAGGATTTGAAATAGCTTGACTGGAATTCCATCACCTCCATTAGCTTTGTTCATAGTGATGCTTCCTAAGGCCCACTTGACTTCATATTCCAGGACGTCTGGCTCTAGGGGAGTGATCACACCATAGTGATTATCTGGTCATGAAGATCTTTTTTGTACAGTTCTTCTGTGTATTCTTGCCACCTCTTCTTATATATTCTGCTTCTTTTAGGTCCATACCATTTCTGTACTTTCTTGTACCCATCTTTGTATGAAAAGTTCTCTTGGTATCTCTAATTTTCTTGAAGAGATCTCTAGTTTTTCCCATTCTATTTTTTTCCCTCTATTTCTTTGCACTGATCACTGAGGAAAGCTTTCTTATTTCTCCTTGCTATTCTTTGAAACTCTGAATTCAGATGGGTATATCTTTCCTTTTCTCCTTTGCCTTTCGCTTCTCTTCTTTTCATAACTATTTGTAAGGCATTTTCAGACAACCATTTTGCCTTTTTGCATTTCTTTTTCATGGGGATGATCTTGATCCCTGCTTCCTGTACAATGTCATGAACCTCCATCATGACAGAGTTCTTCAGGCACTCTGTCTATCAGATCTAATCCCTTGAATCTATTTGTTACTTTCACTGTATAATCATAAGGGATTTGATTTCGGCCATACCTGAATGGTCTAGTGGTTTTCCCTACTTTCTTCAACAAAAATTAAGAGCTATTTTCTAAGATGAGTTGCTATGCAATTTATAAACTGATATTTGGAGAGTGAAAAATCATTTAGAGCCAATTGTGAAATTGAAAAATTATGACTTCTGAAAATTTAATGCTGATAAAGATGAATTTGCCATGAAGAGAACTTCCATGACAGGTCCTCTCAGTTGCCAGCACCCTTTCCAGCCCTGAGATCAGCTTTGTATATAAATTTTGCATTATTTTCCTTCAGGAGGGCTCCCAAAGCAGCAATAAACTATAGGTACTACAGAACATAGACCCACTCCCATTTTGATAAGTTTTTGTTTTGTCTTGTTTTCACAAACAAAGGGCTTTATTATTCATTGAAAAAAATAGCAGTAGCCAAATTATCAGCATTTTCTTAAGCTGGTTTCCCAAGACTGATTCTAATGAGACAGTGTTAAGATGGTCAGGTGAAGCCTGTCAACACACTGGGTCAGGTACAGAAATGCCTGCACTTAAGAAGCTCTAATAGATAGTAGAGATGCCTGTCTGTTGCTCTATATGGAGACCACCTCTCTGTGTTGCAATGCTCTCCACTGTACAGACAAGCTCAGTAACAAAGGCCAGAACAAAAGCAGTCAGTGTTTCTGCTTCCAAGATGTGCAGAGATGCAACACACCCATGGAGAATTGTATCTCAGCAGCTGGAACCGCTCATCTCTATGGACTTTCCAATCTAGGCATCTTCCTAACGTTTGCGAGTCCCTGTGCCCAGAAGTTAAAGCACCAGCCCCAGGGACAGGGGACCTGAGTGTACGTCATCACTGTCACTTCCTATCTCTGGGACCAGAGACACTCATCCTCCCTGAGACACGCTTGCCACCACTGAGACGTGAGGCGATGGTATCAGTCACTTGAAAGTTTTTCTCAAGTGGTTGTGAATCAAAACAGTACCTTTCAAATGTCAATCATCATCACATCATGTAGAGCCCTTCCTGTAAGTACATGGCATCATCATCTTTCTGAACATGAATGTTAATATTGACCTAAAAACCTGTAGACAGTACTGACAACTCCTTCGTCATGCCAAATATTGCTTTGTGACCCAGGTGAAATTGTATCTTCATTTTCAAGCTGCTGTTTGACTTCTACATAATGCAGCATGTTTATTACTTTTACCTTTTCTTTTATTCTTTTTTTTAAATTGGAGGATAATTGCTTTTCAAATGTTGTGATGGTTTCTGCTGTACATCAACATGAATCAGTCATAATCATGTTCATTCTTTAAGAAATGAGAAAGTCTGAAGTAAAGTTTCCCTTCCACGAGTTCTCCTTCCAGGTTCTGACGCATATTAATTGCAGCCTTGAGTGGGAGACAATTGATGATAAAATACATTATATTCAAAGAGAAAAGAAGAGTTCTGTTCTTCTAATTGTGCAGTTGCAAAAGCTCAAATCATCACACACCTGTAGGGGTGAAAAGATTTCAGTATGCTTAAGTTTATTTTGCTTCAGCCACCAGGATTCCACTTTTATTTACGTTCAGAAGGATGGGCACAAAAGACAAATGCATTGTTGAATCCTTAATATTTTTAATTGAATGATTAAGTGATAAACTCTTCATTAAGATGAGATAACTTACCAAAGATGGAATGGCAAATTATAGCAATATTTGAGCTATTGGACTTTTAAAGAGGTGGATAAAAAAAATTACAATGAAACAAGGGTGATTTTTCTCTAAATTTCTCAAAAAAATTTTGTTAAACACTAAAAAACTGTTTCTCAAAGGTGTGATAATTAATATAACAGAGTAATCAAGACCATTAAGACCATGGATTCAGAGTAACTGCTTAGAAGTGTCATTTAACTTCTTTAGTAACTTTATGTGTAAAAGAAGAGAATCTAACAGTATCTGTCTCTCAGAGGAGTACTTAGCACAGTAGCCAGCACTCTTTCAGTATGAGCTGCTATTATTATGGGGCTTTTAATGCTGACATCTCAGCGACAACACAGTGAGTGCTCAGCAATCTTTTTGTAAGTAAGTGAATTTGTGACTCTAGTCATAGTGTATGCATCATTCTCTGGGCAGAATGAGAGTAAATATTAATAATAGATTGGACAGGATGAAGTCAAGTTTAAGATTAAGTAAAACTTTTGTGATCTGACATAATTTTATTGAAAAATGACTACACATTCTTGTTTCATTAAAATGTGCATGTATGTTTAACAATAAAAATTCTTTTTGGTCAGTGATAATCCTACTCATAACGAGCATCTTCCTTAACTGTTGTCAAATTTCTGCTATCCCTGATCATTTCATAAAAGAAAGTCACAGTTCAGAGGACTCCATCCTGCAGAACTGTCCCCCTTACTGTTGAGTCTTCCGATTTCCTGCAGTTACTTACTGAATCAGACCTTCTAGTCATTAATATTTGTGAAATGTCTCCATTGGGAATCTTATTCTATCCTTGGAATGATGGAGTAATGAGAAAAATCCCCTCCAAGTTCTCAGCAAGCTTAAAGTGAAGAAATTCAGATGTGGCATAGATATATGAGATACAACTTATAATTTAATATATACAGAAATTATAATTTACTATATATTAAGTAGAATTATGTGCAAAAAAAGATAACAGAGCAAGCAGCCCTGCACCTTTCCCCTCTAGAAAGTTCTAGCAAGGATGGCCCTTGGCTGGTATCTAGGATTTCAGGAGTGGGATACTACCACCCTAACTGGTAAGAATGGCTCATGGTGCTTAAGTTGTGCCAACAATATTGCTTATCCTAGAGACCTGCTTTCATTATGGGAGATCTGGGATTTGGGTACATGCTAGACAGTGAGTACCTGCATGACCAGCCCCCAGTAAATGTTGGGGCTGGGTTTCTACTGAGTCTCCCTGGTAGATAGCACTTATCTGTTACCAACACACACAACTACAAGAATTAAGCACATCTTGTGTGACTCCCCAGGGAGTCAACTTGTGGATATTTGGAACTCTGCTTCCAGTTCCCTCTGGACTTCACCTTATGTGACTTTTCCCTTTGCTGACTTTGCTTTGTGTCCTTTCACTATAATAAACCATAGAGATGAATATAATTACAAGTTCATTCCTGTGAGCAGTTCTAGGCAGTCACTGCCCCAGGTGTGGTCATGGGAACCTCTGATATTCCAGCCAAAAGCATACAGACCAGAGGTTGTGGGGGTGCATTTCCATTTGGCCACAGGATAGCACTAGGGAAGAACTGTATATTAACAGGGACTTGGAGGATGGGTATGACTTGATCAAATTCAAGGAAAGTATGTTTAAAGATATATATGTGGAAGGCATATAAGTTAGAAAGCATGGATTACAAGGAGAAGGATGCACAAAACAGTTTTTCAGGTCCTTTGAGGTGGAACATTGGTCATACGACATTCTCTTTAATGGTACAAGTGTTCCCTGGCTTGGAAACAGAGATGGATTTAGAATTCATCAAGATCCTTGGGACCTTTTTTAGTAAACAGGACATTATTGTAAACAGACCATTATTATTTTTGCTATTCAGGGTTGTATAAGTCCCGACTGATCTTGCTGTTGTGAATATGAAATATCCAAGTGTGGGATAAATAAAAATGTTGAATTGTTAGTAAACATTTAAAGTTTTTCTCCGTAGTCTTTACCTTTGAATCTTTCTACCTCATATTATTCAATTGCAATTATACTTTGAGTTTTCTGGTTATTCCAATCTTGAGATGTTTTTATTAGTTTATATTTATATTTATAGCTTGCTTTAGATGTAAAAGATACATTTGTGACTTTTTTCTTACACTAATAGGATTTGTGTGCATTAGCTATGTTAATGCTGATCCAAAAACAACAGAGATGCTATATAAAAACTTAAAAACAATGTATGTGAGATTGTCAAAATATCTCATTGTGAATATACCAGCATTGATTTTCCTCCTCACTTATCCCTCTAAAAAGCTGCTTTTGATATTAGTGTTTGTTGCTGCTTTTTTTTTGGGGGGGGGGAGGCATTTTATTATTTTTTTAATACAAATTTATTTGTTTTAATTGGAGGCTAATTACTTTACAGTATTGTATTGGTTTTGCCATACATCAACGTGAATCCACCACGGGTGTACATGTGTTTCCCATCCTGAATCCCCCTCCCACCTCCCTCCCTGTACCATCCCTCTGGGTCATCCCAGTGCACCAGCCCCAAGCATCCTGTATCCTTAATCGAACCTGGACTAGTGATTCGTTTCATATATGATATTAGACATGTTTCAATGCCATTCTCCCAAATCATCCCACCCTCTTATTTTTTATTGAAGGATAATTGCTTTACAGAATTTTGCTATTTTCTGTCAAACCGCAACATGAATCAGCCATAGGTACACATACGTCACCTCCCTTTTGAACCTCCCTCCCATCCCCATTGCCATCTCACCCCTCTAGGTTGATAAAGAGCCCCTGTTTGAGTTTCCTGAGCCATACAGCAAATTCCCATTTGCTATCTATTTTACATATGCTTTTTAACACACATATAGCTCACAAATAGATTCCTCAAGAGGCAAAATTAGTCAAATTTGGCTTTTCTTTTCTTTTCTTTATTCTAGGGTAAGGCTTCATTATATTCAACTTGTAACAGCATATTATGTATTTCACAAGAAAATCCTTTCAAGAGCAAACTGTGAAAGAGAAAGAAAGCCTTGCACTTTCAGTTCAAATCAACATCTAGAATTTTTTTTAAATAAAACACGTTATACTTTTTGCTGTATGTAGGAAGCAGTTCATAAAGTTTAATCTATTTGTGAAAAAAACAATTCAAAAGCCACTATCTTAAAATGATGTTTGTTAGCTTCCATTATTTCCTGTTATATTTCCTGCACTTAGTTGCTCAGTCATGTCCAACTCTTTGTGACCCCATGGACTGTAGCCCACCAGGTTCCTCAGTCGCTGGGGATTCTCCAGGCAAGAATACTGGAGTGGGTTGCCATGCCCTCCTCTGGGGATCTTCCCAAGCCAGGGATCAAACCCAGATCTCCCATGTTGCAGGAGGATTCTTTACCTTCTAAGTCACCAGGGAAGTCCATGAATACTAGAGTAGTTAGTCTATCCCTTCCCCAGGGGATATTCCTGACCCAGGAATCAAACTGGGGTCTCCTGCACTGCAAGCAGATTCTCTACCAGCTGAGCTACCAGGAAAGCCCGTTATACTCCCTAGGTCTCACTTATTTAACAAAGGATCATCAAAGTTGTGGAGAAGGCAATGGCAACCCACTCCAGTACTCTTGCCTGGAAAATCCCATGGACAGAGGAGCCTGATAGGCTGCAGTCCATGGGGTCGCTAAGAGTCTGGACACGACTAAGAGACTTCACTTTCTCTTTTCACCTTCATGCATTGGAGAAGGAAATGGCAACCCACTCCAGTGTTCTTGTCTGGAGAGTCCCAGGGATGGGGGAGCCTGGTGGCTTTCTGTCTATGGGGTCGCACAGAGTCGGACATGACTGAAGCGACTTAGCACCAGCAGCAGCATCTAAGTTGTTCAACTGGTCTCTACCTAGAAATATTCTACACCATGTTAGGGTAATGATGGCACATAATGTATAAAATATTATTGCTAAAGTATTCCCTTTTCCTGTCTGTGTGCCCCAACTCACTCTTCAGTAAGTGAAGGTATATAGCATGTCAACATAATTTATTCAACATTTTTAAGGATATATGTTTTAAATATGTGCTTTCTTTTGATCAAATACCTTGATTCTACTTCTGTAAATCTTCATCTCTTTCCCTTTAAGATTCCAATGTGTTTTTCAGCAAGGTCAAAGTGAATGTGTTCCCCCAATTTAACATGTATTGGGAATTTGTTCCGCTGAACCTGAGCTAAGCATTTGGATCTCAGAACAGGTGTTTAATGTTCTGAATTAGTAAGAGATCCATCTTTGTTTGCTTATACAAGGGACCTATAAATCACCCATACCTTCAGACTACATACCTTGAGAGGATAATTTTGACATGTTGATGAAGTAAAATTGGATGTAGAATTAGGAAACAGCTAGAAAGGAGGTGGACTAATTTGAGAACTGTCTTAGCACTTGGATCAGGACCTGTCCAGAGACCAAAGTTGAGGAAATCGGTATAAATTTAATCTAGTTATCCAAAGTGATGGTGATGGATTAAGAGAACCTGAGACCTTCTTATATTACGAGGTCTTCCTCTATATACACTCTCTCTTTAGGTGATCTCATCAGGTCTTGTGCCAACAACTCTTGAATAGATGTTTCTAGCCCTGATTTCTGCCATGAATTCTAGGATCAAATAGCCTACTCCACTTTTCCACTTGGATGTGCAACAGGAATCTGTCTTAGGTCAGGTGTCCCAGTGCAGGTGCTGAACAGGGAATTGTTTGCAGTGGTGCCCTGTGGGAGTGTAGTGGGAGAAATAGGACAGGAGGAGGAGGTCAAGAAAGTCCCCCCCCACCAATCCTGCATGGGGACCCTGCAGGATAAAGTGAGCTTGAAGCCTTCCCTACCTGAAGCAGGGAAACAAGGCTACTTCTCTCACCAGCCATCCAATTCAGGGTGCTTTGAGAGAGGAAACATCCAGCTCCATTGACTCTCTAACATCAGGAATCTAAGATGCCCAGTGTAGTTTTCCAGAAAAGCCCAGTTGCAGGATTTGAGAAAACAAAGTGTCCAGAGGCTTCAGGAGTCAGGCACTGGCACAGTCAAAGTGGCCACCAGACTGGGTCTTGCTAGAACCTTGGAAGCATCTGCTACTGCCTGTCTATCAAACCACCAGGATCCATGTGATGCTCAGTGACAATTTCTGAGGAAGGAAGAAAATATGTGGACTAGTAGGATGACCTCTTACTGCTGCCAAAGCCATCACTGATTCATCCCTTCTTTCTACCCACTCATCCCCAATATCCCTCATTCTTGATGATCAGTTTTGTTAGACAAGGAAGCTGGCTGGTGAGGTATACCTCACCCCCACTGGGAGTTCTCCCCCAGTCCCAATGATCATGCCCTTAACAAGTTGCAATTGATCTAATCAACCATTTGAAGTTAAACCTGTGTGGGAAATGGAAAAATGTTGCAGTGAATCCCCTAAGTTTTAAACTTATCTTGCTTCCTCATTAGTGGCAGCCACCCACTTCCTCATGATGGCCAAGTCCACTGTAGAGTGAATTGCTGCTCAGCCTCCCAGACAACATACTGTGTTACTCATGAGGGAAAGCTCCAGTCCTGTGGTCCACCAATATCCTGACCATGGACCTGATGATGGTCCAGTCCTGTGGCCCACTGATGTCCTGACCACCAACTGGATAATGGTCCAGTCCTGTGGCTCACTGATCTCCTGACCGTGGACCTGATAATGGCCCCATCCTGTGGCCCACTGATATCCTGACCATGGACCTAATGATGGCCCCACCCTGTGGCCCACTGATGTCCTGACCATGGACCTGATAATGGTCCCAGCCTGTGGGCCACTGATGTCTTGACCGAGGATCTGAAAATGGCCCAGTCCTGTGGCCCACTGATGTCCTGACCACGGACCTGATAATGGTCTAGTCATATGGCCCACTGATGTCCTGACCAGACTTTCTAGAGCCAAGTAGCATTCCAGAAGTTTGCTTTCCATGTTATAAGGGGAACTCCGCAATGCTGTGGCCTTGATCTGAAACAATGATGTTTTCACTGCAGTCCTTCCTTTGGAATTTGAGAGAGAACCTGCCTGGCATTCCTATCAACCATGGTAACTCGAATAACACAGAACTTGCCCCTTACTGTAGCTCTGGCATCTAGCTCACTTGTTTTGCAGCTGATCCCTCAGCAGAAGCTTCTCTCATTCAAGTCCCACTCAAAACTGGTAGCCTTCTGAGTCATCTGATAAAGGGCCTAAGAATTATTCCAAAGTGTGGATTTTGCTCCAAAACTAAGAATTCTAACAAGCACTCTGGGCCTTTCTTCACAGTAAGATTAGATGAAAAATATGACTGAAGGGACTGTCTCAGTGTGCATAATACAATGGGATCCCTAAAATTTTCACTGGGTTGGCCAATTTCTGAACGTTTGTGGGATTTTTCTCCCACCCTCATGTCTTAATAAGAGCTTCAGATTACTGGCCCTTCCTGTCCATTATATCCAATTAACATGATATCAGCACACAATGGATTAATCTGATGTTTGACAATTGACATACAATTAAGATCACCTTCAATCTATATTGTGATGTGTCCCTGGGGCAGGACCAGGAATGTGTACTGCTCTCCACGCCAGGTGAATGCAAACTGTTTTTGATACTGCTTTATGATGAATATTGGAAAGAACATGTTACTAGAACAATAGCTTCATACTATATACTGGTGCAGCACCTGATAGGCCTCGCACCCCCACTGTATCTAATATTTGATGGTGAGGGTATCTGACTCAACAGGTGTCTGCAGGAAAAGACTAGAAATTAAGTGATGACTTGATGGAAACAACCACCTTTATATCCTTTTAAGTCTCTTCTCAGGCAACAGCAAATGTTATCCTTTTCAAATATATGCCAGATAGTGTCTTGCTCCTGTTTCAGCCCTCCAATGGTTTCCTATACCACTCAGTGTGTGTGAGAGTGTGTGTTAGTCTCTCAGTCGTGTCCAACTCTTTGCAACCCCATCGACTGTAGCCCGCCAGTCTCCTCTGTCCATGGAATTCTCCAGGCAAGAGTACTGGAGTGGGTTGATATCCCCTTCTCCAATATTACTCAGAGTGAAATATTAATCCTGAAGCTGTCTAACAGATGAGATGTATTTCTCATCTCTCTTCCTCTGGGTCCCTCAGCTCCAGATGCACTGGCCTCTTCTGCTTTAGGATATTTGCTCTCCCTACCCCTGGCCACTCAGAAGCCTCACTCCCCACATGTCTGCATAACTGGCTTCCTCAGTTTTTCTCCTTAGATAACACTTTATTAGTGAGAACCTATCTCCTTTTCTGATGTATTTTCCTTTAAGGATTATAATCTGCAATATTGTTTATTTTCTTTATTTGTTTTATTTAAGCTCTATGAGAGCAAGAACTTCATTACTTGGTTCAATACTGCTTCCTCAGCACCTTGAAAAGACTGAGTAATATAACCTCACTAGATATGCTGAATGAGCCAATAGAGCTAATTTTGCTTTGTTAGTTTTAGGATGTATGTTCCTAATGTGGAATCTGTGGGTTCACGGAGCAGTGATACTGAGGTGAGGCCAGTCCATGACTCACTGTTACCAGTACTCACAAGACAGGCCCAAAGTACACATGTTTATAACAGATTCAATTGATGTCCCACCCAGATGCTTGACACCAGCCACATTTCCCCCAGCTTCCCTGGGTGTTTTCATGTACTTCTTCAGCTCTCTTCCTCTCCAGAGATTTTCCCTAAATCAACTGTTGCCTTTCACCCTGATACATAACTCGTGAGCAGGTTTTTAATCATATGCACAAAAGAACATCTATTAGAGAAGAGGCACTAAATAGGAGGAAGGGGAAGTGTGTCCAGTGTATCTCAACCAGCCCAAGCATCCCGGCCGCTGTGCCAGAGCCTGTAAATGGTGTAGCCATGTTGGCAGAGAAGGACACCTTGCGCAAGCACTGTAGTGTGGTCTCTTCCTCACCAGGGGTGATACAGCCACCAGCCCTGCTGAGTGAACATTTGACCTGAAGAAGTAGAGGCTGATGTTGAGCTCCCTAGTTTAGTACCATTTAGACCAACCAGCCACTTACAGTAGCTTGATTATATCACATGCCTTCTGGGTTTGCCTCTCCTGGAAAGCTAGGACTAGAGTGAAGTAAGAAAAGCACTAGGCTTAGACACATAATGTAAGGGGTGCCAAAATCTCAGCAATCAAGATATATTTTAATGTAATATTGTGAGAAACAAATGTCTTGCAAAAGCTCCATGATAAATAAGATATCTAATTTTTAAATAAAAACAGGATGAGTACTACACCAGGCCATATGCAGCCAGAAGCAAAAATCTGTAATACTGAATTTTTTAATATATTTAATATTTTGGTATTTGTTCATCGTGAATGTTTTTGCATTAATTTGTTAACGGTTTAAAATATCTTTTTCTCTTGAATACTGAGTTTTTAAGTGCACCGTTACATTGCATGCATGAGTTAAGTGTCTCATTTTCTAGCTCAAGTCCTGGTTATGTGCCTCACATGACAGTTTCAAGCTACCATCAACAGCTATGAACTTAGCATTTGATCTACTAACACAGGATTCTGCTTAACATCACATCAGACCCAGGAACTCATAAAGGTGGAACAGTGGATGTATGACTATGGGCCTCCTCCATCCATCCCTATCAGCCAGATGCTGTCAGTGTATCAACACCAAGTATAAAGACTTTGGAAGATAAATGGGATGTATAAGCCTAGAAGATACTGATGCACTACATTTTTTAAACCAACACCCATCAAACCTAGATAACGCATTAAAAAGCAGAGACATCACTTTGCCACAAAGAGGTCCATATAGTCAAAGCTATGGTTTTTCCATAATCATGTACAGATGTGAGAGTTGGACCATAAAGAAGGCTGAATGCTGAAGAACTAATGTTTTTGAATTTGGTGTTGGAGAAGACTCTTGAGAGTCCCTTGGACTGCAAGGAGATCAAACTAGTCAATCCTAAAGGAAATCAATCCTGAATATTCATTGGAAGGACTGATGCTGAGTCTGAAGCTCTAGTATTTTGGCTACCTGGTGGGAAGAGCTGATTCATTGGAAAAGACCCTGATGCTGGGAAAGATTGAAGGCAGCAGGAGAAGGGGACAACAGAGGATGAGATGGTTGGATGGCATCAGTGACTCAATAGACATGAATTTGAGCAAGCTCTGGGAGATGGTGAAGGACAGGGAAGCCTGGCATGCTGCAGTTTATGGGGTTGCAAAGAGTCGGACACAACTAAGTGACTAAAAAACAACTGTGTGTGTGCCAGAACTGCCATATGGGATCAGCTGAACCTAGCATTCAGGTAAGACTACACTCTGCCCAGCTCTGTAGTTCCTGCTCTATAACTTCTTCCCTCATTCCACTTCTAAAGACACTGCCCTGGTAAATCATTTGGACAAGAATTCTTGTCTCAGGCTCTGTTTCTAAGGAATCTGACTTAAGCAGCTTCAGTATCAGTATCAGTATCAGTTCAGTCACTCAATCATGTCCAGCTCTCTTGTGAGATAATCTTCCCTGGGACATCTAATAAATTTTTAGAAAATTCAAATTTCTAAACTATCAAGAAAGCTTTAGAAAGTCCAGTGGGGGAAAGGAATCACTTCAAATTGAGTGTGTGTATATGTATATTTAAATTTTGGGGAAGAAACTACATAATTTTCATCAGCTGAAAAATTTTCAAAATGTGAATTATGTCTCCACATATCTGTAGAGAAATGCATATAAAATATTAGTCTTTTGGATCATGGTGAGCTTTGATTGTTTGCTACAGCTGACTTGACCAGCCCTATTGTTGTTTGTAAAACAGAATAGGACAGCTTCTATGATTTTTCATTCATTCATTGAATGCCCAGTTATTGTATGCAAGAAATTATTTTAGATGCTAAACATTCAAAGCTATTAGAGCTACTATAGTTGTGGCCATTAGGAAACATATATTCCAAGATTATTGCACATTTCTCCAGTATGTTATCTTTAGCCAAAGGTTTATTTTTGTTTTTGTTTGTTTAGTTGGTTGGGTATTTTTACAGAATTTCCTCTAGGACAGGCCTCTGTAGCTTTCCTTGATCTTAAGAAGTAGGAAAAACTGTATGTTTGGGAAGCTTTAGATGTAGTAACAGGTCAAATCTAACTTCAGCTAAAGCATATTGAAGATATGGGGGAGTCTAATGCTGGGGGTCAGCCTGGGAGAGGCTGTTGACCTGACCATTGGTTGACGTGACCTTGTGACCACACCAAATGTGATAAAGGATCATGATTTGGATACTGTAATGCTAACTGGTTTTTGTCATCAATTAAATTATGTCGGTGGCCTCACGTATATTCTGGCAAGTGATAGGGCCTGAAATATAGTGTCTCCTTTTTCCTTCAGTGAAATGATCCTTACACTATGTAATCTTTATTTAGTTGTGGTTTCTTTCAACCTCCATACCATGTCAACCCTTCTGATAACAGGAAGAGTTGGAGATACTTTTTCTTTTACTTTCTGATTTACTTAAGAGGTAATTAAGTAAGATGGTGCCCAAGCATTGCTGTTTTTTTTAAAAGCTTCCCAAATGATTTGAAGGTACAACCCAGATAAAAGCCCCTGGGATATTTGGAACATCTGGAAACATTTCGGGTTGTCACAGTTGGGGAGGGGGTTGCTCCTGGCACCTCAAGGAGAGAGGAAGGGGTGCTGCTAGACACTGAAGATGCACAGTACAGCCAGCCCCACGGCAAAGAGCAATCCCGGCCAGATGTCAATAGTTTCACCACTGGAGGGTGCCCTGGAGGCTGGAGACACATCTTTCAAAGGCAGAGACCAGGTGTGCAGAACCTGGCAGTCCAGGTGGGAATTTAGACATGCCACTGAGGCAGGGTTCAGTGGACAAGTAGGAGACATGTCAAGAACAAGAGCCAACTTCACAAAAGTTTTCTACCAGTGGCTCCCATCATCTGGAATTCTCCGTGGGCTTCTGGGGCATGGTGGGAAAAGTGGGTTTAGGGAGAGGCTGCTAAGCATCAATCAGGGTGTGGTGTGACTGAGGGTGTGTGAGTAATCCGCATGAGATGGTCAGCTGGCATCTGTGCAGACAAACTTCTTAGCAGCAGCCTTTTCTCTTCTTCAGCAAGTGGCCCTGGGTCACTTTCCCATCTTTGCACAGAAAAGTACTGATTATTATCATTCCCTTGCCCTGCAGAGAACCTTCTGCTATTGAAAAGAAAATTTGAACCTAGAGTTCTTGGACAGTGAGTGACAGCTCTTTAATGCTAGGAGCAGCATGGACATGGAAGGCAGAACGTCAAGGTCTTAAAAGACATCATTTCTTCCCCTCCATATCACTGGCGTTCTATGTCAGGGCTGCAGTCACCCTGCAGTTTGTTGGCATCTGCAGGAAATGTGAGGCTGACACCTCCATCCTCACCCCCAACATGGGGTCACACCAGTCCTGCCTGGCTCCTTGGGAGGCAAGAGCTGAGTCTAGGGAGGAGTGTTGTTGGCATCTGGGGTGGAGATGGCTGTCCTTGGAGACACTTTTTTTTTTTTTTTTTTAATTGAAGGATAACTGCTTTACAATGTTGTGTTAGCTTCTGCTGTTGGACAACCGTGAATCACTCATATGTGTACATATGTCCCCTCCCTCCTGCACCTCCCTCCTACACACCACCTTATCCTACGAGGTTGTCTATGGCTTGCACTTCCTGTGCCCCTACAGCAGCTGCCCTCTGGCTATCTATTTTACATACAGTCGTGTGTATGTTTCAGTGCTGCTCTCTCAATCCATCCCGCCCTCTCCTTCCCCCACTGCATCCACAAGTCTGCTCTCTATGCATCTCTATTCCTGCCCTGCAAATAGGTTTATCAGTACCACTTTTCTAGATTCCATATATATGCATTAAAATATTTGATTTTCTCTTTCTGACTTACTTCACTCTGTATAACAAGCTCTAGGTTCATCTATCTCAGTTCAACCAACTCAGATTCTTCCTTTTTATGGCTGAGTAATATTCCATTGTGTATATGTACCAGAACTTCTTTATCCACTCATCTGTTGATGGGCATCTAGGTTGATTCCATGCCTTGGCTACTGTATATAGTGCTTCAATGAACACTGGGGTACTCATGTCTTTTTGAATTATGGTTTTCTCAGGATATGTGCCCAGTAGCAGAATTATTGGGTCATGTGGTAGTTCTGTTTTTAGTTTTCTAAGGAACCTCCATACTATTCTCCAAGTGACTGTGCCAATTTACACTCCCACCAACAGTTCAAGAGGGTTCCCTTTTCTCTACATCCTCTCCAACATTTATTGTTTGTAGATTTCTTGATGATGGCCATTCTGACTGGTGTGTTTTATAGTATTTTTGTTTTTCAGTTTTGATTTGTATTTCTCTAGTAATGAGCATCATTGAGCATTTTTCCATGTGTTTGTTAGCCATCTGTATGTCTTCTTTGGAGAAGCATCTATGTAGACTTCGCACCCATTTCTTGATTGGGTTGTTTGTTTCATATTGAGTTGCATGAGCAGTTTGTATATTTTGGAGCTTAATCCTTTGTCAGTTGCTTTGTTTGCAATTATTTTCTCCAATTCTGAGGATTGCATTTTTGTCTTATTTACCATTTCCTTTGCTGTGCAAAAGCTTTTAAGTTTAATTAGGCTCCATTTTTTTTAAATTTTTATTTCTATTTCCATTACCCCAAGAGGTGGGTCAAGGAGGATCTTGCTGCAATTTATGTCAAAAAGTGTTCTGCCTATGTTTTCCTCTAAGTTATATAGTGTCTGGCCTTACATTTAGATCTTTAATCATTTTGCATTTATTTTGGTGTATGGTTTTAGAAAGTATTCTAATTTTGTTCTTTTATATGCCACTGTCCGATCTTCCCAGCACCACTTATTGAAAAGGCTGTCTTTTCTCCATTGTATATTCTTGCCTTAAAGGAAGGTATTTATTTTAAATGAGATTGATTACAGTCAATGTCTTTCTAATTTTTACAGATATTCATATATTCCAATTATGGGATTTCTAATGAAATAGGAGTATACATTCCAAATCTAATTGATCATGAATTCATTGTTTTCTGGGATGTTGAGTTGGGGTTAGGAGATGGGATAAGCAAAAGGAACAAAAGCGGTCTATTGCGACTCTAAGAAATTGTAACTTTCTTTCTCTGGATTTTCTGAATTACAAGTTCAAGGCAAGAAAAATTGATCTGAAGCCAAATTGGTGTTTCTTTTCTTTGGATATGTTTAAACTTTGGATAGTTTAATAACTATACAAAATGTACCTGAATTCATTTTATCTAACATGGTAGTTTGATGGGTGCCCTCTTGAATTTTTCATTTATGGTTTTATTTCAGGAAATAATATATGTTTGCAGATTTCCCCACACATGACAATAGGCTGCATTTAGCTCCAGCAACCATAAAGATTGATCACTAAAGGACTCAGACATGCACTAATTCAATACTACAAGTAACTTTTTTAAAAGCATTAAGTCATTGGAAGCCATATAAGTAAGTTTTTTATCATCTTTAAGTGACTTAAACAAAAGATGATTGACATATTTTCTATAGGATGACACGGACATCTTTTGGCCTCTCTCCTTTTCTATTATTTCATGTATTGTTACATAATAATTGTATTCTTTTAATTAGGAGGTAGATTTTTTTTTTTTTTCTTGCAGGTTACAATTGAATCCTTTTCACTTTTCTCAGTTCACTGATTCATTCACTTGCCATCACCTAATATTTTTTCCTTCCAGCGTCCTTCATCATGCCTTTCTTTGAACTCTTTCCATGCATCCTAAAGTGAAGAGAATGTTGGCAACTGTGTTGTAATGTAATTAAGTGCATAGTCAGTTTGAATTGACCAGGCCAAATAAATCCACTTTGGGACTTACACTACCCAATTTGGCTGTCTTTGCAAATCAGATTAGCTGGATAATTGTCACATCTGTATCTCACAAGTTGCCACAGAGACACATCATGTATTCCCTTTTTTGATTCTCATTTCATTACAATTTGTCTAAATTCTATGAAGGAAGAGTGACATATAAACAGCGCCAATTTAAAATGAAATTCAATACCACTTGCATTGTTTTCCATCTCATCTTTCTGCTGAAGTAAGGAAAGGGAAAGTTGTAAGAATATATGTTTTGTACTGCCACCAGGGAAAGGGTAAAAGAGGACTTTACACTCAAGGCTTATACACAGACTTTCCTTCACAATATTTCAAAATTCTCTGTCTTAATAACTTGTTTTATTTTTAACCTTTAAAAATGAAAATAGATTAATTAATTACCTTTTGACTCATCAAGGACTTGAGTCTTCAGGAACAACATTTTTGCTGACAATTAAGAACTAGATCTGATAGACAGAGTGCCTGATGAACTATGGATGGAGGTTCATGACATTGTACAGGAGATAGGGACCAAGACCATCCCCATGGAAAAGAAATGCAAAAAAGCAAAAGGGCTGTCTGGGGAGGCCTTACAAATAGCTATGAAAAGAAGAGAAGTGAAAAGCAAAGGAGAAAAGGAAAAATATACCCATCTGAATGCAGAGTTCCAAAGAATAGCAAGGAGAGATAAGAAAGCCCTCCTCAGCGATCAATGCAAAGAATAGAGGAAAACAACAGAATGGGAAAGACTAGAGAGCTCTTCAAGAAAATTAGAGATACCAAGGGAACATTTCATGCAAAGATGGGCTCAATAAAAGACAGAAATAGTATGGACCTAACAGAAGCAGAAGATATTAAGAAGAGGTGGCAAGAATACATAGGATAACTGTACAAAAAAGATATTCACAACCAAGATAATCATGATGGTATGATCACTCACCTAGAGCCAGACATCTGGAATGTGAAGTCAAGTGGGCCTTAGAAAGCATCACTATGAACAAAGCTAGTGGAGGTGATGGAATTCCAGCTGAGCTATTTCAAATCCTGGAAGATCATGCTGTGAAAGTGCTGCACTCAATATGCCAGCAAATTTGGAAAACTCAGCAGTGGCCACAGGACTGGAAAAGGTCAGTTTTCATTCCAATCCCAAAGAAAGGCAATACCAAAGAATGCTCAAGCTACTGCACAATTGCACTCACCTGACACGCTAGCAAAGTAATGCTCAAAATTCTCCAAGCCAGGCTTCAGCAATACATGAACCATGAACTTCCAGATGTTCAAGCTAGATTTAGAAAAGGCAGAGGAACCAGAGATCAAATTGCCAACATCCACTGGATCATCAAAAAAGCAAGAGAGTTCCAGAAAAACATCTATTTCTGCTTTATTGACTATGCCAAAGCCTTTGACTGTGTGGATCACAAGAAACTGTGGAAAATTCTGAAAGAGATTAGGAATATCAGACCACCTGACATGCCTCTTGAGAAACTTATATGCAGATCAGGAAGCAACAGTTAGAACAGGACATGGAACAACAGACTGGTTCCAAATAGGAAAAGGAGTATGTCAAGGCTGTATATTGTCACCCTGCTTATTTAACTTCTATGCAGAGTACATCATAAGAAACCATGGGCTGGAAGAACACAAGCTGGAATCAAGATTGCCATGAGAAATATCAATAACCTCAGATATGCAGATGACACCACCCTAATGGCAGAAAGTGAAAAGGAACTAAAAAGCATCTTGATGAAAGTGAAAGAAGAGAGTGGAAAAAAAAATCGGCTTAAAGCTCAATGTTCAGAAAACTAAGATCATGGCATCTGGTCCCATCACTTCATAGGAAATAGATGGGGAAAGTAGAAACAGTGTCAGACTTTATTTTTGGGGGCTCCAAAATCACTGCAGATGGTGATTGCAGCCATGAAATTAAAAGACTCTTACTCCCTGGAAGGAAAGTTATGACCATCCTAGATAGCATATTCAAAAGCAGAGACATTACTTTGCCAACAGAGGTCCATCTAGTCAAGGCTATGGTTTTTCCAGTGGTCATGTATGGATGTGAGAGTTGAACTGTGAAGAAAGCTGAGCGCTGAAGAGTTGATGCTTTTGAACTGTGGTATTGGAGAAGACTCTTGAGAGTCCCTTGGACTGCAAGGAGATCCAACGAGTCCATCCTAAAGGAGACTAGTCCTGGGTGTTCATTGGAAGGACTGATGTTGAAGCTGAAACTCCAATACTTTGGCCACCTTATGCGAAGAGTTGACTCATTGAAAAAGACTCTGATGCTGAGAGGGATTGGTGGCAGGAGGACAAGGGGACGACAGATGAGATGGTTGGATGGCATCACCGACTCGATGGATATGAGTTTGAGTGCACTCCAGGAGTTGGTGATGGACAGGGAGGCCTGGTGTGCTGCAATTCATGGGGTCGCAGAGTCAGACACGACTGAGCGACTGAATTGAACCTAACTGAACAAGTTACAATTAACAAGCATTTTATTTATTTACTCAGTGAACTTTTGTACTTGTTCTGTTTCAGGGGAAAGAACACGTACCTCTTGGAAATGTACATTTAACTTGAGAGACTGTTAGATGAGTACTTGGTAATTACAGCTCCATATCAAGTACTTTCTTGTTCCCCCAGCTTGGCATTTCTAACTATTTCAAGATGATTTTGTTTAAAGTAATAAAAATTAAAATACTAAATTACATTTTGTACCTGCCCATATAAGTTAGATATAACACCTAGGTTATAGATATTACATCTATGTTAGATATAACACATATGCCAAAAAGTTAATAACAAATTTGCAGGCCTCTAAAGGTCTTCCCTGGTGGCTCAGGGGTTAAAGCGTCTGCCTCCAATGCGGGACCTGGGTTTGATCCATGGGTTGGGAAGATCCCCTGGAGAAGGAAATGGTAACCCACTCCAATATTCTTGCCTGGAAAATCCCATGGACGGAGAAGCCTGGTAGGCTACAGTCCACGGGGTTGCAAAGAGTTGGACACAACTGAGCGACCTTAGATAAAATAAAATCCATGCACCGCAAGGTAAATTTTTCATGGTTTGGAATGACCTCTGTCAACAAAAAAAGCTAATCCATTGTAAGTCTAAAAAAGAAATGGAAAATTTTACTCATATAGAATAGATAACTGATAGAGAACCTACAGTATACCTCAGGAAACTCTACTCAGTCCTCTGTAGTAACATAAAGGGGAAGGAAATCCAAAAAAGAGGGGATATATATATATATATACATACACACACACACACGTATAGGTGATTCACTTTGCTGTACAGGAAACACTAATACAACATTGTAAAGCAAAGTATATTCCAATAAAAATTAATTTTTAAAAAAAATGACAAATGTACTTGAGTCAACATGAGGATTATAACTGGGGAGACAGTTCCTGGTCTATTCTGAAGAGTAAAAGTGGAAGCCAATATGTGTGTGACTTCAGAGAAGGGGGCAAGCAATCAGTGACACATCTTGATAGAAGGTTATGGCTATGTGCGCATGGGTGCTCAGTCGCTCAGTCATGCCTCACTCTTTGTTACCCTATGGTCTGTAGCCCACAGTATGGTCTGAATCCCTCTGTCCAGGGGATTCTCCAGGCAAGAATACTGGAGTGGGTTGCCATTTCCTCCTCCAGAGGTTTTTCCTAACCCAGGGATCAAACCCGTGTCTCCTGAGTCTCTTTCCATTGGGAGGCAGATTCTTTATCATTGAGCCACCTGTGAAACCCTCTTGTTATCTGTAACAAGATAATTATCTGTTATCTGTCATAATGGTTTTAGTGCTTTTCTGAGTATGGAAAAATTGAAGAAATTGGGCTCATAAAATTTCCTCTTGAGATATCTAACTATCTTAACGCTAGTTGTACCAGTTTTCCCAGAGCACAGGTTGTGTTAGCCTAATCTTTGCCCTGAATTCCTTGTAAGGTGCACTGTAGCTTGGTGACTGCAGTGACTAATGACTGGCTTATAAAAGTTGATAGTGGGCAGCATTCTTTATTTTATGATCCCTTCTTTTTCATTCTTAATTCAACGAATGTTTGGGAGGCATTTCATGACCACTTTGTCCCACAGTGCTAGGAATCCCAGGTCAAGTGAGGTTTGTGTTGATAAGCCATTTGATGTGCAGTTACTGTTAACAGTAGCCAGATACCTCTGCTGGTATATCATGGTCCAAGAAATGGCTCCCTCTTGTTGCTTCTTCCTATATCTGGAGTTTCACTATTATAATAATTGATCTTATATAAGTATATTTTAAAGTTGCTTCAGTTCAGTTCAGTTCAGTTGCTCAGTCTTGTCCAACTCTTTGCAACCCCATGAATCGCAGCATGCTAGGCCTCTCTGTCCATCACCAACTCCCGGAGTTCACTCAGACTCACATCCATTGAGTCAGTGATGCCATCTAGCCATCTCATCCTCTGTCATCCCCTTCTCCTCCTGCCGCCAATCCCTCCCAGCATCAGAGTTGCTTAGCCATCATTAATTTTATTGGAGCCCCAGTCACACATTTGGTAATGCAAGGAAAGATAATATTGTAAAATGGAATGTAAGTAATAGAGAGCACAAGTAATAGAGTTAGTAACATAAATAATGTTGTAAGTAAGTATTTAAGCTAAGAATTTCCATTATGTACAGCCCAATCTCTCCCCAGGTCATCTGACAGACCAGTCTGTCCAGCAACTATGATAGATTTGCTTTGTACAGAAAGTTCACCAATGATACTTGCATGTACAAAGCTAGTGGTGGGTCATCATGACACCTTACAGGATTGAGAGAGGAATGTTACCTTTTAAGTCTGGTGTCAGAAGAACAATGGTACTTTATGGTTGAGCAGATGTTTCTGCCACTGGGGAGGCTGGTGAACACATAACAAGAAAGTACAATGCACACTAGGGGATGGAGGAGGCCAAAGGGCAGAGAGGGCATTTTACATTTAAAATTTTGACTTGCTTTAAAATAGAAATCTTACTTCACCACTGCTAATAGGAGAGTTTGGTTTTGAGAAAACATCTTTGTTCCAAGAATAAAACAAGATAGCTAAAATAATAAAAATTATAGTAGCTATTTAATGATTCCACAAATATTTCAACTGAGTCTTATATTCCTAGGTTTTTCATAGTGAATTATAATAGCAGATTTGCTTTTCTACATGGACATATACTGTATTGAAGAGAATTTTCCTAATGTAGCTGTCTTTTACTTTTTTCTTTTTAAATGAATAAATTACAATAATAATAAACATTCATTGCAAACTTACATGTCAAGGGATGTCCTCAACACATAAGCCAGGAGATGAAAGTTTTTCAATGTGGGTAGTCAGAGAATGAGACCTTATGATCAAGATAGTTCAGTAAGTGTATATTTAAGGTACTTGAAGGAGATTTGAAGATGTTAGCAGAAATATGCCCATTCATCCATCTTTCCACATACTGTTTCCCCAGCCGTGTATCAGCCCAAATGAGGAAACAGAATGACATATGATTTTTATATAGATCTTTCTGTCCAAGTATAAAGAGAAGTTTTGCTTGCTATTCAACAACATAATAAAGTTATATTTTAAAAGTATAAAACTGAAAATGGATAAAGAATTTGTGGTACATACATACAATAAGAATATTACTCAACCATAAAAAAGAATGAATTTAAGTCAGTTCTAGTGGGGTAGATGATCCTTGAGCCTGTTATACAGAATGAAGTTAAGTCAGAAAGGAAAAAAATATATATATACATATCGTATATTAACATACATATGGAATCTAGAAAAATGGTACTGCTGAACATAGTTGCAGGGCAGGAATAGATGCAGTCCTTGAGAACAGACTTGTGGACACAGCAGGGGAAGGAGAGGGCAGGACAAACTGAGAGGCTAGCACTGAAACATACACTCTGCCATGTATGAAACAGGCAGCTCATGGGAGGTTGCTACAGAGGACAGGAAGCTCAACCTGGAGCTCTGTGACAATCTAGAAGGATGGGAGGGGGTGAGGGGGATAGGGAATTTCAAGAGGGAGGGGACATATGTATACATATGGCAGATTCATGTTGCTGTATAGTAGAAGCCAACAGAAGGTTGTAAACCAATTGTCTTCCAATTAAAAATTTTAAAAAGTATATATCTGAGGTAAAAATATTTTCTATTGGGAACTGTTTTGTTATTAATAGAATACAGGACTGGCTTTTAAGTACTGAGGTTGGAAATTTGCTGTATCTTATAAGAAGATTACTTAATGAATACCAGCTATTATTTACTGAGCACCTGCTATGTGTCAGGCATACTAGTGGGTATTCTACATGTATCCTCACTAACCCTGATAAGAGCCTAAAAGATACATTTACAATTTGGAGATATAAAACCAAGACCCCAATTAATTTACCTTAAATCACAAAGCAGGTTAGTGCCAGAGTCGGCACTTGAACCTACACGTGGTACGCAAAGAGTTCCTCATTCATGGTCTCATGTACAAACCAGCCTACAGCCCTCTTGACTCTTTTTCAATGTGACGCACACAAAAATGTGAATGACCATCCCAGATTATGTAGGTTTCACAGTACAGGAGAAAGAGAAATGATTGTGAATATAATTGCAGAATTAATGTGGTTGTGAATATAATTGCAGAAGATTTGAGGTGGCTTATTTTGGTAGACAGTTGGAAGTCATTGATTGGGTTACTAGAGAAAGAGAAGAGCATAAAAATGGCTCTTAAAAAACAATGGTTTCAGGACTTCCTGGAGTGTAGGTGAGATCCCTGGTCAGGGAGCTAAGATTCCATATTTCCTGTAGCCAAGAAAAAAAACAAAAACAAAACAGAATATAAAATAGAGCAATATTATAACAAAATCAATAAAGACTGTAAAAATGGTTGGCATCAAAAAAATCTTTAAGGAAAAACAATGCTTTGTAAACTTGTCACATGATGCATTTATGATGCATGAATTTCTCTGTAAGTGAAAATTTACCTAAAAATATAGGGTACACAAATACCAATTTGATCTAATTACCAACATCTGTTGGATCATCAAAAAAGCAAGAGAGTTCCAGAAAAACATCTACTTCTGCTTTGTTGTGATGCCAAAGCCTTTGTCAGTGTGGATCAAAACAAACTATGGAAAATTCTTAAAAAGATGGGGCTACCGGACCACCTGACCTGCCTCCTGAGAAACCTGTATGGAGATCAAGAAATGACAGTTAGAACTGGACATGGAACAACAGACTGGTTCCAAATCAGGAAAGGAGTACATCAAGGCTGTATATTGTCACCCCGCTTATTTAACTTCTATGCAGAGTACATCATGAGAAATGCTGGACCAGATGAAGCACAAGCTGGAAATCAAGATTGCCAGGAGAAATATCAATAACATTAGATATGCAAATGACACCACACTTATAGCAGAAAGTGAAGAACTAAAGAGCCTCTTGATGAAAGTGAAAGAGGAGAGTGAAAAAGTTAGCTTAAAACTCAACATTCAGAAAAGTAAGGTAATGGCATCTGGTCCCATCACTTCATGGAAAATAGATGGGGAAACAGTGGAAACAGTGGCAGACTTGATTTTTGGGAGCTCCAAAATCACTGCAGATGGTGACTGCAGCCATGACATTAAAAGATGCATGCTCCTTGGAAGAAAAGTTATGACCAACCTAGACAACATATTAAAATGCAGAGAAAGTACTTTGCCAACAAATGTCTATCTAGCCAAAGCTATGGTTTTTCCAGTAGCCATGTATAGATGTGAGAGTTGGACTATAAAGAAAGCTGAGTGCTGAAGAATTGATGCTTTTGAACTGTGGTGTTGGAGAAGACTCTTGAGAGCCCCTTGGACTGCAAGAAGATCCAACCAGCCCATCCTAAAGGAAATCAGTCCTGAATATTCATTGGAAGGACTGATGCTGAAGCTTAAACTCCAATACTTTAGCCACCTGATGTGAAGAAATCATTCATGGAAAAGCCCCTGATGCTGGCAAAGATTGAAGGTGGGAAGAGAAGGGGACGGCAGAGGATGAGATGGTTAGATGGCATCACCGACTCAATGAACATGAGTTTGAATAAATTCTAGGAGTTAGTGATGGACAGGGAGGCCTGGCGTGCTGCAGTCCATGGGGTCACAGAGAGTCGGATACGACTGAGCAACGGAACTGAACTGAACACAGATACCGAATGCTGGTTAATGATATACATTCTAAATTACTTAAAAATGGAGTGTTCACTTACATGCAGTTTACTTAGCTATGAATCATAAAAATATGATAGATTTGTGACTGTATCAAAGGAAGAATGAATTGATAAATATATGATACAGTAAAATTTTAGAAATTTAGGTATCAGCATACTGGTGTTACTGCATAATTCCTTCAGGTTTTGTATATAGTTGACATTTTTCGTAAGATACTAGAAAAAAAATAGAAGCATAGCAATAGTGGGAGAGATTGCAAGAGCAGAGAGCAATGCTCAGAGACATTATAATAATAGGGATCTGAGCTGTTGAATACCTGGACTAGTTAGTGACAATGGGAAATAAAAAATAAAAAAGAGTTACTTTTTAAAAATTAGAAATAAGGGATGAAACAAAGAAAGATGAATCTTACCAAGAGATTTAGCCTAGGAGAAAGATCAAATGAAGGTGTTGCCCTCTGGCATGGAGGTACTGTGTGACAGGTGCCTTTCTATAGCAGGTGTTTTTGGAGACTGCCCAAACTAAAATCCCGCCTAACATTGACAACAGACTTTGTACCTGACATCTTCTGACCCCACCAGAGTTCCTTTTACTGGCCACACCAGTACATACCCCATGCCACATTCTCTTTCTACAATGTGACATTCACAGCCCTCCATCAAAACCAAGAAGAGGCCCCAGATTCATTCTGCTTGAAAGGAGGTGGACCTATGTAATTTTTTCAGCCAGTTGCCTTTAGCAGCATGGCTACTGTGTGTATTTGCATTACCTCTCTCCCATGACTCACACCTTGTGAGCCTGAGATACAGATGGAAGAATTCTGGTCACCCTGAGGCCACCAGCAGGAGAGGCCACATGGAGACCAAACAGAGAGAAGGAGAGGTAGAGAGAGAGATGTCGGAGGAGGCTCAGCGGCTCCGGCCCCTGCTGCTGGACCACTCCCTGCCCTGGTGGATGCTGGGCCATGAGTCTCCATGGGATTCTCGTTGAGCCCTGTCCAATTGTAGATTTGTCAGGGAAATAGGTGTTATAATTTTAAGCCACTGACTTTTGTGATACCTTGTCATTCAACCATCATAAAAAGAACACGTTCACACAGACTTTTTCCTTTAAGGTGACACCATCCTAGCAGGAAGACCCGACTTCTTTCAAGACAACTTAAGACCCCAGGAAACATGAACACTTGCTTCTTAGCAGTGAAAAAACGTCTTATTCCAACTGGTTTCTTTATTCACTCTGCAATAGTACCTAGATTAGATTAGTCTCTCATCTTTAAACTTTTCTAAATCAGAGAAAGTTTCTCCGTAGCTTCCAAAATCTAGATAGTAAATACCAAACTCAGGCCTACCACCAGTGTATGTGTGCTCTCTGTGCAAAGTAGAAAAAAGGCACCATTTACTCCAGGTATTATACTTCCACTATAACTGTCATAATACATACCAATTTTGTTAGAAAAAATATTTTACTTCCACTTGATTCAAAAATTTTTTAATGCCTATGATATAATTGGCATACTTTGAGTGCAGTGTACAACCTACATAATTGTAATGCCAGTCTGAAAGTTCTCCAAGGTTTCCTAAATCTTTCTTTACTTAGCTTGAGGTGGTTGGAAGCATTCTGTCAATCTCACTGAATAAAACTTCTCTCCTATCAATCTGAGTGTGAATATGACTAGGAATGCCATGGAATTAGCTAGGGAGGAGGGGCTGTCATCTCTTAACAATTCTTATATAGATTCAATAGCACAGCCCTTTAAAATAAAGGGATATTGTTTATTTGTTCTAAGGTGCAGTTTAGGAAGAAAAATAGTCCCATTTAATGTAGTCCCAATGACATCTGGTTGTTATTATCTATTTAGTAGTTATTGATTTTATGCATATATGTGTGTTTATATACATATATATGTGCCAGACACTAAGAATATGGTGATGAACCATGGAATTTACAGTACAATAGGTTATTCAGGCAATTTTAAGACCATACAAGTATATAAATATATAACCACTGGCACCCAAAATTCCAAATTTGGGGCTTCCCCGGCAGTGCCTGTGGTAAAGAATTGGTGGTAAAGAGAAGGAAATGGAAACCCACTCTAGTACTCTTGCCTGGAGAATCCCATGGACAGAGGACCCTGCAGGGCTGCAGTCCATGAGTTACAAAGAGTTGGATACAACTGAACATGCACCCACACAGGAAAGAATTTCAAGTCATAGTGGAATATTTGGAGCACAGGTCTGGACTGAAAATAAAGATTCGGGATTTATCTCACAGACATGGTGGTTCTAAATATAAGACATGATAGTCACAGGGACTAAAGGCATGAAAAAGAGTCACAATGTATACCCCTAGTTCCACAGAAGGAGGAGCCCTGGAAGAACAGGAGAGGCAGAGGGACACAAGTAAGAATGAGTCTGAGCCTCAGCACACAGTGAGGAGACTGCTTCAGTAAGAGCTGGTAGGCCGGAGAGCGAGACTCCGCAGATGGTTCAAGGAGCATAAGCCCTGAGTAGAGGGCTTCCCAGTGGCACAGTGGTAAAGTGTCTGCCTGCAGTGCAGGAGAGGCAGAAGATGTGGGTTTGATCCCTGGGTTGGGAAGGTCCCTTGGAGGAGGGCATGGCAACCCATGCCAGTATTTTTGCAGGGAAAATCCCATGGATTGGGGAGCCTGGCAGGCTACAGTCCATAGAGTCACACAGAGTTGGACATGACTAAAGTGAATGAGGACCCAAGCAGGCAAGCACTGAGGAGAGATTACTAGGTTGGACAAATAAGCAAGCACTGGCCACCTTCAAATTTAAAAATGAGGCTTGAATTTTATGGTAAAGACATAAGGAGATTGTAGCTTCACAAGGAAAAGAAATTCAAATTAGGCTGATGCATCCAGGGAGGCTTTCAGGAAGACTGAATCTGAGCTGAGTTTTAACAAGTAAATTAGATAAGGGAAATCCTTTTTTTTTTTTTTCCCAGTTGCACCATGTGGCATAAAGACAGATTTTAGTTCTCCGACCAGGGATTGAACCTATGCATTCATCGTGCAATGGAAGCATGGAGTCTTAACCACTGGACCACCAGGGAAGTCAATCTATAAAACAAATCGATGTAGATGCTCTGTTTTCTACACATGTGTAGAAAGCAAACTTATGGCTGTCCAGGGGTAACTGGGAGCTAGGGATAAACTGAGAGACTGTGACTGACATATACATATTACAAATATAAGAGGGCTTCCCTGGTGGCTCAGTGATAAAGAATCCACCTGCCAATGCAGGGACATGAATTTGATCCCTTGTCTGGGAAGATCCCCTGGAGAAGGAAATGGCAACCCACTCCAGTATTCTTGCCTGGAGAATTCCCATGGACAGAGGGGCATGGCAGGCTACAGTCCATGGAGTCAAAAAGAGTCAGACATGAATAAGCAACTAAGCACAGCAGAGCGCGGCATGTGTACCTGTAAAACTGATTGATTCACTTTGCTGTACAGTAGAAACTAATGCAACATTGTAAATAAACTCTAGTCCAATTAAAATTTTTTTAAAAAATAAAAGTTATACCAATAGTGAGATTAAAAGATGTTTGAAGCCATAGAGAAACAGGAGAGTATGGCATGTTCCAAAGTTGCCAGTGGTTTGGGACAAGCAGTTGAACTTGAAGAAATGACTGAGACAAGACTAGGGAGTAGGAACCTAGATCCCTAGACAAGGTCTTGGAATGGAGCTTGAGATTAAAGTTATGGGGAACATTGAAAGATTTGAAACAGGAAAGTAATGTAAAAATATCTATGCTTTAGTAACAGCACTATAGCAGTAAGGTTGATCAGTCTCAAAAAGACAGACACAAAGCAAGAGCTCAATTACAAGGGGAGTTTCAGAGGTGGAGATACATATAAGCTATTCTTTAAAGGATGATAGTCAAGGCTTGAAGACTCTGGAGGCTGCGGGCCAGATGAGTGAGAAATCTAGAGTGCTACTCAGGTCTCTGTCTTTATTCCCAGGATGAACCTGAGTTACAGGGACTGCATTTACCACTAAGGAGGACACTGGTATAGAAGAAGACAGGGTTGAAACATCCTAGGGTTTTCTAATGGCAGCAGGGATCCACTCTAGGTGGAGAGACCTGGGCTATGAGAATAAAACAGACATATCAGCATATGCACTCAGATTTTCTTCTGAAACTGATCAGATCAGGTTGTCCTTAATCTGTAAAATATTACTGGAAAATCCAGTGATTTTTGAAACCTATGACACAACATTAAGCCCAGAAATTATCATTTCACATTCTCCCAAAGCAGACTGGCAGGAAGGGAAGGAAATCATCCTCTCCTCTTTCAGTTGATTTGAATACTTTGAGAGCCAAACACTGTGCTAATAACTTAAGGCCACAACTCACAACCTACTTCACATCTCCTTCCCTTTGTCCACACCCCACACCCCCAACACTGAATGCTGATACCCGTGTCCACCACCCATTAGTCTATGGACTCCTTTTTGAAAAATCATCAGAATTATAGAAATAAAGTGTTCATTTTTTTGTTGTTGTTCATTTTTTAAGTTGCACTGACATCACATCTAAACAGAGCTGCTATTGCACTTAGTGAAAAAACAGTGACTGTAATCATTCAGTTGACTGAATAAAATGATGAATAAGACAATTGTGTTAATATATGAGTAAACAGCAAAGAACATACCTAAGTTATATTGAACTTCTGTAATTCCAAGAACCCAATACCAAGAAAGAAAATGTAGGAAAAAAACAGGTAAACTGAGTCCCAAAGACAATCACAAGAACAGGATTCAGTGCAGTGCTGTCAGCTGCATTCCTCATAACTCATACAGATAACTTACTTTCAGTCCAGGAAATGTTCTAGGATAGTAGAAGAGATATACTGAGGGTTTATTCTAAAATTACCAAGTGTGAAGCTTAAAACGTTTGTTTCCTTAAAGGAGACTGCCTGACATTTGAACTTCCTTCTAAAATTGCATTAAATATGTATCAGCTCAGAGGGCCTACCAAAACAGAATAATGCATTTTCAATTTAGTCTTGGTTACACTTGACGAATTTTAAAGTGTTTCTCTAATGAAATGGAAGCTACAACAAAATTAATTCTATGCGAGAGACAGGGCAGACTCCGTGTTCCTTAATCCCCATGCACAGCATGCACTTTGCCTGAGCTTAGAAACAATACAGGGCTGACCATGGCTCTAAACTGGGAGCCTTGATAACATTGTCATAATCATCACAATGAAGTTCAGGAGGCTTTCTGACCTGAATGTAACACTCGTGTTTTACTCTAAGGAATAAAGAAGGGCAGAGACCCAAAGAATTCTGCTGTGGCAGTTCTAGCTTGTAGCAGTGCGAGTAATTCTGTATCTAGAGTAATTGAGCTAAGGAGGGAGAGTTGAAAGCCTGGTCTTCTTCATTATTCTCCAAGTATCTGCTACAAGTCGGACCCCCTTATAGGCATTTTCACATGAATTAACTTATTAGTGAGTTCATCCTTAAGATCTTGTATACCTCTTTAAAATACACACACACTATAAACCATTTGAGAGAAAGAAATCAAGGTCAGAAGTGTTCCAAAGTGACAGCATTGGCAAGTTGGAGACCTGGGTTTGTAAAAGCCTTCCCTTCCTCCCCACCCTTCACCTTTTCAGTGATGTGTGTGAGTCACACACAGTGCATGGCGGGCACTCTGCTGAGGGTGTGAATGTGAGGTGGGTAAAAAGTCATGTCCCTGATAGAGATTTCACTCTAGTTGGATAGAGCAGCAGTAGACGAGTCAAGATATAAGCCAGATGGTGGTAAGAGGTACTGAAGAAATATCTTGCATGGAGAATTGGGGGAGCCGGGAGTATATTTAGTTTCCTTTTTTTTTTTTATTTTTTTTTTGATGTTTCAGGATATTGATTTTTTTTAATATATAAATTTATTTATTTTAATTGGAGGTTAATTACTTTACAATATTGTATTGGTTTTGCCATACATCAACATGAATCCGCCACAGGTATACACGTGTTCCCCATCCTGAAACCCCCTCCCTCCTCCGTCCCCATCCCATCCCTCTGGGTCGTCCCAGTGCACCAGCCCCAATCATCCTGTATCCTGCATCGAACCTGGACTGGTGATTCGTTTCTTATATGATATTCTACATGTTTCAATGCCATTCTCCCAAATCATCCCACCCTCTTCTTCTCCCACAGAGTCCAAAAGACTGTTCTATACATCTGTGTCTCTTTTGCTGTCTTGCATACAGGGTTATCATTATTATCTTTCTAAATTCCATATATATGCATTAGTATACTGTATTGGTGTTTTTCTTTCTGGCTTACTTCACTCTGTATAATAGGCTCCAGTTTCATCCACCTCATTAGAACTGATTCAAATGTATTCTTTTTAATGGCTGAGTGATACTCCATTGTGTACATGTACCACAGCTTTCTTATCCATTCATCTGCTGATGGACATCTAGGTTGCTTCCATGTCCTGGCTATTATAAACAGTGCTGCGATGAACATTGGGGTACACGTGTCTCTCAGTTCTGGTGTCCTCGTTGTGTATGCCCAGCAGTGGGATTGCTGGGTCATAAGGCAGTTCTATTTCCAGGTTTTAAAAGAATCTCCACACTGTTCTCCATAGTAGCTGTACTAGTTTGCATTCCCACCAACAGTGTAAGAGGGTTCCCTTTTCTCCACACCATCTTCAGCATTTATTGCTTGTAGACTTTTGGATCACAGCCATTCTGACTGGTGTGAAATGGTACCTCACAGTGGTTTTGATTTGCATTTCTCTGATAATGAGTGATGTTGAGCATCTTTTCATGTGTTTGTTAGCCATCTGTATGTCTTCTTTGGAGAAATGTCTATTTAGTTCTTTGGCCCATTTTTTGATTGGGTCATTTATTTTTCTGGAATTGAGCTGCAGGAGTTGCTTGTATATTTTTGAGATTAGTTGTTTGTCAGTTGCTTCATTTGCTATTATTTTCCCCCATTCTTAAGGCTGCCTTTTCACCTTGCTTAGGATTTTCTTTGTTGTTCAGAAGCTTTTAAGTTTAATTAGGTCCCATTTGTTTATTTTTGCTTTTATTTCCAATATTCTGGGAGGTGGGTCATAGAGGATCCTGCTGTGATGTATGTCAGAGAGTGTTTTGCCTATGTTCTCCTCTAGGAGTTTTATAGTTTCTGGTCTTATGTTTAGATCTTTAATCCATTTTGAGTTTATTTTGGTGTATGGTGTTAGAAAGTGTTCTAGTTTCATTCTTTTACAAGTGGTTGACCAGTTTTCTCAACACCACTTGTTAAAGAGATTGTCTTTAATCCATTGTATATTGTTGCTTCCTTTGTCAAAGATAAGGTGTCCATAGGTGCATGGATTTATCTCTGGGCTTTCTATTTTGTTCCATTGATCTATATTTCTGTCTTTGTGCCAGTACTATACTGTCTTGATGACTGTGGCTTTGTAGTAGAGCCTGAAGTCAGGCAGATTGATTCCTCCAGTTCCATTCTTCTTTCTCAAGATTGCTTTGGCTATTTGAGGTTTTTTGTATTTCCATACAAATTGTGAAATTATTTGTTCTAGCTCTGTGAAAAATACCGTTGGTAGCTTGATAGGGATTGCACTGAATCTATAGATTGCTTTGGGTAGTATACTCATTTTCAATATATTGATTCTTCCGATCCATTAACATGGTATAGTTTCCATCTATTAGTGTCCTCTTTGATTTCTTTCACCAGTGTTTTATAGTTTTCTATATATAGGTCTTTAGTTTCTTTAGGTAGATATATTTCTAAATATTTTATTCTTTTCATTGCAGTGGTGAATGGAATTGTTTCCTTAATTTCTCTTTCTATTTTTTCATTATTAGTGTATAGGAATACAAGGGATTTCTCTGTGTTGATTTTTTAAAAATGAATAGGGAAGACCTCTCTGAGGAAGAAATTTTTTAAAATTTTTCTTGGAGTCTAGTTGATTTCCTTGGTGGCTAGGTGATAAAGAATCTGCCTGCCCATGCAGGAGATGCAGGCTCAATTGGGAAGATCCCCTGGAGAAGGAACTGGCAACTCACTCTAGTATTATTGCCTGGAAAGTTCCATGGACAGAGGAGATTGGTGGGCTAAAGTCCATGGGGTCACAAAGAGTTGGACACAACTTAGTAACCAAACAAAAACAACAAAGTTGATAACCCTGTTGTGTTAGTTTTTAGGTGTACAGCAAAGTGAATCAACGTGTATCTATTCTTTTTCAGATCTTTTTCCTTATATAGGTTGTTACAGAGTATTGAGTAGATTTTCCTGTGCTATACCATAGGTCCTTATATAAATTACGGATTTTACATATAGTACTGTGTGTGTGTGCACCCCAATGTTCATTGCAACACTGTTTACAATAGCCAGGGAAGAGATATTTTAAGGAGAGAACTGAATGGTGCAAAATCACTAGAAGTAAGTGAGCAACTATTTTAGCAACAACAGTACACGCCAGACTCCTGAGCAAGGAGCTTAGCATCTTCGGAAAAGTGAAAAGTGCTGAAAAGTGAAACTGCTACTTGCTCAGCCATGTTTGACTCTGCAATCCTATGGACTGTAGCCCACCAAGTTCCTCTGTTCATGGAATTATCCACAAGAATACTGGAGTGGGTTTCCATTCCCTTCCGCAGGGGATCATCTTGACTCAGGGGTTGAACTTGGGTCTCCCACATTGCAGGCAGATTCCTTACTGTCTGCATCACTAGGGAGGTTAGTCTGGCACAAATATAATAAATAAGAGAGAGAAAATAGTGAAATAAGAGGGAACAAATCATGAACCATAACAGACATGCAGAACCTTCTAGATTTTATTCTAAGATTAATGGGAAGCTACAGAAGAATTGTGGTTTCAAAAATGACAATCTAATCTCCATCTTTAAAAAATTATCTTAGGTTCTGTATGAAGAATATATTGTCTATTTTTTGTCTATTTGATTGTAGTTTTAGAGAGGCATATGCAAAATCTCAAATGACAATCATTCATTCACCCGTTTCTCCCTGGAAATTTTTGATTTATGTTTTGAGTCTGTTTTATAACAGCACTTATGCTTATAATGCCATGCCTTTCCTATTACTTTATTTTACAGCATATAATATCCTTATGTTTTTTTTTCTTTTTTTGAAAGTCATTCAGTCATGTCTGACTCTGAGACCTCATGGATTATACAGTCCATGGAATTCTCCAGGCCTTATGTAATCACATGATAAATGTTGTCTCAAATTTTATTTTTTTAGGTTTTAAAATTGCTACCCCAGCTTTATTGTTGCTGTTTGTATTTTCCATTTTAAAACATTTTGTCTTTTTGTTTTAAAAGTGTCACTTGCAGAAAACATAAATCTAATTTGTTATTCCCAAGCTCTTATTTTATTAATATTTTCTAGAACTTAATTTTCAGTTGTTATGAATACATTTTCTTTAAGTACTATGATTTTGTGCTTGTTCTCTCTCTCTCATACATACATATACAATGTTGCTGAATAATTTGATGACTACTTCTTCCCCTGATACTTATAACATCTCTGGGGTACTGTTTTTTTTTACTTACTGGAATACTTACTTCAAGAGTGATTTCACTGTACGACATTATCGAAAGTCCTGAAATTTTCAATGCCTATGTTTATATCCTGAAATTTGAATAATTATTCAACTGGATATCCTTTAATACTTTAAAAAATTACTCAATTGTTATATCATATATTACTATAAAAACATTTGACACCTGATTTTTATTCCTACATGGGAATTCACTTCTCTCTCTCAATGTTTTTTACATACGCTCATTGTCTTCAATATTCTTGTTTAACAAAATTTGTTAAGTAATGGTGTTGCCTTCTCCCCTTATTTAGCATCCTAAACTTTTTCATCTTGAAGTCTTCCATCTTCTTTTAATCTTGTAAAGCTTGTCTTTCTTAGTATATTCTATGTATATTATTATATATCTTTAGAACTATCTTCTGGAAGAGCTCCTCCATATTATCTTCCAAATCAGTAGTTCTTTCTTCAGCTATATCTACCCTGGTATTTATTCCTGTTTTATGTTCTTTATTTCAACTATTACATTTCAATATCTAATATTCAGAACTCTATGACTTATTTTTCTTGTGTCTTATTGCTTCTCTCTTACCTTTTCTGCTCACACATAGATATTACACTTATTTTAAATCACAGCTCCAATGATTGTGTGTCAACAGGTTTCAGTTTAAACCTTTCTTTACCAGGTTGTATTCAAGTCTCCAGTGTTTGATTTGTGAGCTCCCACTTGTCTGGAGGCCACAGACCCTCTGGCATGAGAGACAGCAGAAACCCCACCCAAACGCCTGCTGACGACAACCACCCTCTGTCACTCTGCTGAGTAAACTCACGCACAAGATATTTGCATCAGAATTCTGAGATGAGGAGCACAGGAGGAGTCTTCCTCCTTAGGGAGCCACTGTTTCCCTGGGGATTTAAAGGAGGCGAGGCTGCAGGGGCTCTAACGGAGGAGGACTCTTGTTCAGCCTCCTCAGTTCAGTTCTGTTCAGTTCAGCCGCTCAGTAGTGTCCGACTCTTTGAAACCCCTTGAATCGCAGCACGCCAGGCCTCCCTGTCCATCACCAACTCCTGGACTTCACTCAGACTCACGTCTATTGAGTCAGTGATGCCATCCAGCCATCTCATCCTCTGTACTCCCCTTCTCCTTCTGCCCCCAATCCCTCCCAGCATCAGAGTCTTTTCCAATGAGTCAACTCTTCACATGAGGTGGCCAAAGTACTGGAGTTTCAGCTTCAGCATCATTCTTTTCAATGAACACTCGGGACTGATCTCCTTCAGAATGGACTGTTTGGATCTCCTTGCAGTCCAAGGGACTCTCAAGTGTTTCCTCAACACCACAGTTCAAAAGCATCAATTCTTGGACACTCAGCCTTCTTCACAGTCCAACTCTCACATCCATACATGACCACTGGAAAAACCATAGCCTTGACTAGACGGACCTTTGTTGGCAAAGTAATGTCTCTGCTTTTGAATATGCTATCTAGGATGGTCATAACTTTCCTTCCAAGGAGTAAGGGTCTTTTAATTTCATGGCTGCAATCACCATCTGCAGTGATTTTGGAGCCCCAAAAAATAAAGTCAGACACTGTTTCCCCATCTATTTCCCATGAAGTGATGGGACAAGATGCCATGATTTTAGTTTTCTGAATGTTGAGTTTTAAGCCAACTTTTTCCACTCTCCTCTTTCACCTTCATCAAGAGGCTCTTTAGTTCTTCTTCCCTTTCTGCCATAAGGGTGGTGTCATCTGCATATCTGAGATTATTGATATTTCTCCGGGCAATTTTTATTCCTGCTTGTGCTTCTTCCAGCCTAGCGTTCCTCATGATGTACTCTGCATAGAAGTTAAATAAGCAGGGTGACAATATACAGCCTTGACATACTCCTTTTCCTATTTGGAACCAGTCTGTTGTTCCATGTCCTGTTCTAACTGTTGCTTCCTGACCTGCATATAGGTTTCTCAAGAGGCATGTCAGGTGGTCTGATATTCCTATCTCTTTCAGAATTTTCCACAGTTTACTGTGATCCACACAGTCAAAAGATTTGGCATAGTCAATAAGGCAGAAATAGATGTTTTTCTGGAATTCTGTTGCTTTTTCCATGATCCAGCAGATGTTGGCAATTTGATCTCTGGTTCCTCTGCCTTTTCTAAAAGCAGCTTGAACATCTGGAAGTTCATGGTTCATGTATTGCTAAAGCCTGGCTTGGAGAATTCTCCAAGCCAGGCTTTAGCAATGTGAGATGAGTGCAATTGTGCGGTAGTTTGAGCATTCTTTGGCATTGCCTTTCTTTGGGATTGGAATGAAAACTGACCTTTTCCAGTCCTGTGGTCACTGCTGAGTTTTCCAAATTTGCTGGCATATTGAGTGCAGCACTTTCACAGCTTTCACATCACCTCCACTACCTTTGTTTGTAGTGATGCTTTCTAAGGCCCACTTGACTTCACATTCCAGGATGTCTGGCTCTAGGTCAGTCATCACACCATCGTGATTATCTTGGTCATGAAGATCTTTTTTGTACAGTTCTTCTGTGTATTCTTGCCACCTCTTCTTAATATCTTCTGCTTCTGTTAGGTCCATACCATTTCTGTCCTTTATTGAGCCCATCTTTGCATGAAATGTTCCCTTGGTATCTCTAATTTTCTTGAAGAGATCTCTAGTCTTCCCCATTCTGTTGTTTTCCTCTATTTCTTTGCATTGATCGCTGAGGAAGGCTTTCTTATCTCTCCTTGCTATTCTTTGGTACTCTGCATTCAGATGCTTGTATCTTTCCTTTTCTCCTTTGCTTTTCGCTTCTCTTCTTTTACAGCTATTTGTAAGTCCTCCTCAGACAGCCATTTTGCTTTTTCGCATTTCTTTTCCATGGGGATGGTCTTAGTCCCTGTCTCCTGTAAAATGTCATGAACCTCCATCCGTAAATCATCAGGCACTCTGTCTATCAGATCTAGTCCCTTAAATCTATTTTTCACTTCCACAGTATAATCATAAGGGATTTGATTTAGGTCATGCCTGAATGGTCTAGTGGTTTTTCCTACGTTCTTCAATTTAAGTCTGAATTTAACAATACGGAATTCATAATCTGAGCCACAGTCAGCTTCTGGTCTTGTTTTTGTTGACTGTATGGTGTTGCTCCATCTTTGGCTGCAAAGAATATAATCAATCTGATTTCGGTGTTGACCATCTGGTGACGTCCATGTGTAGTCTTCTCTTGTGTTATTGGAAGAGTGTGTTTGCTATGACCAGTGCATTTTCTTGGCAAAACTCTATTAGCCTTTGCCCTGCTTCATTCCATATTCCAAGGCCAAACTTGCCTGTTACTCCAGGTGTTTATTGACTTCCTACTTTTGCATTCCAGTCCCCTATAGTGAAAAGGACATCTTTTTTGGGTGTTAGTTCTAAAAGGCCTTGTAGGTCTTCATAGAACCGTTCAACTTCAGCTTCTTCAGCATTACTGGTTGGGGCATAGACTTGGATTACTATGATATTGAATGGTTTGCCTTGGAAATGAACAGAGATCATTCTGTTGTTTTTGAGATTGCATCCAAGTACTGCATTTTGTACTCTTTTGTTGACCATGATGGCTACTCCACATTTTCTAAGGGATTCCTGCCTGCAGTAGTAGATACAATGGTGATCTGAGTTAAATTCACCCATTCCAGTCCATTTTAGTTTGCTGATTCCTAGAATGTCGACGTTCACGCTTGCCATCTCCTGTTTGACCACTTCCAATTTGCCTTGATTCATGGACTTAACATTCCAGGTTCCTATGCAATATTGTTCTTTACAGCATCGGACCTTGCTTCTATCACCAGTCACATCCACAATTTGGTATTGTTTTTGCTTTGGCTCCATCCTTTCATTCTTTCTGGAGTTATTTCTCCACTGATTTCCAGTAGCATATTGGACATCTACCGACCGAGGGAGTTCCTCTTTCAGTATCCTATCATTTTTGCCTTTTCATACTGTTCATGGGGTTCTCAAGGCAAGAATACTGAAGTGGTTTGCCTTTCCCTTCTCCAGTGGACCACATTCTGTCAGAACTCTCCACCATGACCCGCCCATTTTGGGTGGCCCCCAGGGCATGGCTTAGTTTCATTGAGTTAGACAAGGCTGTGGTCCTAGTCTGATTAGATTGACTAGTTTTCTGTGAGTATGGTTTCAGTGTATCTGCCCTCTGATGCCCTCTTGCAACACCTACCATCTTACTTGGATTTCTCTTACCTTGGATGTGGGGTATCTCTTCACGGCTGCTCCAGCAAAGCACAGCCACTTCTCCTTACCTTGGACTAGGGGTATCTCCTCACCGCCACCCCTCCTGACCTTGAACATGGAATAGCTTCTCTAGGCCCTCCTGTGCCCACACAGCCACCTCAGCCATCACTTTTGTCTCTGTGTTGCTCGTATTTGACTCTGTTATATTTTTCAGCCCTGACTGCACCTTAAATCACTATCCTCCAGGTGTTGGTGATGAGTTTGCTGATGAGAGGTAAAGGAATGATTGTCTGAAGGCATGAGGGAGGAAGCAGAGAGGCACCTGAAAGATGCATAAAGACCCCTTCACCACTTGCCACACTCCCAGATCAAGGCCTTGGGCATCCCATGGAACGGATCAGGTTGGGGTGGTTTTCTGTTATGTGGGCAACTCCTGCTGGTCTTTTTTTACTCTCATCTTTGGTTCCTCCAAGTTTGATTTTGAAGGAGTGCTTGGGAACTCAAGCTAGTTTAATATCATAACAGGAGCAGAAGTTTCATTTTTTTTTTTCTTTCTCACATTTCTTTGATTTGAATCAGTACTTTCTTTATTCTCCAAGTGCAATTCATGAATTATACTCATGACAGACTACAAAAGTAATATATAATATATCAAAGTCTATGGCATATGGTAAGTGCTTAGAACAACAACTTTTGCCTTTTATGATATTATGTTTATGGATTTCTCTAGGAAATCACAACTTTATTTCTTCCCTTTTTCAGATGTTGCAATATCTCATGTATTTTTGTCACCTGCCTTTCCTAGAATAGATGTTTTATGAGTGATAGGAAAGCAAATCTTTTTTAATAGGATGTCTTTGGTTAGCATTGTGTTTCAATACAGAAAACTAAGAAAATTTTTCTGTTTTTATTATTGAAAACTGAGTAAACAAATAAGAAAAAGAACAACTAAAAGCCTAGTTTTAAGGTAATTAGAAAGTTTACAAATTTTGAAATGTTGAACATTAAAATAAAATGCAACTGTCACGAAACCCTAGACAGTGTAAATTAACACAACATTCTGGGATTTAATTAAACAATGTTCACTCAGTTAGGCTTTTGCTAAATCCTGAATAGGGCAATATTGAGCAAAACGTTTTATTTTTCTTTATTTGGACACAGCACGAGTCATGTGGGATCTTAATTCCCTGATCAAGAATCAGACCCTGTCCCCTGCAGTGGATGTGCAGTCTCAACCACTGGGCTGCCACAGGAATTCCCTCAGAAAAGATTTAAATGGACATGTTGTTTCATCAGAAACTTATGTCTAGAAATGCATTCTAAGAAATAATGAAGAAGTATGCACAAATTGGGCTTCCCTTGTGGCTCAGCTGGCAAAGAATCTGCCTGCAATGTGGGAGACCTGGGTTCGATCCCTGGGTTGGGAATATCCCCTGGAGATGAGAAAGGCTACCCACTCCAGTATTCTGGCCTGGAAAATTCCATGGACTCTATAGTCCATGGGGTCAAAAAGAGTTGGACACGACCGAGTGACTTTCACTTTCACATGCACAAATTAGTTTCTCCAAAGACGTCCCCATCCTAAACTTAGGGACCTGTGAATGTTGTCTTCCATTTCTCCACAGCAAAAGGGATTCTGCAGATGTGGCTTACTTAAGGATCTTTAGATGGGAGGACGATCCTGGATTATCTGAGTGGATCCAATGTAATTACACAGATTCCTGAATAGGAAGGCAAGACGGATAAAGTCAGGAAAAGGACTTGGAAAAACAGAACCAGAGATTGAAATCATGTACTTTGAAGTGTGAAGAAGCGGGTGGGCCCAGCAATGCAGGGGCTTTTAGAAGCTGGAAAAGGCAAGGAAATGGATTCTCGCTTGGAGTCTCCAGAAGAAACACAGCCTTGTTGACATCTTGATTTTAGTCAGACGTCCAGAACTGTAAAATAATAAATTTGGTTATTTAAAGTAACTTAATTTTGTGATAATTTGTTAAAGTCACAATAGGAAACTAAAAATGTACATAATAGGAAAACTTAATAACAAATCAACTGCAGAGAGTTAACTAAGGAATGACACAATAAAAAATAAATATTATACATCCACTGGAATTATGTCATAGGACAATATTTTATTATGTGCTCCTTATGTTATTAATTAAAAATAGCTTTATAAAACAAAATGTTAAGTAATTCATTTTAACAACAAAATTACAAATTAAAATAGCTGCATTTTAAGTGCTTTTATGTGCACCAGGAAATTTTAAAGAGCTTTACATGCATTATCTCAATTACTGCTCCTGAAGGGTTGAGTACACTGTCCTCATTTTAAAGGAGGTAATTAAGGCACTGAGTCAGTAGGAGATTACAGTTAGTAGGTGACAAGTTTGAAAACAGGACATGATACCCTTGAACTTGCACTCTTAGTCCTCTTGCACAAATAACCCTGAACAGTAAACAAAGCAAATTTATAAAACATGGTAATGTTATGTGGTGGAAGACAGCCATGTTTTCTGTTCTTCACCTGAACAATAAATTTTAATTACTTTTGAAATGCAGAAAAAAATTAAATTTTAGAAAGAATAAAACAAAGTTTTAAAAATCTGTTGAGATGGTCTTTGAAAAATAGTTTCTATTCTCATTTTTATTTTTAGAAAAATTAGCACCTGTCTCATTTCAAAGTAAATTGCTATAAGGATTTTTCTATAAGCATGCAATTGTCTAGAGAATGAAATCATGTCATGACCTACTTGATTACATACCATTCAGAGTTTTGCAAATCTAATATATGCATATTTAAATATCAACACATTTATTTATAAATACCAATAAAGATACACATGAGAAACTGTAGCACTAGGAATGGAACTAAAAAATTAACCCAGGGAGAAAATGGGATATGATTAGCCCTTAATATGGCCCACCCCATAACAATTACAAGGAAAGTACCTAAAAAGACATACAAAAAACTACCAGACTAGAACCACACTTGGAGAAGGCAATGGCACCCCACTCCAGTACTCTTGCCTGGAAAATCCTGTGGGCGGAGGAGCCTGGTGGGCTGCAATCCATGGGGTTGCCAAGAGTCGGACAGGACTGAGTGACTTTACTTGCACTTTTCACTTTCATGCATCGGAGAAGGAAATGGCAACCCACTCCAGCGTTCTTTCCTGGAGAATCCCAGGGACAGGGGAGCCTGGTGGGCTGCTGTCTATGGGGTTGCACAGAGTTGGACACGACTGAAGTGACTTAGCAGCAGAACCACACTAAAAAACAAATACAAAACCTGCTATTGGTAAAAGACTTACATTGTGTTCTTGCTGAAAGAAAACTATCATATTATGCCTCTGCCCGATCCCTTATTCAATATCTACAGTCTCTACTAAAGCAAATCTTGACAGTTTTCCCTCTACTATGGGTCCCCTGCTTTCTGAAGTGCTGACTCAAACACCCTAAATCACTTGCAGCTTTGGTACATCTTGTTAAAGCAGATTAACAGAGAAATGGCTATAATCATGGAAAAGATAAGGCACCAGATCCTTTGTACAATAAGTAGTGAAGACTGTTTTTTCACTTTAGTCATCCATTTATAGGACTAGATAATAAGTCTAGGAGAACATCTGTGTATCCAACTGCTAAGACAGAGAATGGCAAAGAGTAAAACAGCCATGAGCTACATCTTCCACAAAGTGAAAAGTGAAAGTGAAAGTCACTCAGTCGTGTCGGACTCTTTGCGACCCCATGAACTATACAGTCCATGGAATTCTCCAGGCCAGAATACCAGAGTGGATGTCCTTTCCCTTCTCCAGAGGATCTTCCCAACACAGAGATCGAACCCAGGTCTCCCACATTGCAGGTAGATTCTTTATCAGCTGAGCCACGAGGAAATCCCCATCTTCCATAAAACATCCAGCTAAATGCAAGGGAAAGAATTTAACGAGCAAACAAGTAAATCCAGAAGGGCTGGGGTCAAAGACAATCACATGGTCTTGCTGTTGGCACACTAGGTCTGTCTGGCTCTTCTCTCTTTTGAAGATTAATAAACAGAAATAAAAACACACTTATAGTTGCCAGGTACTATAAGACAAGAAAAAGGAAACACCTCATTTCATTAAAAAAAATTAAAAAACAGAACCCTTCGAGTGATTGACAACCAGAATAAGAACATTTGTCTTTCTTGGTAACAATTGTATCCCCAACTCCTAAAATATTTGTGTGACTGATTGTGGGCATTCAATAAATCTTAATTTATTTAATTAATAAATCATTTCAGAACATATTCCACACTCTTAATGGTAACAATAAGTCTAAACCTAAAAGCCATGAATGTAAATATATAGAGAGAATAAACTGAGACAAGAAAACAAAAAGAAAATAAAATGTAAAAGTAATAAAATTGAAAAGAAATAATAGTACAGTCAAGGCTTT
>NW_011494957.1:3648359-3656079 GCF_000754665.1 Bison bison bison | reverse complement strand
TACAGTCAAGGGAATAATAAATGATGGATATAAAGAATGTGTCATTATGTATGAATCAAATATTTACTCACTATAACTTGTTCTTTGGCTTTGCTTTTTTTTCACTTTTTTAAAGACTTTATTTTTTAGAGCAGCTTTTAGGTTTACAGCAAAACTTAAAGGGAGATACAGAGATTTCTCATACACCCCTAAATAACTTTGCTATTTTTAAAGTACAGAAATATTGAAATTTTATATATAGTAGAACAGCTCTCTCTTTCTCTTTTTGTCTCTCTTTTTCTCCCTCTCTCTTCCTCTCTTTCTGTTCTTTAGTTTTATGTCAGCCTTAGAAAGACTCTTATCATACTATGATTATAAGTTTTCCATTTTTTAAATAATTTTCTGCAAAACTTTTTAACCCAATTATAATTTATTATTATGCAAGATGAGAGATTTGTATTTAATATGATATTTTTTGTTTTGTTTTTAATTTAAAAAAAATTTTAATTGAAGGATAATTGTTTTATATAATGTTGTGGTTTTCTGTCATATATCAACAAGAATCGGCCAAAAAATAAGCTTGAAGTCACCATAGGTGATTTATGTTTCTCTTAATAACTAATTAAGGAATTTGGACAATTAGAAAAGCTGAAAAAATATTTAAAATTCATCTTGGTGCAAGAATTTGGAGAATTAAGATGACAAGGATGAAATAACAGGCAAATATCCAAATGGGGTAAAAATCAGAGAAGGTAGCTTTGCATTTGGGGCTACTTTACACTATACAGCGAGCATGTCACTCAGTGATGTCCAACACTTTGTGACCCCATGGACTATAACCCACCAGGCTCCTCTGTCCATGGGATTTCCCAGGCAAGAATACTGGAGCAGATTGTCATTCCCTTCTCCAGGGGATCTTTCCAACCCATGGATCGAACCCGGGTCTCCTGCACTGCAGGCAGATTCTTTACCATCTGAGCCACCAGGGAAGCAATGCAGAGATATTTACCAATATCAGAAATGGCCAAGCAGCTGGCAGTCTGAGGAGCCAAATTAGGATCCAGGGCCTGCCCAGTCAGGGACCTGGTGAGTGTCCCCCACTTTGGTGACCCTTTAGGGCTAAACCCAAGAATTATGAGTGAGCAGAAAGCAGACATGTTTCATAGCACCTGCAGCCTTTTTCCCACATCATTTCAGTGCCTGGAATGAAAATAATGTGATTCCAGATTACTAGTGACACTAGGTATCTGGGATGAACAAACCTATATTCTCTATTCGAGTCAGATTATTTCTGAAAAGCACTGGTAGGAATAAAATGTCCAAATGTCCAACAATAAATAGAACCAGGTATGCAAAGAGACAAGACAATAAAACTAGAGCCAAGTCAAGGTTCAATCAGAAAGAGAGCAGCTATTGGATGTATTCCAGGTACAGAGCAATTACTAGGAGTACTGGAGGCTTCTAGCCACCCTGGGAGATAGGAGGGGCTGAAAATCTGAGAAGCATCCATGGAAAATTACTGCACTCAGCCGGAAGTACCAAAGTAGAACTTTTCAAAACTTTTTCCAAAGCTGCCACAGTTCTCAAGAAATTCTCAGACGTTCCCACAAATACCACAGTCTGCAGAAGAGAAATGGGTGGGTCTCAAGGACTCATCAGAGAGCCACTGTGAAGCTCAGGCCAGTTGATGCATCAGCTGCAAAAGTCTCTGAGAATTATGGCTTCTTTTCTCTTCCACCTTCCCAATCACTTCTGGGTGTCTCTCACCAAGGAGTACCCAGGGGAGGGGATCTTGAGTTCTATGTCCTTTGACCTGTTTTTTTTTTTTTTTTTTGGTTCCTAGAAGTTATATAGAAACATCAGAGGATTTCTTAATGAATTCAGAACAGTGAAAGACTCTTAAACTATGATGACCTTAAAAGAAAAGATTAATTGATTGGACTTCAGTAAAATGAAGAAATTGGTCATCAAAAACATCATTAATGGAGTAAAAAGTCAAGCTATAGAGTAAGAAGCAATATTTTAAGCATGCATAACAGACAGAGAAAACATTCAAATAGTTAATAAACATGTGAAAGACTTCCAAGCTAATGAGTAATCAAAGGAATGCACACTTAAACCATAAAGGTATACTCCAATTTTTTTTGTAATTTTAAAAATTAAAAAAAAGTGTTTTTATTTTATTTTATATCAGAGTATAGCCAGTTAACTGGAGAAGGAAATGGCAACCCATTCCAGTATTCTTGCCTGGAAAAATCCCATGAACAGAGGAGCCTGGCAGGCTACAATCCATGGGATTGCAAAGAGTCAGACACAACTGAGCACTTGTGTGTATAACCAGTTAACAATGTTGTGATGATTTCAGGTGGATAGCAAAGGTACTCAGTCATATACATACATCCGTTCTCCCCCAAGCTCCCCTCCCATCCAGGCTTCCACATAACTTTGAGCAGAGTTCCCTGTGCTATACAATACAACCTTGTTGGTTATCCATTTTAAATATACCAGTGTGTACATGTCCATCCCAAACTCCCTAATTATCCCTCCTCCCCATCCTTCTCTCCTGGCAGCCATAAGTTCATTCTCTAAGTCTATGAGTCTGTTTATATTTTGTAAATAAATTTATTTGTATCATTTCTTATTAGATTCCACATATAAGGGATGTCATATAATATTTCTCATTCTCTGACTTACTTCATTCAGTAGGACAATCTCCAGGTCCTTTCATATTAAAAAGCATAAGAAGATACTATTATACAGATATTAGAATGCCTACAATTTAAAAGACTAAAAATAGTAAGTGCTGGAGAGGATACAGACCAATTGGAGTTTGTAGGAAAATTAATTGAAATAACCATGTCTGGCATTACCTTCTGTTACACTGTTAACTGAGGAAATTATTAAGAATTAATAAAGAAATTTTGCTTCTGATAGGTTTGCTTTTGACCACTTCTGGCATTATCTTCTAAGGCCAAAAATTTATATATTTTATGATCAAACATTTCTACTCATTTATATATTCAATAAAAATGTGTTCACATTTGTATCAAGAAATATATAATAATTTTTATAGCATGATTAATTTTAATAATGCAAACTGAACCAAATTTCTAAATAAAATAAGTAAAGAAATTATGACATGTTTATAAAATGGAACAGTATGCAGCAATAAAAATGGCTTCATATGTAGGCAAAAAATTAATCTCAAATGTAATGTTAAGAGACCAGTCAGAAAATAATGCATATTGTAGGATTCTCTTTACATAAAGCTTAAAAACAAGTAAAACTGTATCATAGTTATTAGGAATATAGATAGATGCTGAAAATACTTTTTAAAAGAAAGAAGGTAATATCATAAAAGGCAAAATAATTATTCTGTTTAGCAGGGAAAAATGATGTCTAAAAGGGTACTGAAGGCTACTTCTAAAATGAGCATGACATTGCATCTCTGGACATGATTTACTTTGTGATAACTCATTAAGATTGCTAGCTAAGATTGGGAACTTTTTTTACATATTATACCACTAAAAGGAAGCATATATGGGGTTCTCACAGTATCCTATACAATTCCTTCTGTTACACTGTTAACTGAGGAAATGATTAAGAATTAATAAATCTTGCTTTTGATAGATTTTCTTTTGGCCTTCAGAAGTATTCTCCCACGTCATTGTTATGCTTTCAACTCACCATTCATGCTCTGTTGATGCCTTGTTTCAGTGGGAATAAAGGCACTGTCTACCTGCCTCTGATTTGGATTCTTTCCTAGGCGTATCTGGCAGGTCCTAGTCTTTTCTTAAGATCCCTAATCTGTTGTTGCTCTAACCTTTCTCTGTCATTCTCCATCTTCCCTCTCTTCCTTTGAACAAGTCACTTCCCTGTGTTGTTCTCTGTCATATGTGTGAGCCTTATCAAGCAATGTGGCTTCCCTGATGGCTCAGTTGGTAAAGAATCCACCAGCAATGCAAGAGACCCAGGTTTGATTCCTGGGTCAGGAAGATCCTCTGAAGAAGGGATAGGCTACCCAATCCAGTATTTTGGGGCTTCCCTTGTGGTTCAGCTGGTAAAGAATCTGCCTGCAATGTGGGAGACCTGGGTTCAATCCCTGGGTTGGGAAGATCCCCTAGAGAAGGGAAAGGCTACTCCCTCCAGTATGCAGGCCTGGAGAATTCCATGAACTGTATAGTCTGGGTCACAAAGAGTCGGACACAGGAGTGACTTTCACTTCACTTCACTTATCAAACAATGTATACAGCAACTGTGGGAATACCTGCTTCACTTATAAGATTGTGGTCATTCTTGAGGGTGGGTACAGACTATGGTTCATTCATTTTCTATTACCTATGAAAACCAGTCAATCCTAAAGGAAATCAGTCCTGAATATTCACTGGAAGGACTGACGCTGAAGCTGAAACTCCAGTACTTTGGCCACCTGATGTGAAGTACTGACTCACTGGAAAAAACTGATGCTGGGAAAGATTGAAGGCAGGAGGAGAAGGGGATGACAGAGGAAGAGATTATTAGATGGCATCGCCGACTTGAAGGACATGAGTTTGAGCAAGCTTCGGGAGTTGGTGATGGACAGGGAAGCCAGGTGTGCTGCAATCCATGGGGTTGCAAAGAGTCGGACATGACTGAGCCACTGAACTGATACTGATAATGATGCTTAGCTCACTGCCTCACTGAGAATAGGATCCAGCTTGGTAGTGAACTTATGAAATCTGGATTTGTTTGAAACATACTCAGAAAAACTATAGTAAAGTTTCTCCAAAGTATGGTTGTTTATAATACACAGAGTGATATAATGATATAAGACAAATATGGTCAATTGGTCACACATTTGTTTCAGATGATTCAATCACTAAAGTACCACCAGTGTTTCTAACTAGAAATATTTGACATATCATGTATACATTCATTCATTCTAACACAAGTCCTTCCAAAATAAGCTTAAAAATTACTTTTCCATCAAATTTTAAAGTATTTTTTAAAAAATAATGGGCACCATGCAACTATGTTGTTACTGCTGTTCAGTCACCCAGTCATGTCCGGTTCTGTGACCTCGTGGTCACATGGTGCCTCCCTGTCCCTCACCATCTCCCAAAGTTTACCCAAGTTCATTTTCACTGCATTGGTGATGCCATCCAGCCATCTCATCCTCTGATATCCTCTTCTCCTTCTGCCCTTGATCTTTCCCAGCATCAGGGACTTTTCCAGTGAGTCGTGTGTTCATATCAGGTAACCAAAACATCTAAACTACAGCTTCTGTATCAGTCCTTCCAGTGAATATTCAGAGTTGATCTCCTTTTTTTTTATTTTATTTTATTTTTAATTTTTACATAATTGTATTAGTTTTGCCAAATATCAAAATGAATCCGCCACAGGTATACATGTGTTCCCCATCCTGAACCCTCCTCCCTCCTCCCTCCCCATACCATCCCTCTGGGTCGTCCCAGTGCACTAGCCCCAAGCATCCGGTATCGTGCATCGAACCTGGACTGGCAAATCGTTTCTTACATGATATTTTACATGTTTCAATGTCATTCTTCCAAATCTTCCCACCCTCTTCCTCTCCCACAGAGTCCATAAGACTGTTCTATACATCAGTGTCTCTTTTGCTGTCTCGTACACAGGGTTATTGTTACCATCTTTCTAAATTCCATATATATGCGTTAGTATACTGTATTTATGTTTTTCCTTCTGGCTTACTTCACTCTGTATAATAGGCTCCAGTTTCATCCACCTCATTAGAACTGATTCAAATGTATTCTTTTTAATGGCTGAGTAATACTCCATTGTGTATATGTACGACTGCTTTCTTATCCATTCATCTGCTGATGGACATCTAGGTGGCTTCCATGTCCTGGCTATTATAAACAGTGCTGCAATGAACATTGGGGTACACGTGTCTCTCAGTTCTGGTTTCCTCGGTGTGTATGCCCAGCAGTGGGATTGCTGGATCATAAGGCAGTTCTGTTTCCAGTTTTTTAAGGAATCTCCACACTGTTCTCCATAGTGGCTGTACTAGTTTGCATTCCCACCAACAGTGTAAGAGGGTTCCCTTTTCTCCACACCCTCTCCAGCATTTATTATTTGTAGACTTTTGGATCGCAGCCATTCTGACTGGTGTGAAATGGCACCTCATAGTGGTCTTGATTTGCATTTCTCTGATAATGAGTGATGTTGAGCATCTTTTCATGTGTTTGTTAGCCATCTGTATGTCTTCTTTGGAGAAATGTCTATTTAGTTCTTTGGCCCATTTTTTGATTGGGTCATTTATTTTTCTGGAGTTGAGCTGTAGGAGTTGCTTGTATATTTTTGAGATTAGTTGTTTGTCAGTTGCTTCATTTGCTATTATTTTCTCCCATTCTGAAGGCTGTCTTTTCACCTTGCTAATAGTTTCCTTTGATGTGCAGAAGCTTTTAAGGTTAATTAGGTCCCATTTGTTTATTTTTGCTTTTATTTCCAATATTCTGGGAGGTGGGTCATAGAGGATCCTGCTCTGATGTATGTCAGAGAGTGTTCTGCCTATGTTCTCCTCTAGGAGTTTTATAGTTTCTGGTCTTACATTTAGATCTTTAATCCATTTTGAGTTTATTTTTGTGTATGGTGTTAGAAAGTGGTCTAGTTTCATTCTTTTACAAGTGGTTGACCAGATTTCCCAGCACCACTTGTTAAAGAGATTTTTTTTAATCCATTGTATATTCTTGCCTCCTTTGTCAAAGATAAGGTGTCCATATGTGTGTGGATTTATCTCTGGGCTTTCTATTTTATTCCATTGATCAATATTTCTGTCTTTGTGCCAGTACCATACTGTCTTGATGACTGTGGCTTTGTAGTAGAGCCTGAAGTCAGGTAGGTTGATTCCTCCAGTTCCATTCTTCTTTCTCAAGATCGCTTTGGCTATTCGAGGTTTTTTGTATGTCCATACAAATTGTGAAATTATTTGTTCTAGCTCTGTGAAGAATACTGTTGGTAGCTTGATAGGGATTGCATTGAATCTATAAATTGCTTTGGGTAGTATACTCATTTTCACTATATTGATTCTTCCAATCCATGAACATGGTATATTTCTCCATCTATTAGTGTCCTCTTTGATTTCTTTCACCAGTGTTTTATAGTTTTCTATATATAGGTCTTTAGTTTCTTTAGGTAGATATATTCCTAAGTATTTTATTCTTTCCGTTGCAATGGTGAGTGGAATTGTTTCCTTAATTTCTCTTTCTGTTTTCTCATTATTAGTGTATAGGAATGCAAGGGATTTCTGTGTGTTGATTTTATATCCTGCAACTTTACTATAGTCATTGATTATTTCTAGTAATTTTCTGGTGGAATCTTTAGGGTTTTCTATGTAGAGGATCATGTCACCTATGGATAGATCAACTATACAGAAAATTAACAAGGAACCACAAACTTTAAACGATACAATAGACCAGTTAGACCTAATTGATATCTATAGGACATTTCATCCCAAAACAATGAATTTCACCTTTTTCTCATGCGCACATGGAACCTTCTCCAGGATAGATCACATCCTGGGCCATAAAGCTAGCCTTGGTAAATTCAAAAAAATAGAAATCATTCCAAGCATTTTTTCTGACCACAATGCAGTAAGATTAGATCTCAATTACAGGAGAAAAACTATTAAAAATTCCAACATATGGAGGCTGAACAACACGCTGCTGAATAACCAACAAACCACAGAAGAAATCAAAAAAGAAATCAAAATTTGCATAGAAACGAA
>NW_011494957.1:3613548-3648004 GCF_000754665.1 Bison bison bison | reverse complement strand
AAGCAACTAGAAAAGGAAGAAATGAAGAACCCCAGGGTTAGTAGAAGGAAAGAAATCTTAAAAATTAGAGCAGAAATAAATGCAAAAGAAACAAAAGAGACCATAGCAAAAATCAACAAAACCAAAAGCTGGTTCTTTGAAAGGATAAATAAAATTGACAAACCATTAGCCAGACTCATCAGGAAACAAAGGGAGAAAAATCAAATCAACAAAATTAGAAACGAAAATGGAGAGATCACAACAGACAACACAGAAATACAAAGGATCATAAGAGACTACTATCAACAATTATATGCCAATAAAATGGACAACGTGGAAGAAATGGACAAATTCTTAGAAAAGTACAACTTTCCAAAACTCGACCAGGAAGAAATAGAAAATCTTAACAGACCCATCACAAGCACGGAAATTGAAACTGTAATCAAAAATCTTCCAGCAAACAAAAGCCCCGGTCCAGATGGCTTCACAGCTGAACTCTACCAAAAATTTAGAGAAGAGCTAACACCTATCCTGCTCAAAGTCTTCCAAAAAATTGCAGAGGAAGGTAAACTTCCAAACTCATTCTATGAGGCCGCCATCACCCTAATACCAAAACCTGACAAAGATCCCACAAAAAAAGTTGATCTCCTTAAGATCGACTGGTTTGACCTCCTTGCTGTCCAAGGGACTCTCAGGAGTCTTCTCTAGCACTGCAATTAAAAGGCATGAATTCTTTGGCGTTCTGCCTTCTTTACTGTCCAGCTCTCACAACCATACATGACCACTGGGAAGACTACAGCCTTGACTGTACAGTCCTTTGTCAGCAGAGCAATGCCTCTGCTTTTCAACACATTGTCTAGGTTTGTCATCACTTTCCTGCCATGAAGCAACCATCTTCTGATTTCAAGGCTGCAGTCACCATCTGCAGTGATTTTGGAGCTGGAGAAGAGGAAGTCTGTCCTTACTTTCACCTTTTCCCCTTTTATTTGCCATGCAGTAATGGGGCCTGATGGCATGATCTTAGCTTTTTTTTTTTAATTAATTTATATTTTATTGAAGGATAATTGCTTTAGAGAATTTTGTTGTTTTCTGTCAAACCTCAACATGAATCAGCCACAGGTATACATATACCTCCTCCCTTTGGAACCTCCCTGCCACCTCTGTCCCCATCCCACCCCACTGGATTGATACAGAGCCCCTGTTTGAGTTTCCTGAGCCACACAGCAATCCCTGTTGGCTATCTATTTTACATACGGTAATGTAAGTTTCCATGTGACTCTTTCCATAGGCTTCACCCTCTCCTCCCCTCTCCCCATGCCCATAAGTCTATTTTCTATGTCTGTTTCTCCATTGTTACCCTGTAAATAAATTCTTCAGTATAATTTTTCTAGATTCTGTATATATAGTGTTAGAATATGGTATTTATCTTTCTCTTTCTGACTTACTTCACTCTGTACAATAGGTTCTAGGTTCATCCACCTCATTAGAACTAACTTAAATGTGTTCCCTTGTATGGCTGAGTAATATTCCATTGTTTATATGTACCACAACTTCTTTGTCAATTCATCTGTTGATGGATATCTAGATTGCTTCCATGTTCTAGCTATTGTAAATAGTGCTGCAATGAACAATGGAATACATGTATTTCTTTCAATTTTGGTTCCCTCAGAGTATATGCCTTTTTACTTATTTATTTATTTTATATATTTAGTCTTAAGCTGGCTCATTCTCTTTTCTCCTTCACCCTCATCAAGAGGATCTTTAGTTCCTCTTCGCTTTCTGCCATTACAGTGGTATCACCCACATATCTGAGGTTGTTGATGTTTCTCCTGCCTATCTTGATTCCAGCTTGTAACTCATCCAGCCTGACATCTCTCCTGATGTGCTCAGTGTATAGGTTAAACAAACAGGGTGACAGTGGACAGCCCTGTTGTACTCCTTTCTTGATCTTGAACCAATCGGTTGTCCCATAAAGGGTTCTACCTGTTGCTTCTTGACCGCATACAGGTTTCTCAGTAGACAGTTAAGATGGTCTGGTATTCCCATCTCTCTAAGAGCTTTCTACAGTGTGTCATGATCTACACAGTCAAAGGCTTTAGCGTAGTTGATGAAACAGAAATAGATGATTTTCTGAAATTCCCTTGCTTTCTCTATAATCCAACAAATGTTGGCAATTTGATCTCTAGTTCCTCTTCCTTTCTAAAACCAACTTGGACATCTGGAAGTTTTTGGTTCACATAATGCTGAAACTTAGCATGCAAGATTTTAAGATTGACCTGACTAGCATGGGAGATGAGTGCAGTTGTCCAATGGTTACCACAATCTTTGGTATTACCTTTCTTAGAAATTGGGATGAGAATTGACCTTTTCAATCCTGTGGCCACTGCTGGGTCTTATAGATTTGCTGGCATAATGAATGCAAAACCTTGATGTCATCCTCCTTTAGGGATTTGAATAGTTCTGATGGAATTTCATCACATTCATTAGCTTTATTAATAGCAATGCTTCTTAAGGCCCACTTGACTTCACACTGCAGAATGTCTGGCTCTGGGCGACTAATAGTCATCGCAGTAAAACGGTTCATTAAGATCTTTTTTTTGTACAGTTCTTCTGTGTATTCTTTCAATTTCTTCTTGATCTCTTCAGCATCTGCTAGGTCTCTACAATTTTTATCCTTTATTGTGCCCATCTTTGGGTCAGAAACTCCCTTGATGTTTCCAATTTTCCTGAAGAGATCTCTAGTCTTTCCCCTTTTGTTGTGTTCTTCTATTATTAAACACTGTTCATTAAAGAAGGCCTTCTTGTCTCTTCTATCTATTATTTGAAACTCTGCATTTAATTGGATGTACCTTTCCCTCTCTCCCTTGCTATTCACTTCTCTTCGTTCCTGTGCTACTTGTAAAGCCTCCTCAGATAACCACTTTGCCTTCTTACTTCTCTTTTTCTTTGGGGTGGTTTTGTTCGCCACCTCCTGTACAATATTATGGACCTCTGTCCATAGCTCTTCAGGAACACTGTTATCTAGATCTAGTCCCTTAAATATATTCATTACCTCTACTGTGAATTCATAGGAGAAGGCAATGGCAACCCACTCCAGTACTCTTGCCTGGAAAAATCCCATGGACAGAGAAGCCTGGTAGGCTGAGGTCCATGGGGTCGCTGAGAGTCAGACATGACTGAGCGACTTCACTCTCACTTTTCACTTTCATGAATTGAAGAAGGAAATGGCAACCCGTTCCAGTGTTCTTGCCTGGAGAATCCCAGGAACGGTGGGGCCTGATGGGCTGCTGTCTATGGGGTCGCACAGAGTCTGACACGACTGAAGCGACTTAGCAGTAGCAGCAACAGTGAATTCATATGGGATTTAGTTGAAGTCATATCTGCTGGCCTAGTGTTTTTCCTGGTTTTCTTTAGTTTAAGCCTAAATTTTGTTATGAGAAGCTGATGATCTGAGCCACAGTCAGCTCCAGGTCTTGTTTTTACTGATTGTATACAGCTTCTCCATCTCTGGCTACAAAGAATGTAATTGATTTGATTTTGGCATTGACCACTTGGTGATGTCCATGTGCAAAGTAGTCTCTTGTGTTGTTAAAAAAGAGTATTTGCTATGACTAGTGCATTCTCCTGGCAGAATTCAATTAGCTTTTGCCCTGTTTCATTTTGTTCTCCAAGGCCAGACTTGCCTGTGATGAATAGAACATCTTATTTTGATGTTAGTTCTGGGAGGTCTTCTAGGTCCTCAGTGAGCTGATCAACTTCACTTTCTTTAGCATCAGTAGATAATAGGAGCATAGACTTAGATTACTGTGATATTGAATGGTTTGCCCTAGAAACAAACTGCGATCATTCTGTAATTTTTGAGGTTGCACACAACTACTATATTTCAGACTCTTTTGTTGATTATTAGGGCTACTCCATTTCTGCTATGGGATTCATGCCCACAGTAGTAAACATAATGCTCATGTGAATTAAATTCACCCATTTCCATCATACACCTAATACATACATCATACAACTATATACATACATGCATCATATAATACATACATCATACTATAAAACTACATACATCATACATATATAAATCATACAACTATACTACCATATAAAATATTATAAAGCTAATAAAAATTTCTATTTTCTCCACTCTACTAGGATCATCTTATATAATTTCTGTCTTACATGAAGATTAAGGAAAGTAAGTGTGTGGATTTTGTTGTCAGTAAAGGTTTTGGCCCAACCAGTAGAAGGCTATTTTCAACATATTTTAATTTAATTTATGAGACATTGTTATTGTTGCTGTTTCAGCCTACAATTTAGGAAGGAAATTTATATGTAGCTAATTACTGAAAAATTCAGTACTTGTCTTTTGCTGGCAAGTCCGTGACAGCAGCCCTGCAACCCAAGCTTCAGTTCACCCTCTACAGTTCTTGATCAGAACATCTGCAGGCAGTCACACTGCTGGATTTTCTTTCTTTTTTTTTATTTTATTATTACTATTATTTTTTACTTTACAATATTGTATTAGTTTTGCCATACATCAACATGCATCCGTTTTGCACTGAACAAACTAACTGGCTTTAAAAAACAATGGTTGAAACAATTTTTTTGTTTTAAGACCTATCCATATTATTTTAGCCACTTAAATATTAAAAATGCAATGCAGTGTAGGCATTAAATGATAAGATAAAAGATTAAATGACAATAGTGATAAAATATTTAAAATAAGTGATACTAATGATAAAAGATAAAACATTTCCTCTATCAAAAAATTTGTAGTTCTTAGAATCAAACACGAGGATTCCAAAAATTCAGGGCTTTGTGGTTTTAGCTTTGTCATTTCTATGTGGCTTTGTCGTTTCTATTTTTCAATTTAATAGTAGAATTTTAAACTGTTTTTAAATTGTATTTTAAAATGAGAACATATAACGTGGTTAGAAACAGGAAGTATAAAGCAGAACCTTGAAATCTCTGAAAATAGGCCAAAAAAGAAAATTCTCTAAATTCTATCTTGTGACATAGCATCTGTCGTCTGATTGTTCTGCTCCCTGAAAATAAATTTGACAGTGGCGACCCATGGAAAGATGCTTAACACATTCATTGAGAGTAAGCATAGCAGTCAATTAAGCAAGAAGGGATAGTCGCCATTTTAAATGAGTTCTTGGTATATACGGAGTTGCAAGTGGTCTAAATCTGAATGTGTACTTCTTTGACGAATCCCTGGTGATAAATTCATTAAATAATCACTCTTGCTACAGTATTTACACAGCACTGGCACAGATTCTGAGAGGGTTTTATTGTGTCAATGTGTATGTGTGTGTGTGTGCAACTAAAAAGAGGAAGAGTTGGTTGGGAGCAATAAAGTGAAAAACACTTATTTATGCTCAAACATGTCTTTACAGTCAGTTTCAGAATTAGGAACAAGGTTAAGCTCATAAAATAGAAAAAGAAATCTTAAAGCAGTGTGTTACAGAGGCCAAAACTTTATCAAAGTAACACTATCAAATGATGTGTTTTATGGTTTTCAGTAGGACAGATAGGTTAAATGTTCTGGTTAATCCTGTTCTTTAGAACTAGATGGACTAGAAGATATTCATTGATATTTATTCTAGCTTTTGGACCACTTACTGATACTTGTTCTCAGTATTTACAATGAAAATGGGAAGAAAGTAATCAAGAGTAAATTAAACAAAGTAAGACATTTTAACTTACTGTGTGAGATTGTAGTAAGTGTGTTTGCATGCAGCATAAATGTGAATGTTTGCCTGAAGGGGAGTGGGGGTGTCAACTACATCAAACCCACTGGGCACAGGACTCCATATTCATCAAAAATCTCTTCTAAGAGATTACATCAGTGTGCCCAGTGGAGTAGTACAGCTGGTAACTTTTAGTTATTGAAAAGTAGTTGATGTTTTTAGGAAGATTGATAATAAAATGCAAAGTATCTTTGAGAGTTGACTCTAGAACACAGATTTATTCTGTCTCAGGCAGTGGTGAGAATGGTTAGAATTTTTTACCTAACTTGGGCCATTTTTTTTTTCGTGGAGGAAAAAAAGTCACAATAAAGGGGTAAAGGATCAATAAAGGGAATTAATTCAAACTTCACCTTAATAATCCTCAAGCTCAAAGCTTGCTTATATAACAGGGTTGTTTCTTTAAATGTTATACACTCTCCAGCAATACTTCAAAGGAAGATTATGTCTATCACACATACAAAAATTTTTGAGATGAAAGAAAATTATACTGTGAGTGGAAGAACATTATTAGTCACCTCTACTACCTGAAAATTCACTTTGAAAAACATTTCTTTGAGGCAGTAGAACAGGACAGCTCCTTTAAGTTCCCTGTCACCTGAGCATCTATACCTCTTAGAAGAGGCTGCAAACAACCAAGTTTTCACCCCAGCAGACTTCCATTGCAGGTAGCATTTTCAAGATCTCTTTTCAGTTATACTCTTTTTTAAAAAATGTTTTATTGAAGTGTAGTTGATTTGCAGTTTTGTTCATTTCAGGGTTACAGTAAAGTGATTCAGTTATACACATATATACACTCTTTTTCAAATTCTTTTCTGTTATAGTTTATGTAAGGTAGTAAGTACAGTTCCCTGTGCTATGCAGTAGGTTCTTGTTATTTATATATACTTTTTATATAATAGTGTGCATCTGTTAATCCAAAACTCCTAATTTATCCCTCACTCCCTTTGCTTTCTATGTCCTTGACTCTATTTGAAAGTGAAAGTGAAAGTCACTCGGTCATGTCCAATTCTTTGTGACCCCATGACTATACAGTCCGTGGAATTCTCCAGGCCAGAATACTGGAGTGGGTGGCCTTTCCCTTCTCCAGGAGATCTTCCCAACCCAAGGATTCAAACCCAGGTCTCCTGCATTGCAGGTGGATTCTTTACCAGCTGAGCCACAAGGGAAGCTCAAGAATACTGGAGTGGGTAGCCTATCCCTTCTCCAGCAGATTTTCCCAACCCAGTAATCAAATCAGGGTCACCTGCATTTCAGGCAGATTCTTTACCAACTGAGTTATCAGTGATTATATTTCTGTTTTCTAAATAAGTTCGTTCGTATCATTCTTTAGATTACACATATAAGCAATACCATATGATATTTATCTTTATCTTTCTGACCTACTTCACCTATTTTAATAATCTCTAGGCCCATCTATGTTGCTGCAAATGACATTATTTCAGTTATAGGCTTGACAGAATCTTTCAAGCAATTGCACTGTAATTGTATCTGTATAATTTAGTCTATACTACAAAATATTATGACATCAAGAGTGACATGGGAATTCTGTTGTACTAAAACTTACAATAGAATCAATTCTGTTTAATTTTGCAGAATGTTCCAAAGTTGTTGGGATCAGGACCATTGCATCCTATGTAGTAGATGGATAAGGCCATCTTATAACTTTCATGAACCCAGAGTACTTTTACCTTTGATATACACCTTACTCCTCCCAAATTAAAATTATTCTTTATGACCATGTTAATATAAAGACATGTGTGAATGCTAAGGCACTGAAGTCTTGTCTGACTCCTTGTGACCCTATAAGCTGTAGTTAACCAGGCTACTCTGTCCATGAGGTTCTCCAGTCAAAAGAATAAAGACAGATATAATCTAATCTGGATTTATTGTTATTTATTTATATTTATGATATTAATTATAAATAAACTAAAATCAAAATATTTTCATGAGCCATTAAATGTATCATAGGACTCAAGCTGTAGACCTGCTATGTCTACTGGATAAAATGTCCCTGCAAATAAATATGTCTTTATTCCATCAGATTAGGAATTTCAGATGTGATCCTTAGATCCAGTAAACCTCCATGCAGAATTTGATTAATTCATTTATCCGTATCACTGAGGACTCATTAATTGTCTGGAGGTACCTGCACCAAACAGCCAGGAGGCAGGAGATTCCCTCCCCTTGTTCAATGAGAACAGTTTGACTTTAATATATTTAAATATTTTATATTTTAAATTATATTTAAATATTTTATATTTAGGACTCCTTGGTGATATTTAATTTGGAAAATGGAGACACTGCTTTTAAAAAATCATTGTTAGAGAATTGTTAACAATTAGAAGTCTACTGCTGTATTTCAAAGTAACTTTTAATTAATTTGATTTTGTAAACATCTTGGAATTTTCTGAGCAGTATGTGCTCATACTTCTTGACTACTGTCCACAGAAGCACATTACTCTTCCCAGGAAGAGACAAATGGAAATGATGATAACACCAGTTCACTGATTTAAACTCCTTATGCTTTGGCTTATTAACACAACATTTTTTCCAGACCTTTTCAGCATTGCAAGTGTCTGAATCTTATTGTCTGTGAAAACTAAGGTAGTGTAACTACTCTTATTTTATTTTTCAATATCCAGTCTTAGTGAAACAATGCAAATCTATGTATCACAGCTGATTGCATTTGTCAGCTGTTTGGTGTTTTTGTCAGTTTTATTTTTTTAACTACCCTATTTTGGAAAGTGCACTGAAGCCTTGACTTAACTATGTTATTAGCTTGAAGTTCTGAAGAACAATCTAGTATCAATAAATTATTAGAAGAGATAAAAGATGCAAAATGTAAGAGTGTGATAAATATGAAACCTTAAGGATTTTTAGCTTCTATTAATTTATATGTACTTGATACTTACAAGCTTGTGTGGCACTGTGATTTATAATAAATGTCTATTTGGTGTTTATCCCCCCAGTTCTGGCACAGAGCTTCCTTAGAAGCTTCCTTGAAATTTCCTAAGCTATAGGGATGTCCTGATAGTCATCACAAGTCCCTTTCCACAACACCTGAGTTTAATGCAGCTACTTTGGAAAGCACCTAAGGGTGAGAGACTTGTTGCTAGGGGAATGAACAAGAACAGAGGGCTGGAACTTTAAGTCCAGACCCCTGGGGAAGGGGCTGGAGGTTGAATCTCCCACCAATGGCAATGATTTCGTCAACCAGGCCTGTGTAATAAGTCTCCATAAAGATAGGCTTCCCTGGTGGCTCAGACGGTAAAGTGTCTGCCGGCAATGCGGGAGACCTGGGTTCGATTCCTGGGTCAGGAAGATGCCCTGGAGAAGGAAATGGCAATCCACTCCAGCATTCTTGCCTGGAAAATCCCATGGACAGAGGAGCCTGATAGGCTACAGTCCATGGGGTCGCAAAGAGTTGGACACGACTGAGTGACTTCACTTTCAAAGATTCAAAAGGAGGGAGTTTGGACAGCTTCTAGATTAGTAAGCCACAACATTTGTTATGTACCACCCTGCCAGGATCCAAACTCCACCAAGAGAGAAGCTCCTTTGGGATCTTGCCTGAAGTATCTCTGATTTGTATCCTTAAATACCTTTGCAATAAGTTGATTATGTGGTGAGTGAACATGCTTCCAAAGTTCTGTGAGCTGCTCTAGGAAGTTAATTGAAGACAGGTTATAGGAACCCCTGATTTATAACTAGTTGATCAGAACCATAGGTAAAAACCTGGACTTTTGCTCCTGGCATCTGAAATGAGAGCAGTCTAGTGGGACTAATCCCTTAACCTGTGGCCTCTGATACTATACAGATAGTGTCAGAATTGGGTCAAGTTATAGAACACCCAGCTTATGTCAGAGCATTGCCACTCCGTCACACACAAACTGGAACTGGATCTGGCATTGTTAGCTTGTATATGTTGGTGTAAGTCAGAGGATTTAGAAGAGATCCAGGGACTCAGTATGTTGGAGGAAACACTGACTGAGAGAAAGGTGACCTTGACTCTGTCACTAGTATTTACTCCTGGGTTAGTCACTTAGTCCACAAACTTCCACTTCCTTGCTTGTAAAATCCATTGTTGCAAAGATGGAAATAAGATAGAGACTAGCAGTGCTGCAGACAGGATGATCTGAGATTATTCTTAATATTAAAACTTAGAAACACTAGATAAAAAATAACAAATATCCTTATCCATACTTAGATGTGTGAGCAAGAGGGTAAGAGCAGTCTCCAGAAATCAAAAAAAAAAAAAAAAAGAGGGACCTTAAGCCAGGGAAGCTGGCCTGTGAATTGACAGGTGGCTTCCCTGAGAGCCAGTCATTATTATCACCTAGTGGGTGTCCATGCCCATTCAGGAAAGGAGACAGGGCAACTGGCCTGCGTGGGACGTGGAGTTAAATACCTCATCCCTCCCTTTAAAAAAGTGGTGGGTGGGTGGTCTTTAAAATATTTCCTGAGAAATTTAACCATAGTTCTGTACTGCATTCCAGTTGTAGGCTCAAATTTGTCTTATCTGCATGAAATAGGTTCCCCTAAGTTAAGAAACATTATTTGTTCCAGGCCAATGTTAACCCCAGGGAACTAAGATCCCACATGCTGTGGAGCAACTAGGCCTGCCAGCTACAACTATTGAGCCTGAGTGCCAAAACTAGAGAATTCATGTACCACTATGAAATATTCCACCTACCACAACTAAGATCCAAATAAATAGATAAACATTAAAAAAAAAAAAAACTCAGGAATGAAAATATCAAAATTCACAACCCATTCTCTGGTACCTACTGAGAATGGGTTTGTATTCCTTGCAAACAAGGGCTTCCCTGATGCCTCACGTGGTAGAGTTTGCCTGAAATGCAGGAGACCTGGGTTTGATCCCTGGGTCAAGAAGATCCTCTGAAGAAGGAAATGGCAACCCACTCCAGTACTCTTGCCTGAAAAATCCCATGGACAGAGGAGCCTGGCAGGCTACAGTTCAAGTGGTCGCAAAGAGTCAGACATGACTGAGCAACTTCACTTTCTTTCCTTGCAAACAAAGAAAAGCATGCAGAAAAATGAAGACTTTGTATCCAAGAAAACAGCTTCCAGAATGGAATTATGTTGAGTGGTGGCAGAAGTTAGTGTAGTACATGACTTGATGTTTACATAGCCAAAATTATTATTCAGCTATATTGGGGAAATAGAAGGAAGGAATGTGTGGCTAGAGGAAGCATTAGGAGAGAATTGTAAGAAAGGTACATTTCTTAATTTCCATAGGAGGGAGTCAATAAATAATATCCATATCTTTAAAAAAATAATAATAAAGTCAATTATAACATACATTTGGCAATACAAGAGTAAACTACAAAATGAATCTCTCAATGAGCTATAAATAGTTTATCTGTAGAGAAAGAATCAGAGTGAAATATGATAGCATGTACACTTGGAATTCCACAATAATAGGTGAGAAAAAGTGGGGAAGGCTAATTGTACAGAATTCATAAGAATCATGACTCCTTAGATTTAGGAAAGTCAACATTGAGTAAAAATCCAGACTGCAGAAGGTAGGGAGTATAGAACACCATAGATAATAGGGAAGAGCAAAATACAGCAAAGACAGTACCACCAAATAAACTAATACCATATTTTTTTCAATCAAAATAATACAATCCAGAAAAAAAAATATGTAACACTATCATGTAAAGGAGAAAAATAGAAAAGAAAAAAGCCCTGTCACTCTAGGATTATATACTCAGGTAACTTATTTTTCAAGAGAAAGGATATAAGTTCTGATGGATATAAGGATACAAGTTCTGATGGAATTTACTACAAATATTTCCAAACAACTAGAAAATTTACTTACTCAAGAAGAAAATTAGGTTTCAAATGCCATGAGATACAGGAAGAAATGATGATTGAATAAATCAACAAATGTACACAGGGAGCTAAATAAACATAATGATAATAATAATTAACTTAAGGGCTTTTAACATCTAGGTGGACTGGAAACATGAGGAACCATAATTGGAAAGATGAAATGGGATGATAAACATTTAGCAAGAGATCAGAGCATGCAGAGTAAAAATTTAAGAGTAAACTTGAAAAATGCAAGTAGAATGTATAACTTCCAAACCCATGCAAATATGGGTAGAGGGAGTTGGCAGAAGGATATATGAATAGGGAAAACTTAACTAATGTAATACAAAGCAGAAAAAAAAGGCAAAGGAAAAAGGCATGGTTAATATTAAGTACATAAAAAGATAATAGAAATAAATAATAATTCACTATGTAACTAATCACAATTAATGTATATGAGTTAAACTTGATGTTTAATGACAGAATTTGTTAAAATTGACTCAAAAGAGCAAAATTCAGCTGTTTGGGATTTACAAAGTCATGTCTAAAGTCAAACAATGGTTGGAAGAAAATGGATAGAAAAATTAAATAACAGAAAAATAAATCACAAAAGAAAGCAAATTTACTTTATGAGAAAAATAATTATTAAGGATGAAGAGAAAAGGGAAAAATTCACCTAAAAGTTAAATTAATTCTAAATATGTATGCACCATTGTCTTCAACAGTATAAACAGTACAATAATTTGAAAGCAAGATAGAGAAATCTGCATTAAAGAGATTAATACATCCCTCTCAGTACTTGTGTGCCGGGGTCCAGCCCCAGCAGGATCCAGGGGTACCCTCAGGATGATGGCATCAGTGATAAGGAAGGTAAAAAAAAAGGAAGAGAAAGAGGCTTGATCTTCCTTGGTTTACACAGAAAGCCAATAAAGCTCCTGGCATATAATTTGCTCTGTTCACGGAGGCCACAGGTGCCCTCTCGGTGGGGTGAGGACACAGGACACCCCCTCCCCGGTGAAGACGCAAGGGCATCTTCCCAATTGGGTCTTAGAAACCCAGGCAAAAAAGTGAACTCAGAGAACCCCAATAAGTCATCCTAAAAGAAGAACAGAGAGAGAAAAGGAGAGAAAAGGAAAAAAAGAATGACACGGGGAGACCAAGCTTTGGTGAGCGAGGCCCATAACTTTATTTTCAAAAGGAACTTTTATATCTTGACTTGTACATAGAGGGAAATGAAAGATGCAAAGTCATACAGAGTCAGCCTAAACATTACATCTGTTTTGTCTTTATCGAAACCAATATTTTTTCTGCATACCTTTCCCACAAATAATGTTGTGTACATTATCTTCTGGCCTTGGAGGCCTGTGGACATTTTATGACCCTTTTCTGATAAAGGCTACTCAACCAGAAAACTTATTTTCCCGTAAAGTGTTTTTTCTTTATATTTCTAATCTATCTCAGCCTCATAAAGTGCTAAACAGAGTTACATTCTCACGGAGCAAAGGTGCAATGAGTTACAACAAAGAAAGAACCAATTAGTTCAAAGGTCTGATATGGTTAATTCCAAGGCTGCTACTTGTTTTTCTTACATTCCAACTATGTTAACTAATGCACTCCCAGGTGCACAATGGATAAGGCATATGGGAACTTGGCAGCAAACATTGGTTCAACAATGAAATCTTACACCAGCACTACCCTAATAGTTTTTAACTCTTTGAAAGGCTCTATATTTTTAGAATGTTTTGGGCTTCCCATGTCTCTCATGGTTGGGAGGCTGTGAACAATCACATGTGTAGCTGCAAGAGTCTAGATAAACCTGTCAGGCAAGCTAGAAAGCCATCAGAGGGGTTTGAATTGAAACACTCCTATCTTGCCCAGGAGACTTATTAACTAAAGCCCTAAGTTGACTTCTTCCAGAGAAAGGTAGTTGGGGATAACCGCCTGTTAATGTCAGAAGAGTTAGTGAAAGGCACAAAATAGTAAGACAGACAGATTCTGGTTTTGGGGTAGATGCTCAAGCAGATCCAGGGGGCCCCTCGAGTTCTGATCTGCCTTGCTCATCAGATCTCTTCCACATGACCTTGTCATGGGTGGGATCTCCCGTGGTGGCTCCTGGCACTTGTGAAATCAAGCAAACAAAAATTTGTAAACAATATGCAAATAATGAAATAAATGACTTTATCTAATTCACCATTTTTAAAGGAGGATACTGGAGACACTGTACAAATATTGTGATCCCTCCATCAAAAAGATGTGCAAGCTGTTATGGTCCTGAGAGGTAAACTCGTCTATCCAGGCACTGCCTATATATACCCTTGCTTTCTACAAATGTTATGGATATTTTATATGTAAATCAACACATGAAAAAGATTTGTTGTTGGTCAGTCACTCAGTTGTGTTCTACTCTTTGTGATCCCATGGACTGCAGTACACCAGGTTCCTTTGTCCTTCATTATTTCCTGGAGTTTGCTTAAATTTATCTCCACTGAATCAGTGATGCTATCTAACCAACTCATCCTCTGCCATCCCCTTTTCCTTTTTCCTTCAATCTTTCCCAGCACCAGGATCTTTCCAGTGAGCTGGCAGTATTGGACCTTCAGCTTCAGCATCAGTCCTTCCAATGAATATTCAGGGTTGATTTCCTTTAGGATTGATTTGTTTGATCTACTTGTTGTTCAAGGGACCCTCAAGAGTCCAGCACCAAAATTTCAAAGCATCAGCTCTTTGGTGTTCAGTCTTTTTTATGGTCCAGCTCTCACATCCATACTCGACTACTAGAAAAATCATAGCTTTGACTATACAGACCTTTGTGAGCAAAGTGATGTCTCTGCTTTTTCATATATTGTCTTGGTTTGTCATAACTTTCCTTCCAAGAAGCAAGAGTCTTAATTTCATGGCTGCAGTCTCCATTGAGACTGATTTTGGAGGCTAAGATAATAAAATGTGTCATTGCTTCTATTCTGTCCCATTCTATTTGCCATGAAGTGATGAGACCAGATACTATGATTATAGTTTTTTGAATGTTGAGTTTCAAGCCGGTTTTCACTCTCCTTTTTCACCCTCATCAGGAGATCCTTTAGATTCTCTTTACTTTTTGCCATTAGAGTGGTATCATCTACATATCTGAGGTTGTTATTTCTCCCAGCAATCTTGATTCCAGCTTGTGATTCATCCAACCCCATATATCACATTATGTACTTTGCTATCAGGTAAATATAAGTGGGGTGACAGTATACAGCCTTGTTGTACTCCTTTCCCAATTTTAAATCAGTCAGTTGGTCCATGTCTTCTACTAACTGTTGCTTATTGATCCACATACAGGTTTCTCAGGAGACAGGTAAGGTAGTCTTGTGTTCCCATCTCTTTAAGAATTTTCCAAAGTTTCTTGTGATCCACAGAGTCAAAAGCTTTAGTGAAGTCAATGAAGCAGAATTTCTGGAATTCCCTTACTTTCTCTGTGATCCAACAAAAGTTGGCAATTTGATCTCTGTTCCTCTGCCTCATCAAAATCCATCTTGTACATCTGAAAATTCTCAGTTCACATACTGCTAAAGCCTAGCTTGAAGTATTTTGAGCATAATCTTACTAGCATGTGAAATCAGTGCAATTGTACAGTAGTTCGAACATTCTTTGGCATTGTCCTTAGCTGGGGTTGGGATGAAAACTGACCTTGTCTAGTCCTGTGGCCACTGCTGAGATTTCCAAATTTGCTGGCATATTGAGTGCAGCACTTTCACAGCATCGTCTTTTAGGAGTTTAAATATCTCAGTTGGAATTCCATCACCTTCACTAGCTTTATTCTTGGTAATGCTTCCTAAGGCCCACTTGATTTCACACTCCAAAAGTCTGGCTCTAGGTGAGGGACCACACCATTGCAGTTATCTGGATCATTAAGAAATTTTCTGTATAGTTTTTCTGTGTGTTCTTGCCACCTCTTCTTAACCTCTTCTGCTTCTGTTAAATATTTAATGTGCCTGTCCTTTATCATGCCCATCCTCACATGAAATATTCCCTTGATATCTCCAGCTTTCTTGAAAAGATCTCTAGTCTTCCCCATTCTACTTTTTTCCTCTACTTTCTCTTTACTGTTCTCTGGAACTCTGCATTCAGTTGGGTATATCTTTCCCTTTCTCCCTTGCCTTTCACTTCTCTTCTTTCCTCACCTATTTGTAAAGACTTCTTAGACAACTTTGCCTTCTTGCATTTCTTTTTCTTTGCAATGGTTTTGGTCAATGCCTCCTATACAACGTTATGGGCCTTCATCCATAGGTCTTCAGGCACTCTCTAGCATATCTAATCCCTCGAATCTATTCATCACCTTCATTGTATACTCATAAGATATTTGGTGTAGGTCATACCCGAATGGCCTAGTGGTGTTCCCTACTTTCTTCAATTTAAGCCTAAATTTTGCAATAAAGAGCTCATGATGTGAGCTACAGTTAGGTCCAGGTCTGATATGTGCTGACTGTATATGGCTTCTCCATCTTAGGCTGCAAAGAACATAATCAATCTGATTCTGATATTGACCGTCTGGTGATGTCCATGTGTAGAGTTATTTCTTGGGTTGTTGGAAAAAGGTGTTTGCTATGACCAGTGTGTTCTCTTGGCAAAAAAAAAAAAAAACTTTCTAAGTACACAGAATAGCAAACAGAAATGCTTAACAGCAAATTCCAAGGAACCAGTCCTGGTTGGTTCCAAGTGGCAGTCAAAATAACCCATTCATTCATTTATTCATTTGTTTGACAAGGTGGCTCAGATAGTAAAGAATCTGCATGCAGTGCAGGAGGCCTGGGTTCAGTCTCTGTGTCAGGAAGATCCCCTGGAGTAGGAAATGGCAAGCCACTCCACAATTCTTTCCTGGAAATTTCTTTGCATAGAGAATCCTGCTGGGCTACAGTCCTTGGGATCATAAAAAGTTGGACAAGACTGAGCAATTAACACTTACACTTTCTTTCATTTTGACAAATATGCAGTTTAAAGTGATGATTAAATTATTGATTCTGGAACTTCCTGAGTACACATCAAATTAATAATTTTAAATGCATGGCATGTAACAAACACAGGTAAGTATTTGCTTCTCCTTTTGTGACTTCAACACATCCAATTACCAATCCCAATCTCTGGGATTACAGTTGAGAAAAAGACAGTGCCATGAATATTCTAGCCTTGAAAACTAATAAAATACATGAAGGACTCTCAGTGAGAGATGCTGAAAAGAAATGGATTATTCACTGTGAAAATTTTCACTTGATGTCAGTTTTCAGATTAAGTAAATGAGTAAGTGAATGAAAGGTTTAAATTGGCATTGTGTTATTACCCTGTAGAATTTAATTTCCAGCAACATGTTTAAGAAAGAAGGGAACTAACATAACAGATGTACTAGACATTTTATACCTGTTTTAATGTAAGTTTTAGAGGACATATAATGCAAGAATAGTATTCTTATTTTATAGACAAATAAGATGCAAGGAAATTCACACCCTTTCATGGAGTTTGGGAGTTTTTAGTCAGTAGAGAGAAGGAATGAAACAAATTAGACTTCAGAGTCCATGCCAGAGTCTCATAATTTCTAGATATTTTAATCTTTCCCACTGTATACATATTTTTCTACCCTTAAACTTAGAAAAGGGCTTTGTTTTCCCTTTTTATCCCTTTTAAAATTAGTTTTCTTACTTTAACAGCTACTTTTAAAAGATTTAAATGCTTGATTATGTTTAGTTATCTCAGAGTTTTCAGCACAGCTTTTTATATCCCACCTTTGTGCTCCTCAGTGACCTCAGAAAATGGTCTGTAATATATTAGTAAAAGTTTTGTGCCATAGCCTTTTATAATACCTCCTATGCTTACTCATTCTTTTCACTATAACATGCAAATTTTAATTTCTACCCACATCTTGTCACTAATCATGTCTTTGACCTCAAAGTTCTACCCAGAACTGTTCATTTATCTTCTTTATTAAGGGCCTCCTGACTGCTGACTTCCTGTGCAAACTTTCTTATAAAGGTGAATTAGAGTGTGTTCTTTGTTCTAATAATCTCAAGTGAATTGTACTTACTCAGCTATTCATTTTGCCTTTATTCCCACAAATATATTCTGTCTGTCTCCCTGAGGTGGGGAGTGCAGCCATTAAGCAATTGTATCACAAACACAATAACAGAACCAGGTATAAACAAGGAAAGACCCCTTAGTGCATCATGAGGGGTGTTGCAGTTACCTATGTTTGAGGAAAAATGCTGTTTGGGGGGTTTTGTTTGTTTTTTAACATCATGCACTTTAAAGTTGACATCACTTTATTTATTTTTTTGTTTGTTCCTGCCTGTCTGACTCCAGAGCCTGTGCTCTTGACCATTACCTTGCCCTCAACCATTGGCCTCTGCTGCAGCAGTGTATGAAGTAATCGTGCAGACTTTCAGTCATTAGGGTGTGTTCATGTGCATATTTGTTGAATGATAAGATGTCTGAGGTACTTTATACCTGACCCTTGCACTCTGCTTAAACCATCTAGAGTGTGGTTTGAGTAAAAATGTCTAGGCATTACTCTTGATAAGTTTTTTCTTATGGTGGTAAAATATACATAGCATGAAAGATACCATTTTAACTGCTTTTAGGTATACAGTTCAGCGACATTGAATGTATTGACACTGTTTTCCAACCATCACTGCCAACCATCACTGCCAACCATCTTCAGAACTTTTTCAGCATCCCACAATGATTTCCATACCCATTAAAAAACAAACAAACAAACAAACAAACAAAAACTCCTCTCTCCCCTTATCCCCCGGAAACTACCACTTACTTTCTGTCTCTATGATTTTGACAACTCTAGACATCTCATGTAAATGGAATCATAATATCTGTCCTTTTATGTCTACCTTTAGTTAAGCATAAAGTCTTCAAGGTTTGTCCATGTTGTTTGGTTCAGTTCAGTCGCACAGTCGTGTCTGATTCTTTGCGAATCCTGCAGCACTCCAGGCTTCCCTGTGCATTACCAACTCCCAGAGCTTGCTCAAACTCATTTCCATTGAGTCAGTGATGCCATCCAACCATCTCATCTTCTATCATCCCCTTCTCCTTCTGCCTTCAATCTTTCCCAGCATCAGGGTCTTTTCCAATGAGTTGGCTCTTCACATCAGGTGGCCAAAGTATTGGAGCTTCAGCTTCATCATCAGTCCTTCCACTGAACACCCAGGACTGATCTCCTTTAGGAATGACTGATTGACATCACTTTAAAACTAAGTCCCTCGGTCTGCAGCAGCAGCTACCAGGGTTCAGCAAGGCCCAGCTTTTACGCTGCAGATATTATTCAATTCATTAACAATCTATTCAAAATTTTACCAGATCAATCTCTCTAAGAGATTGGGAAACAAAAAACATTGATTATCACCAATTATTTTCTCCAATATCCTTTTAGTTTGGGACAATTTTGTTTTGATTTATAACTCTCTGCCCATAACTTTCTCTTCCATTGTACCATGAGATGTTCCCATGGGTTCAAAGGAAATTAAACTTTGAGAAGTTGAATTCCAAAAATGCTCCAGGAAAATGTTCTTTTTGTCTGAGTCAATATGAGGGCTTAAGTCACCTATTTCAGTGGAGAGAATCCATTCATCTAAACAGAATATTCAGCTTAATAGAGCATATTATGCTCAAAGAAAAACTCATTCTCAGGAATATGCTGAACCAGGTATATAACTTACCAGAAATGAAGTTAAGTTCAGTATATTTTTTTAAAAAGCATCACATGTGGCATGTATCTTGTGCTATGCATTCTACTTCAATAGAGTGAAGAGTTTGGATGCAGGAGATAGGCCTTAAAATTACTGATTCAGTAATTTTCATAATATAATAATAATACTATATATAATATAATAATATCATATAATACATAATTTTAGCAATATTCTGCACATTGGATAGTATATTGTGTCTAAAATTGACCTCACTAATTAGCAATCAAGCCTAAGAGATATAAGATCTATAAGATAAATATTTACTTAGTCTCAATTTCACATATTTTGACACAGAAAAACAATTTTTAAGGGAGATTGGAAACATTTTTATTAACTCTGTGATTGATTCTTTTAGAGTCGCTGATGTAAAGTGGAAAATCCTAAATTTTATTTCATGCTAATAGCAAATTGTTATCAGGTAATATTCTTTCTAATAGATCAAAACTTATGAACCAACCTTCTGAATATGTTTCATTATTGGCTGAGAACTTACATTTGAGGTGCATTTCTGAGAAAACAATATTTTACCTAAAGTGTTTCAAACATTAAGGAAACTAGGTATAAAAGAAATATAGAAATGCTGGCTTTACCCAAATGTTATAAATTTTATAATAAAAAATGTTTTGAAGAGACAAGGGTAGTATTACTTATAAAATCACTATATAACATATAGATAGAAAAAAACTCAGTTGAACTTTAAGAGACCACAAAAAGAACATCGTGCAATAACATAATTGTTTCCATTCTTGCATTCCTTCTTTGAGTCCCATCCCCAATCCACCCTAGTTATAAAAAATATGTGTAGAGAGAAGGATAACTTAGAAATTTGGGATTAACAGATACAAACTACTACACATAAAATAGATAAGTAACAAGGACCTACTGTTTAGCACAGGGATCTATAATCACTATCTTATAATAGCCTGTAGTGTTGAGAGTCCCTTGGACTGTAGGAGATCAAACCAGTCCATCCTAAAGGAAATCAACACTGAATATTCATTGGAAGGACTGATGCTGAAGCTGAAGCTCCAAAACTTTGGCCACCTGATAAGAAGAGCTTAAAAGACACTGATGCTAGGAAAGGCAAAAGGAGAAGAGAGTGGCAGAGGATGAGATGCTTAGATAACATCACCAACTCCATGGACATGAATCTAAGTAAACTCTGGGAGATAACGAAGGACAGAAGAGCCTGGCATGCTGCAGTGCATGGGACCACAAAGAGTCAGACACGACTTAGCAACTGAACAGCAATAGCCTATAAGTGAAAAGAATCTGATAAAGAATATATATACATAGAGAGATATAGATATATGCCTGAATCACTTTACTGTATACATGAAGCATTGTAAATTAGCTAAAGTTCACTGAAACTTAAAATGTGTATGTACACACACATGCATGCAAATATAAATATATGTGTGTGTGTGTGTGTGTGTGTGTGTGCTAAGTCACTTCAGTCATGTATGACTCTGTGTGACCCTTTGGAATGTAACCCACCAAGCTCCTCTGTCCATGGAATCTTCCGAGCATGAATACTGGAGTGGGTTGCCATGCCCTCCTCCACGGAATCTTCCCAACCTTGAGATTGAACCTGAGTATCTTATGTCTCCTGCATTGGCAGGTGGGTTCTTTACCACTAGAGCCACCTGGGAAGCCCCTATATAAGTTTATATATACGTGTTACTTTCTTCCACATGTTTTCCTTCTGGCCATTTTAATTCTGTTATAACAAAATGGTAACAAAACATAAGCTAAAAGCTAATTTTGAAAAGCCAAAATGTTATTTGTCTCCTTCACTTCCAAGAAAAGGAAAGAGTATCTAAGAAAACATAAATCATTGAAATTGACTTCCATGTATCCAAAACCCACACTGTGTGCTAGTCATGCTTCTCCAGAGAATCAAAACCAATAGTAATTTATTATGAGGAACTAGCTTATAAGATTATAAAAGCTGAACACTCTGCAATCTGCAAGCTGGGGACCCAGAAAACCTGTGGTGTGATTCCATCCAAGTCTGAAGGCCTGAGAATCAGAAGAGTTGATGGTGTAAATCCCAGTCCCAGGGCAAGAAGAGACCAACATCACAGCTCAACAGGAAGGAAGCAAATAGGGGCTCCTTCCACCACTGACTAGTTCTCTTCAGGTCCTCACAGACTGGGTGATGGCCACTCCCATCAGGAAAGTAACCTACATCACTAAACCCACAGATTCAAATGCTCATCTCAACAGAAACACCCTCACAGACACATCCAGAAATCGTGTTTAACCTGGGCACCCCTTAGCCTAGACGAATTGACACAAAAATTAGCCATCATCCTAGACAGTTACAAAAAAGAAACTGTATCAATTTCTCCCTTATTATTTAGAAGTCATTATTTGGGAATTACTTATTTATATAAATATACTTTTCCTTTCTTGTATTATGACTCTCCAATGTTAAGTAATAAATCATGTTTCTTTTTTTTAATAAAATAGAGAAGTTTATTGTTGTTGTTGCTCAGTTGCTAAGACATGTTTGATTCTTTGGGACTTCATGGACTATAATATGTCAGGCTCCTCTGTCCTCCACTATCTCAGAGTTTTATCAAGGAGTTGGTGATCCTATCTAACCATCTCATCCTCTGCTGCCCCCTTCTCCTCCTGCCCTCAATTTTTTCAGCATCAGGGTCTTTGTCAGTGAGCCAGCTCTTTGCATCAGATGGCCACTGTACTGGGGTTTCAGCTTCAGCATCAGTCCTAACAATGAATATTCAGGGTTGATTTCCTTTAGGATTGACTATTTTGACCTCCTTGCAGTTCAAGGAACTCTCAACAGTCTTCTTCAGCACCACAATTGAAAAGCATCAGTTCTTCAGTGCTCAGCCTTCTTTATGGTCCAACTCTCACATTTGTACAGGACTAATGGAAAAAGCATACCTTTGATTATTCAGACCTTTGTTGGTAAAGTAATGTCTGCTTTTTAATGATATGCTGTCTAGGTTTGTCATAGCATTCCTTCCAAGGAGCAATCATCTTTTAATTTCACAGTTTCAGTTTCATCTGCAGTAATTTTGGAGCACAAGAAAATAAAATTCATCACTGCTTCCAGTTTTATCCCTTCCATTTGCCATGAAGTGATGAGACTTGAAGCCATGATCTTAACTTTTTGTATGTTGATTTTCAAGACAGCTTTTCCATCTTCTCTTTCACCCTCATCAAGAGGCTCTTTAGATTCTCTTTACTTTCTGCCATTAGAGTGGTATCATCTATATATCTGAGGTTTTTGATATTTCTCCCAGCAATCTTGATTCCAGCTTGTAATTCATCCAGCCCAGCATTTCTCATGATATACTTTGTATATAATTTAAAGAAGCAAAGTGACAATATAGAGCCTTGTCTTACTCCTTTCCCAATTTTGAACCAATCAGTTGTTCCATGTCCAGTTCTAACTGTTGCTTCTTGACCTGCAAACAGGATTCTCAGGAGACATGTAAGGTGATCTGGTACTCTCATCTCTTTAAGAATTTTCCACAGATTTTTGTGATCCATATAATCAAAGGCTTTAGCATAGTCAATGAAGCACAAGTAGATGTTTTTCTGGAACTCCCTTGCATTCTCCATGATCCAGTGAATGTTGGCAGTTTGATCTCTGGTTCCTATGCTTTTTCAAAATCCAGCTTGTACATTTGGAATTTAGTTCACCTACTACTGCAGTATAGCGTGAAGGATTTTGAGCATTACTTTGCTGGCTTTTGAAATGAGTACAATTGAACAGTAATTTAAACATTCTTTGGCATTGCCCCTTTCCTTGGGACTGAAATGAAAACTGGCCTTTTCCAATCCTGTAGCCACTGCTAAGTTTTCCAAATTGTTGACATATTGAGTAGCACTTTACCAGTATTTTCTTTTAGTATTTTAAAAATCTGAGCCGGAATTCCATCACCTCCTCTAGCTTTGTTCATAGTAACGAATCTTGAGGCCCAGTTGACTTCTAACTCTAGGATATCCTGCTATAGGTGAGTGACCATGACATCATGGTTATCTGGGTCATTAAGACCTTTTGTGTATCACTTATCTGTGTCTTCTCACCACTTCTTTTTAATTTTTCTGCTTCTATTAGGTCCTTACCATTTCTGTCTTTTATTGTACCCATGCTTGCATGAAATATTCCCTTGATAGCTCCAATTTTCTTGAAGAGATGTCTTGTTTTTCCACTTTTATTGATCCCTTTCATGGATCACAGCCTTTTTGTGGGAAAGGGGTTTGTATAACTTAGTGAAGCTATGAGCCATGCCATGTAGGGCCACTCAAGATGAACAAGTCATAGGGAAGAGTTCTGACAAAATGTGGCCCACTGGAGGAGGGAATGATAAACCACTCCAGTATTTTTTGCCCCAAGAGCCCCATGTACAGTATGAAAAGGCAAAGTATATGATACCAGAGTATGAGGACCCCAGGTTGGAAGGTGTACAACATGCCACTGGGGATGAATGGAGGGCAGTTACTAGTAGCTTCAGAAAGAATGAAATGGTTGTGTCAAAGTGAAAACAATGCTCAGTTGTGGAAAATAAAGATGTGGTAAAAGAAAAGTTTGATTTTGTAAAGAAGAATATTTCATAGAAACTTGAATGTTAGGTCCATGAATCAAGGTGAATTGAATGAAGTCAAGCAGAAAATGGCAACATTGAATATCAACATCCTAGGAATCAATGAACTAAAATGAACAAGATTGGGCAAATTTAATTCACATGACCTTTATATTTACTATATACGGTCAAAAATCCCTTAGAAGAAATGGAGTATCCCTCATAGTCAATGAAAGAGTCCAAATTGCAGTATTTGGGTACAGTCTCAAAAACAACAGAATGATTTCAGCTCGTTTCCATGTCAAATCATTAAACATCACAGTAATTCACGTCTATGACCCAACCACTGATGCCAAAGAAGCTAAAGTTGACTGGTTCTATGAAGACCTACAACATATTCTAGAACTAACACCAAAAAAAGATGTCATTTTCATCATAGGGGACTGGAATGCAAAAGTAGGAAGTCAAGAGATACCTGGAAAACAGACAAATTTGGCCTTGGAGTACAGAATGAAGCAGGACAAAGGCTGAGAGAGCTTTGTCAAGAGAACATAAAGGTCATAGCAAACACCCATTTCCAACAGCCCAAAAGATGACTCTACACATGGATATCACCAGATGGTCAATACCAAAGTCAGGTTATTATGTTGTTTGCAGCCTAAGATGGAGAAGCTCTGTACAATCAACAAAAACAAGGCCTGTAGCTGACTGTGGCTCAGATCATGAGCTCCTTATTGCAAAATTCAATTAAAAAGCTTAAATTGAAGAAAGTAGGGAAAACCTCTAAGCCATTCAGGTATGACCTAAGTCAAATCCCTTATGATTATACAGTGGAAGTGACAAATAGATTCAAGGGATTAGATCTGGTAGGCCCAGTGACTGCAGAATGATGAACAGAGGTTCATAGCATACAGAAGGCAGTGACAAAAACCACTGCAAAGGAAATGAAATGAGAGAAGGCAAAGTGGTTGTCTGAGGAGACCTTAAAAATAGATGAGGAAAGAAGAGAAGCAGAAGGCAAGGGAGAAATGGAAAAATATACTTAACTGAATGCAGAGTTCCAGAGAATAGCAAGGAGAGATAAGGAGGCCTTCTTAAATGAATAAAATATAGAAATAAGGTATTTCAATTAGTATTTAAATTAGTTCTCCACTCACACCAGGAAGGCCCTACTATATAACACAGGGAACTCTATTCAATATTTTGTAATAACCAGTAATGGAAGAGAATCTGATAAATAGATATATAGGTATATATAATTTTGCTGTACACCTGAAACTAACGCTACTGTTAATCATCTATACGCCAATAAAAAAATAAAAGATATATTAATGAGCCCACCAAGGTCGACAGAGAACCATCTACAAGAGTCCAGCCAAAGTCACCAATTCTCAGAATAGTAAACTAATAAAATGTATAATAAAATGTGGTTGTTTTAAGCCATGTGGTTGCTTTGCATATACATATATGTATGTGTGTGTGTGTGTGTGTGTGTATATATGTAATACATATAGGAAGTTACATAATTACAAAGATTAAAACACATATAATAAGGGATTCAGGAATAAAAAGCTAGATACATGTAAGCCAAGCAAGGAAGTAGGAGAAAGCTTGAACTTGTCAATTTCTTCACCTTTTATGGTACTGTCTACAGTGGAAATGTGTAATTAAATATAAATAAACAAAGAAATTTTAAAAGATATATTTTCCTTTAATCTTAATCTAAGATTTTTCATTTTCTTGCCTAAGGGGTATCAAATAATTCTTTACATTGTAGTCAAATAATTCCTGTGTCACTTCATAGATAGAGTTGTTTTTAGGAGGATTATTTGACAAGTCCTCAGAAACATAATACCCTAGCTCTATAAAATAAGGTTAGCAGAGAGCTGCAGTTCTGGAGGAACAAATCAGACAGATAAGTAGTATATCCTGTAAGCTTCCATTAATCACCCATCCATTTGCTTCAGAGCACAGGAAACAATCCAGTTGTAATAGCAGCTATGGAAACAACTTTACAAAAAGAATTAGCAAACTTGTCTCCTTAGTCAAAAGACAGACATGCAATCAAGTCAACCAGCAGGCAAGGCAATGATTTATCAATCCAAGAAGGATGGTTCACCCAGAATGGAAGTGACTTTTAAGCACACTTTTAAAGCAGTGACAGCTGTATGTTTTACTGGGAAAAATAAATCTGGGTGACCCAGAACTCCAACACAAAATTTCAACATAATTTATCTAATAATAGGTCAGGGAGACTTCAAGCAATTAAATGTAAATAAATAAAACTACCTTTTTACTATCTTTATTATAAAAAACAAATAGAGCAATGAATTTTTCTATTCCCACCCCCACCCACCTGAAGAACAACAGAAACCTAAAGCCCAGTGCTAAAATTACCCTACAGAGAAAGGCCAAATGAGTGCATTCATTGCACTGCCACATTGAGCATCTGTGCACCTAAACTCAAAGTCAGTGAGCAGTTGGTCCACACATGAAGTCAAACTCCTAACTCTTCATGTTCTGATTCATGATCCCATCTTGAATCATATGACTGCTGGAAGACAGACAGGGTTAATTAGCCTTGCAGGAGTTGGGGGAAGGGGCAGGAGACCCCAGTAAGAATAGGAACACATCTCCATTGGTGACCATTCAACAGCTTCTGAGCTATTTCACACAGGGTCAGTTTAGCCGAAGAAAGCAGGAAAGCTAACTAAAACTTAAGTCTAACATAGATAAAAAAACAACTTTGGATTTGGTCCCACAAAGCTCCAGTATTAATCTGAAGAAGAAAAACCAACAGCAAGAAAAAAAGAAGAAAATACATAGAAGTCAAAGAGAGAGAGAGGGACCAACTAAGAGCATTACCTTTGAGGATTCTTTGGGTTCCTGAATATATCCATTAGACTAATGTTTCTCAACAAAAATCCCACTCTTCGTGGGCCCAAGAGGAAGATGCTCAATTCCCAATGTAGAGGAGGTCAAATTTCTCTTCCACCCTGTTGCAGTTTCCAGCTGGGACAGATTAACAAGAGGAAAGGATATCAATTTATATTAAATAAATTTTACACATACATGGGAATCCCCAAAGGAAAAGGAAGTCCCGCAGAATTGCCCAGTCCTCAGTGTTCATTTTCATACATGAGGCCCCCAACAAAGAGATGCACTCATGGAAAAGTAACTAAAATATATGAGTGACTTAAAGAAGATAAAAATTACCATGGAAAGGTCTGTTGGCTGTGCCTTAACTCTCTGACTCTGGAGTTAACAATGTTTGCTTTCTCCTTGTACAAGGACTGCATCTGTCACCTGGGAATTTCATATGCTTCTTTCAGGAAGTAAAAGGTATATCAGAGTTCCTTTCTCGCAACTGCTGTTTTTCAAGCACACTTACCTCAAGATAATCAACCTACAGAAGCAGCAAATTTGTGATACATCCAAGACTCCCTTGCTAGCATGTATTTGCTTTCCATTGAAGGTGGCACTAGTGGTAAAGAACCAAACTGCTAATGCAGAAGACATAAGAGACACAGGTTTGATCCCTGGATCAGAAAGATCCCCTGGAGGAGGGCAGGGCAACCCACTTCAGTATTCTTGCCTGGAGAATCCCAAGGACAGAGAAGCCTGGTGGGCTACAGTCCACAAAGAATTGGACACAACAAAAGTGATGGCAATGGCACCCCACTCCAGTACTCTTTCCTGGAGAATCCCATGGATGGAGGAGGCTGCAGTTCATGGGGTCGCTGAGAGTCGAACATGATTGAGTGACTTCACTTTCACTTTTCACTTTCCTGCATTGGAGAAGGAGATGGCAACCCACTCCAGTATTCTTGCCTGGAGAATCCCAGGGGTGGCAGAGCCTGGTGGGCTGCCGTCTATGGGGTCACACAGAGTCGGACACGACTGAAGCAACTTAGCAGCAGCAGCAGCAGCAGCAAAGTGATGGCATTGTTGACTATGATGGCTACTCCATTTCTTCTAAGGGATTCCTGCCCACAGTGCCAAAGCCTTTGACTCTGTGGATCACAATAAACTGTGGGAAATTCTGAAAGAGATGGGAATACAGGACCATCTGACCTGCCTCTTGAGAAACCTGTATGCAGGTCAGGAAGCAACAGTTAGAACTGGCCATGGAGCAGCAGACTGGTTCCAAATAGGAAAAGGAGTATGTAAAGGTGGTATATTGTCACCCTGCTTATTTAACTTCTATGCAGAGTACATCATGAGAAATGCTGAGCTGGATGAAGCACAAGGTGGAATCAAGATTGCCGGGAGAAATATCAATAACCTCAGATATGCAGATGACACCACCCTTATGGCAGAAAGTGAAGAAGAACTAAAGAGGCTCTTGATGAAAGTGAAAGAGGAGAGTGAAAAAGTTGGCTTAAAGCTCAACATTTAGAAAACTAAGATCATGGCATCTGGTCCCATCACTTCATGGGGAATAGATGGGGAAACAGTGGAAACAGTTGACAGACTTTATTTTTTGAAGCTCCAAAATCACTGCAGATGGTGATTGCAGCCATGAAATTAAAAGATGCTTACTCTTTGAAAGGAAAGTTGACCAATCTAGACAGCATATTAAAAAGCAGAGACATTACTTTGCCAACAAAGGTCCGTCTAGTCAAGGCTATAGTTTTTTCAGTGGTCATGTATGGATATGAGAGTTGGACTATAAAGAAAGCTGAGCACTGAAGAATTGATGCTTTTGAACTGTGGTGTTGGAGAAGACTCTTCAGAGTCCCTTGGTCTGCAAAGATATCCAACCAGTCCATCCTAAAGGAGATCAGTCCTGGGTGTTCATTGGAAGGACTGATGTTGAAGCTGAAACTCCAATACTTTGGCCACCTTATGCGAAGGGCTGACTCACTTGAAAAGACCCTGATGCTGGGAGAGATTGGGGGCAGGAGGAGAAGGGGATGACAGAGGATGAGATGGTTGGATGGCATCACCAACTCCATGGACATGGGTTTGGGTAAACTCCGGGAGTTGGTGATGGACAGGGAGGCCTGGCATGCTCAGTTCATGGGGTCGCAAAGAGTCGGACTGAGCGACTGAACTGAACTGAACTGAAAATGATGGCATGCACGCACACACACACACAAGCTTAAAGATACTTATTAACTCCTGCAAAACTTCAGGAATTCATATCTTTCTTGTGGTTTCCTACGCATGTTCTAGTATGTGATAATCATATATAGTAGACCCTTGAAGGAATACATCCCAAGACCTTCAGTAAAACTCAGTTTTATGAATATTGCAAGAATTCATTTCCTTTAGAAACATCTTTTTTTCTTGCAAACAGCCATAAATTACAAGAATTGTAATAACCTTAGTCCTTCTCTTTCTTCCCCCAAGTAGTGATATTAATTGATTTCCCTATGCTCTCTCAAAGTAAAACTATCATTTTATTCTTGAAAATTGAAACATGTTATGGAATAACAACAAGATATTAAGAAATATTCTTTATCTTCTTATAGCAGACACTACTTACAAATTAACATGCAGGAAATGCAAGAATGACAAGTTATAACATGAAGCAAATGCATCATATTTGCCAGAAGCCAAAAATGACTAAATGACTCTAGCAGGAACCAAGAGACTGAACTGACAGTTTGACATGATAATGAGATTTTGTGTCAAAACCATAAAAACACAAATTATAAACAAAGGAAATATGAAAACTGAGACTAATATTACAAAGCCTCTTTCTACATTCTCTTGTCTTATTGTCCATTGCCTTTTGGCATTTGAAATGTAAAAGTAAATATTGTCTTTGATATAGATAATATGATTTTAATGAAAATAAATGGCCTTAACAGACAATAAGACCAAGTTTCAGATAATTACCCTAAGATTGACAGATCTACTATCTTAAAATCATGTACTCTGCTTATTTGAAAAGTCAATAATCCAGTATAACAATCTGACTTATGCAGTAACTTAGGCATGAAGTTGGTGAGGTGTTTAACTTGATGGATATAATTGAAGGTAACAGCTCAGGCTGCTAAAAATACTGTAGGTGATTTGCTGATTCTTTTTGTATGAATGAATATATGAATAAATACATTCATATGAATAAATGTATGAATATTGCAATAATATTCATATTCTTTTTGTATGGTAAAATGTGATGGACACACATTAACATTTTTCCAGGATAAAATTATCTACAGCTGTGGCCCATGATGTTGGAATTTGAGATTTTAACCCTCCTTCTATCTGTGTACTTAAATGCACTTCAAAAGGTTCCTCTGGCCTTGCCTCTATGTAAACATTTGCCTGATTTGCTAGCAATTGTTTGCCACCTTTTTATTCAGATACATTTTTGACAGGAAACTCAATATACATAAGAAGATGCTTAGGTTTCCCTGACCTCATCTGTCTTCACACTTAACTAAGAGAAGTTAAGTGGAAATAACTTATTTCCACTTAACACTGGAAATAGCTTCATGGAAGCAAATGTCCAAGAATATGTAACTCATTTCAACTCTTTCCCAACAACACTTTGTGATATACAATATTTTTTAAGTATTATCTGATTTGTAGATTTTCATCTGGTGCTCTAAAGTTGATTCCTAAATTAAGCAAGATGGCAAACAGGACTTCATATCTCATGTCTTGCTCTCCTGTAGGGCTGTTATCCTTTGAAACAAACCAAAGAAATTGAGGCTTTCTTGCTTCCAGTTTAGGTCCTGTGTGAACACAAAATATCATTCAAAAGAAATACAATTGCAGTTCTGAAAGCACTGGTGAGGTCTTTTACAAAGGTTTCTTTGGAATGGTCTATGGATTGCAGGCAGAGGTGGATATAAAATTGGAATCAGGGCAAATAATATAAAAAAAGAATTTATACCTGTGATGGATTCATTTTGATATTTGACAAAACTAATACAATTATGTAAAGTTTAAAAATAAAATAAAATTAAAAAAAAAAGAAAAAAAAAAAAAAAAGATCCTTCTTTATCTCCATCCCTTGAGTCCTCATTCATTAAAAGAGCTGCTCATCTTTGTCCATTCACAAAATTCAGAGCTTACTCCATCTCCTTATTAGATCTTACTTCTTTTCCAAACTTTTCCTTTGAAAGGTATTCCACCTCTCATGTGCTCCCTTAAATAATAATATCTGCCAATCCAAATAGCATAGTAAAGACAAGCTGTGAAGATTTTTAAAGGAAGTGGGTAGGAGAAGGAACTAAGAATATTTTACAATGAACACAGCAATGAATTTCAAACACACATCCTTATTATTTCTCAATGCCATAGTGTCAAAGTAAAATTTTTCCTGTCACATTGCATTTTACTTTGACATTATGCCACTGGAAAATAATAGTGGATGTGTGTCTGAAATTCATGACTGTATTCATTATAAAATGTGTGCCGAGCATAAATGTTCATTGCTAGGTCTCTTAAATGATCACAAAAGACATGGAGTTCTCTTGGGTCTCAGAATCAACAACTGTGCCTCTTCTAATGGTTTAGCTTGTGACTGTCTTATGGTGAGTGCAAGTCATGTGATTTATTGTATCAGGAACTAGAAAACCTAGAACCACGGTGGGGTTACTGCTCTGGCCAAAGGTATGTATCTTATCTTGTTGCTCTCATTTCTCTTTGTCCCATTTTCTTTTATATTTTTAAACATTTTAATTGTAATTAAAATACACATAACAAAAAGTGTGCTATGTCAACCAATTGTAAGTGTACAGTTCAGTAGTGTTCAGAATATTCTCATTGTTGTGCAACCAGTATCCAGAACTCTATTCATCTTGCAGAACTGAAACTCTATGCACATTAGTTACCTTCTCAGGTTAACCTTTACCATCTAAGTCACTAGAGAAGTCCCAATAAAGTATAGAATGCTTAACAAATTTTGTGACTCATTACAAATCATAGCCTCATTGTGACAAAAGAGCTTACATAATTCAGGGTAGCTATAAGTCATGCCATGCAGGGCCAACCAAGAGGGACTGGTTATAGCTGAGAGTTCTGACAAAACATAGTCAACTGGAGGAGGAAATGGGAAACTACTCAGTATTCTTGGCATGAGAACCCCATGAACAGTATGATAAGACAAAAAGATATGACATCAGAATATTAGCCCCCCAGGTCAGAAGGTGTCCAGTATGCTACTGGGGAAGAGCAAAGGACAATTATTAATAGTTTCAAAAAGATGAAGCAGCTGGGCCAAAGCAGAAATGACACTCAGTTGTGGGTGGGTCTGGTGGTAAAAGTCCGATGCTGTAAAGCTAATATTGTAAAGGAATCTGGAATGTTAGGTCCATGAATCAAAGTAAATTGGAAGAGGTTGAGCAGGAGCCAAGGGTGAACACTGACATCATAAGAATCAGTAAACTAAAATGGACAGGAATAGGCAAATTTAAATCAGATGACCATTATATCTACTACTGTAGGCAAGAATTCCTTAGAAGAAAGGGAATAGCCCTCATAGTCAACAAAAGACTCAGAAATGTAATCTCAAAAACGACAGAATGATCTTGTCATTTCAATGTCAAACCGTTCAATATCCCAGTAAGCTAAGTCTATGCCCCAAGCCCTAGATGCCAAAGAAGCTGAAGTTGAATGGTTCTGTGAAGACCTAAAAGACTTTCTAGAACTAACATCAAAAAAGAAAAGATGTCCTTTTCATCATAGGGAATTGGAATGCAAACGTAGGAAGTCAAGAGATACCTGGAGTAACAGGCAAGGTGCCATTGGAGTACAAAATGAAGCAGGGCAAAGGCTAACAGAGTTTTGTTAAGAGAACAAACTGGTGATAGCAAATGCCCTCTTCCAACAACATAAGAGATGACTCTATACAAGGACATAACTAGATGTCCAATACTGAAATCAGATCAATTATATTCTTTGCAGCCAAAGATGAAAAAGCTCTATACAGTCAGCAAAAATAATATCTGGAGCAGACTGTGGCTGCGATCATCAGCTCCTTATTGCAAAATTCAGGTGTAAGTTGAAGAAAGTAGGGAAACCACTAGGCCATTCAAGTGTGACCTAAATCAAATCAAACCCTTTATGATTACACAGTGAGGTGATTAATAGATTCATGGGGTTAGATTTGGTACACAGGGTGTCTATGTACTATGAACTATGGACAGAGATTTTTAACATTATTCAGCAGGTGATGACCATAACCATACCAAAGAAAAAGAAATGCAAAAGTGATTATATGAGAATGCCTTACAAATAGCTGAGTAAAGAAGAGAAAAGTGAAAGTTGTTCAGTTGTGTCTGACTTTTTGAGAACCCATGGACTATAACCTGGGATGCTACTCTGTCCACAGAATTCTCCAAGCAAGAATACTGGAGTGTATTGCCATTTCCTCCTCCAGGCGATCTTCTGAACCCAGGGATCAAACCAGGGTCTCCTGGATTGCAGGCAGATTCTTCACCATCTGAGCCACCATGGAAGCCCAAGAAAAGAAGAGAAGTAAAAGGCAAAGGAGAAAGGAAAAGATATACCCAACTGAATGCAGAGTTCCAGAGAATAGCAAAGAGAGATAAGAAAGCCTTTTTAAGTGAACAGTGCAAAGAAATAGAGGAAAATGATACAATGGGAAAGACTAAAGATCTCTTCAAGAAAACTGGAGGTATTAAGGGAACATTTCATGCAAGGATGGACATGATAAAGGACAGAAATAGTAAGGACCTGACAGAAGCAGAAGAGAGTAAAAAGAGGCGTCAAGAGTACACTGAAGAACTATACAGCTTGAATCAAGATTGCTGGAAGAAATATGAGACCACCCTAATGGCAGAAAACCCAGAGGAACTAAACCTCTTGATGAAGGTGAAAGAGGAGAGTGAAAAATCTGGCAAAAAAGTCAACATTCAGAAAACTAAGATCATGGCATCTGGTCCCATCACTTCATGGGAAATAGATGGGGGAAAAATGAAAACAGTGACAGACTTTATTTTCTTGGGCTTAAAAATCACTGCAGATATGACTGCATCCACAAAATTAAAAGATGTTTGATCCTTGGAAATTGAAAGCTATGACAAACCTAAACAGAGTATTATTTAAAAGCAGAAACATCACTCTGCCAACAAAGATCCATATAGTCAAAGCTATGGGTTTTCTAGTAGTCATGTATGGATGAAAGAGGTGGATGAAGGATGAAAGAGGATAATGAAGGGTGAATGCCAAAGAATCGATGCTTTCTAATTGCAGTGCTGGAGAAGACTCTTGAGAGTCCCTTGGACTGCAAGAAGATCAAACCAGTCCATCCTAAAGTAAATCAATCCTGAATATTCATTGGAACAACTGATGTTGAAGTTGAAACTCCAATACTTTGGCCACCTGATGCTAACAGTCAACTCTTTGAGAAAGACACTGATTCTGGGAAAGACTGAGGGCAGGAGGAGAAGAGGGCAACAGAGAATGAATTGGTTAGATAGCACTGCTGAATCATTGGACTTGAATTTGAGTAAACTTCAGGAGAAGATGAAGGACAGGGAAGCCTGGTTCCCGGCAATCCATGCAGCTGCAGATAATCAGGCATGACTGAGTGACTGAATGAAAACAATGACCCAGATAATCATGATGGTGTGGTCACTCACCTAGAATTTGACTTCCTGGA
>NW_011494957.1:3613089-3613448 GCF_000754665.1 Bison bison bison | reverse complement strand
ATCGTGCATTGAACCTGGACTGGCATCTCGTTTCATACATGACATTTCACATGTTTCAATGCCATTCTCCCAAATCTTCCCACCCTCTCCCTCTCCCACTTAAAGAGATGGAAATATCAGGTCACCTTATCTGTCTCCTGAGAAACCTGTATGTCGTGAGAAACCTGTGGTTTAAAATTTGGAAAAGAATAAGACAAGCCTGTCTATTGCCACCCTGTTTATTTAACTTCTATGTAGTACATCATGCAAAATGCTGGGCTGGATAAATCGCAAGCTGGAATCAAGACTGCTGGGAGAGAAGCTTCCCTGCTGGCTCAGCAGTAAAAATCCCACCTGCCAGTTCAGGAGATACAGGTTCA
>NW_011494957.1:3602716-3612989 GCF_000754665.1 Bison bison bison | reverse complement strand
ACCTAGAATTTGACTTCCTGGAGTCTGAAGTCAAGTGGGATTTAGGAAGTATTACTACAGACAATGCCAGTGGATGTGATGGAATTCCAGCTGGGTTACTTAAAATCCTAAAAGATAATACTGCTAAAGTGCTGCACTCAATATGTCAGCAAACTTGAAAAACTCAGCAGTGGAACAGAACTAGAAAATGTCAGTTTTCATTCCAATCCCAAAGAAGAGCAATGCCAAAGAATGTTCAAAAACTACCATACAATGGTGCTCATTTCTCACTCTAGTAAGATTATGCTCCAATTTCTTCAAGCTAGGCTTCAGCAGTATGTGAACCAAAAACTTCCAAATGTACAAGCTGGCTTTAGACAAGGCAGAGGAACCAGGGATCAAACTGCCAATATTCACTGGGTCATAGAGAAAGCAAGGGAATTCCAGAAAATCATTTACTTTTGCTTCATTGACTACACTAAAGACTTTGTGTGGATCACAACAAACTGTGGAAATTCTTAAAGAGATGGGAATATCAGATCACCTTACCTGTCTCCTGAGAAACCTGTATGTCGTGAGAAACCTGTGGTTTAAAATTTGGAAAAGAATAAGACAAGCCTGTCTATTGCCACCCTGTTTATTTAACTTCTATGTAGTACATCATGCAAAATGCTGGGCTGGATAAATCGCAAGCTGGAATCAAGACTGCTGGGAGAGAAGCTTCCCTGCTGGCTCAGCAGTAAAAATCCCACCTGCCAGTTCAGGAGATACAGGTTCATTTCCTGATTCAGGAAGACCCCGCATGCCCTGGAGTAACTCAGCCTGTGTGCTACAACTACTGAGCTTGTACTCCAGAACCCAGGAGCCACAACTCCTGAAGCCCACGTGCCCAGAGCCTGTGCTCCACAGCATCTTATCGAAGCCACCACAATAGGAACCCTGTACACCGCAAGCAGAGAAAAGTTCCTGACACAACAAAGACCCAGCACAACCAAGAATAAACAAATTAAATTAATTTTTAAAAATTGCTGAGAGAAATACCAGCAACCTCAGATATGCAGATGATAGCTCTCTAATGCCTCTTGATGAGGGTGAAAAAGCATCTCAAAAATCAATATTCAAAGAACTAGGATCATGATATCCAGTCCCAGCACTTCATGGCAAATAGATGGGGGGAAAGTGGAAGTAGTGACAGACTTTATTTTCTTGGGCTCCAAAATCACTGCAGATGGTGACTGCAGCCATGAAACTAAAAGCAAAATAACTAAATAAATAAAGACACTTGCTCCTTGGAAGCAAAGTTATGACAAACCTAGACACTATATTAAAAAGTAAAAGCATCATTTTGCCAACAAAGTTCTGTACATTTAAAGCTATGGTTTTGCCAGTAGTCATGTATGGATGTGAGAGTTGCACCATAAAGAAAGCTGAGTGCCAAAGAATGGATGCTTTTGAACTGTGGTGTAGAAGACTCTTGAGAGTCCCTTGGACTGCAAGGAAATCCAACAAGTCCATCCTAAAGGAAATCAACCATGAATATTCACTGGAAGAACTGATGCTGAAGCTGGAGTTCCAATATTTTGGCCACCTGATGCAAAGGGCCACACTCATTTGAAGAGACCCTGATGCTGGGAAAGATTGAAGGCAAAAGTAAAATGTGGCAGAGGATGAGATGGTTAGATAGTATCACCAACTTGATGGATATGAATCTGAGCAAATTCCAAGAGAGAATGAAGGACAGAGAAGCCTGGCATGCTGCAGTCTACAGGGTCACAAAGAGTAGGACATGACAGTGACTGAACATATTTTCCCCTTCTCCACACCCCCTGGCAACCACCATTCTACTTTTTACCTCTATGAATTTGACTACATATGTGTCCCATGTAAGTGGAACCAAACCATATTTGTCTTTTGATAACTAGCTTATTTTATGCAGCATAATGTTCTCAAGGTTTATTTGTGTTGCAAAATATACCATAATCTCCTTCCTTTTTAAGGCTGAACATATTCCTTTATATGTATGGACCATATATTGCTTATCTATTCATATATCAGTAGACGCATGAGTTGTTTCCTCATTGTGGCTGTTTTGAATAATGCTACTATGAACATGCGTATACAAATATGTCTTCAAGACCCTGCTTTTAATTACTTTGTGTATATATACAGAAGTGGAATTGCTGGATCATATGGTAATTTTATTTTCAATTTTTTGAGGAGCTTGAATATGATTTTACATTTATACCAACAATGTGCAAGGGTTCCAATTTCTCCACATCCTTGTCAAACTTATTTTCTGGTGTGTGTGTGTGTGTGTGTGTGTGTGTGTGTTTTGATAGTAATCAACTTACTGGGCTTCCCAGGTGGCTCACTGAGTAGAGAATCTGCCTTTAGTACAGAAGATGCAGGTTTGATCCCTGGGTCAGGAAGATTCCCTGGAGGAGGGCATAGCAGCCCACTCCAGTATTCTAGCCTGGAGAATCCCATGGACAGAGGAGCCTGGTGGGCTACAATCCATAGGGTCTCAAAATGTGGGACACAATGAAGCAACTGAGCACAACCTAATTAATGGGGTGAAGTGGAGTCTCAATTTGTGGTTTTGACACATTTTTCCAATGGTTAATGATGTTGAGCATCTTTACGTGTGCTTATCTGTCGCATGTATATCCTCTTTGGAGAAATGTCTATTCATGTCTTTTGCCCACTTTTTATTTTTTTTTTAAATCGATTGTTTGTTTTGGGATATTACTGAATGGTAGATTGTTGTTATGTATTCTGTATATTAACCTTTTTTATAATACATGACTTGCAAATACTGTCTTCCATTCAGTAGGCTGCCTTTTCACTGTATTGTGTGCCCACAAGTTTTCATGTCATCCAGTTTATCTATTTTTCCCTTTGTTGTCTGTGCTTTCCATGCCATATCCAAGAAGTCATTACCAAAATCAATGTCATGAAATATTCCTTGTATGTTTTCTTCTAAAAAATTTTTACATTTAATTTTAATCATATCTAAAACTATATTTTTTGTATTTGTGTTTATATTTAAATTATATAGATTACCCTAAATTAATTTTTGAGCAAGAGATATATGAATAGATATAAGATAATGCTTTAAAATTATTTAACTCTTTTAATTCCTTAAACCCTCTCCAAACTATTTGGCAGTTGTGCTATATATTTTAAACAGTCTTGCAATTGATTCTATATTATGCATTTGAATCTTCATGCACATCTGTTTATTCTGTTAAGATATGCCTAAAATGTTTCATGCCTCAAAAGATCTAGTTAGGAATAATAACTAAACAAAATAGCCAAGTTAAGAAAATTGATTTCCTGCAAAGCTGTGAAATAGTGGCTAGAGTGATAAGTTTTCAAAATCATAGACAATCAGCCTCTTCTCCACAGCATGTTATATATATATGTATCTCTTTTTTATCCCTCTCTTTTATTATTTGAGTTTTTTTTCTCTGCTCCTTTTTTATATTCTCAGCTTTCTTCTTTCCAATTCCCTTTTCTTCACAATTTTACTCTTCTTCCTTATTTTTAACCTTCTCTTCATCTCTTTTCCTCATTTATTTTTAAAAGAATCCTTCTTTTAAGTGCATTCCTCTTATTATACTCTATATCTGATATGAATAATGTCTTACATTGAGCAAAGAAATATTCTTACCTTTATAAATCTGTTCTCAATTTTCCCACCACAATTCATTTTTCCCAATATTGTCTATTTAAATTAGACAATTAAATTGTCTAATTAAATTGAATTTATATTATTATAGCTCAAATAAAACAATAGACTGCATCCCTTTACATTTCTCAGTTCACAGAGTTTTTACATTATTGTTCAGTTGCTGTCCCCAACTTTTTGCGATCCCATGGACCGTAGCACACAAGGACTCTCCGTCCTCGTCTATCTCCCAGAGTTTGTTCAAATTCATGTCCATCGAGTCCATGATACTATCTAACTATCTCATCCTCTGCCACTCTTTCTCCTTTTGCCTTCAATTTTTTCCAGCATCGGAGTCTTTCCCAGTGAGTTGGCTCTTCGCATCAACTGGTTAAAGTATTGGAGCTTCAACCTCAGTCCTTCCAAGGAATATTCAGGGTTGATTTCCTTTAGGAAAGACTGGTTTGAGCTCTTTACAGCCCAAGGGACTCTCAAGATTCCTCCACCACCACAACTGGAAAGCATCGATTATTCAGCGCTTAGCCTTCTTTACCGTCCAGCTCTCACATCTGCTCTCGACTACTGGAAAAACCATACTTTTTTTTTTTTCTAATTTTATTTTATTTTTAAACTTTACATAATTGTATTAGTTTTGCCAAATATCAAAATGAATCTGCCACAGGTATACATGTGTTCCCCATCCCGAACCCTCCTCCCTCCTCCTTCCCCATACCATCCCTCTGGGCCGTCCCAGTGCACCAGCCCCAAGCATCCAGCATCGTGCATCGAACCTGGACTGGCAACTCGTTTCCTACATGATATTTTACATGTTTCATTGCCATTCTCCCAAATCTTCCCATCCTCTCCCTCTCCCACAGAGTCCATAAGACTGTTCTATACATCAGTGTCTCTTTTGCTGTCTCGTACACCGGGTTATTGTTACCATCTTTCTAAATTCCATATATATGTGTTAGTATACTGTATTTATGTTTTTCTTTCTGGCTTACTTCACTCTGGATAATAGGCTCCAGTTTCATCCACCTCATTAGAACTGATTCAAATGTATTCTTTTTAATGGCTGAGTAATACTCCATTGTGTATATGTACCACTGCTTTCTTATCCATTCATCTGCTGATGGACATCTAGGTTGCTTCCACGTCCTGGCTATTATAAACAGTGCTGCGATGAACATTGGGGTACACGTGTCTCTTTCCCTTCTGGTTTCCTCAGTGTGTATGCCCAGCAGTGGGGTTGCTGGATCATAAGGCAGTTCTATTTCCAGCTTTTTAAGGAATCTCCACACTGTTCTCCATAGTGGCTGTACTAGTTTGCATTCCCACCAACAGTGTAAGAGGGTTCCCTTTTCTCCACACCCTCTCCAGCATTTATTATTTGTAGACTTTTGGATCGCAGCCATTCTGACTGGTGTGAAATGGTACCTCATAGTGGTTTTGATTTGCATTTCTCTGATAATGAGTGATGTTGAGCATCTTTTCATGTGTTTGTTAGCCATCTGTATATCTTACTTTTGACTATATGGACCTTTGTCAGAAAAGAGACCTCTCTCCTTTTTCATTTGCCATCTAGGTTTGTCATAATTTTCCTTCCAAGGAGCATGAGCCTTTTAATTTCATGACTACAGTTGCCATCTGTAGTGATTTTGGAACCCAAGAAAATATAATCTGTCACTGTTTCCAATTTTCCCACTTTTACTTGTCATGAAGTTATGGGACGTGATGCCATGATCTTTGTTTTTTGAATGTTGATTTTCAAGACAGCTTTTTCACTCTCCTTTTTCACCCTCATCAAGAGACTAATTCCTCTTCACTTTCTGCCATTTGAAATATATCATCTGCATATCTAAGGCTGTTGATATCCCTCCCTGCAATCTTGATCCCAGCTTGTGATTCATCCAGCCCAGCATTTCTCATAATGTACTCTGCAACATCAGTTAAATAGACAGGGTGACAATATACAGCCTTGCCATACTCCTTCCGCAATTATGAACCAGTCAGTAGTTCCATGCCTGGTTCTAACTGTTGCTTCTTGACCCACATACAAGTTTCTCAAGCGACAGGTAAGGTGGTCTGGTATTCCGATCTCTATAAGAATTTTCCACAGTTTGTTGGGATCCACACTAAGGCTTTAGCATAGTCAATGAAGCACAAGTAGTTTTCCTGGAATTACCCTGGTTTCTCCATGATTCATTGGGTATTGCCAATATGATTTCTGGTTCCTCTGCCTCTAGAGAACCCAGCTTGTACATCTGGAAGTTCTCAGTTCATGTACTGCTGAAGCCTAGCTTGAAGGATTTTGAGCATAACCTTACTAGCATGTGAAATGAACGCAATTGTATGGTACTTTGAACATTCATTGGCATTGCCCTTCTTTGTGATGGAATGAAAACTGACCTTTTCCAGTCCTATGGTCACTGCTAAGTTTTTCCAAATTTACTGATATATTGAGAACAGCACTTTACCAGCATCATCTTTCAGGATTTTAAATAGCACAGCTAGAATTCCATCACTTCCACTAGCTTTGTTTGCAGTAATGCTTCCTAAGGTCCACTTGATTTCACACTCCAGGATGTCCTGTTTCAGGAGAGTTATCACACCATCATGGTTATCCATGTCATTAAAAGCTTTTTTGTATAGTTCTTCTGTGTATTCTTGCCATCTCTTCTTAATCTCTTTGTTTCTGTTAGGTCCTTACCTTTTCTATTCTTTATCATGCACATCCTTGCATGAAATATTTCTTCCAATTTTCTTGAAAAGATCTCTAGTCTTTCCATTCTATTTTCTCCCTCTGTTCACTTAAGAAGGCCTTCTTATCTCTCCTTGCTCTTCTCTAGAACTCTGCATTCTGTTGGGTATATCTTTCCCTTTCCCCCTTCGCTTTCACTTCTCTACTTTCTTCAGCTATCTGTAAGGCCTCCTCAGACAACCACTTTGCCTCTTGCATTTCCTTTTCTTTGGAATGGTTTTGGTAACTGCTTCCTGTGCAATGTTATGAACCTCTGTCCATAGTTCTTCAAGCCCTCTGTCTACCATATTTAATCCCTTGAATCTATCCATCACTTCTACTGCATAATCATAGGGGTTTGACTTAGGTCATACCTGAATTGCTTGCTGATTTTTCCCTAAAATCTTCAATTTAAGCCTGAGTTTTGCAATCAGGAGCATATTATCTGAGCCACAGTCAGCTCCAGGTGTTTCTTTGCTGACTGTACAGAGTTTGTCTATCTAGGCTGCAAACAACGTAATAATCTGATTTCAGTATTGACCATCTGTGTATGTGTAGAGTTATCTTTTGGGTTGTTGGAAATGGGTGTTTGCTATGACCAGCATGTTCTCTTGACAAAAGTCTGTTAATCTTTGCCCTGCTTCATTTTGTACAAGGCCAAACTTGTCTGTTATTCTGGCTGTCTCTTGACTTTCTACTTTTGCATTTCAATCTCCTATGATGAAAAGGACGTCTTTTTTTTTTTTTTGGTGTTAGTTCTAGAAGATGTTGTAAATCTTCATAGAACCAGTCAACTTCAGCTTTTTCAGCATCAGTGGTTTTTGCATAGACTTGGGTTACTGTGATGTTGGATGATTTGACATGAAAACAAACCAAGATCATTCTATAATTTTTGAGATTGCACCCAAGTACTGCATTTCAGACTCTTCTGTTAACTGTGAGGACTATTCCATTTCTTCTAAGGGATTCTTACCAACAGTAATAGATATAGTGGTCATGTGAATTAAATTTGCCCATTCCCATCCATTTTAGTTCACTGATTTCTAAGATGGTAGGATTCAATCTTGCCATCTCCTGCTTGACCACACCCAATCTATCTGGATTCATGGACTGAATATTCCAGGGTCCTATGCAATATTGCTCTTTACAGTAGACTTAACTTTTACCACCAGACAGATCCAAAACCAAGTGTCATTTCTTCTCTGACTCAGCTGTTTCATTCTTTCTGGAGCTATTAATAATTGCTCTCTGGTCTACCACAGTAACACATTGGACACCTTCCAACCTTGGGGGCTCATCTTCCAGTGTTTTATCATTTTGCCTTTTCATACTGTTCATGGGGTTCTCATGGTAAGAATTCTGGAGAGGGTTGTCATTTCCTCCTCCAGTGGATCACGTTTTGTTAGAATTCTTCACTATGAGCCATCTGTCTGGGGTGGTACTGCATGACATGGCTCATAGCTTCACTGAGTTACACAAACCCCTTCAGCACAACAAGGCTATGATCCATGAAAGGAGTTTTGATATTAGAACCTGCCAAAATACAAAATATGTCCATCAAATTCCCAGAGTCTTTAGACTCTTCTGGAGTTCATCAATCCCTCCTTTTACCTCTGCCCTCAGTAACCACTAATATGCTTTATTTAACAAAGATTAGTTGGCACTTTGTAAATGGGACTGTTCTGGAAACAGTCTTTCTTTTTTATATTAATTTATTTTTTAATTGGAGGCTAATTACCTTGTAATATTGTAGTGGTTTTTGCCAAACATTGACATTAAACAGTCTTGTAACTGACTTCTTTCACTCAGCATAATTATTCACTACGTTTATTGATTATATCAGTACTTTCTTCCTTTTTTTTATTGCCGAGTATTTTATTGACTATGCCAAAGCCTTTGACTGTGTGGATCACAATAAACTCTGGAAAATTCTGAAAGAGATGGGAATACCAGACCACCTGACCTGCCTCTTGAGAAATTTGTATGCAGGTCAGGAAGCAACAGTTAGAACTGGACATGGAACAACAGACTGGTTCCAAATAGGAAAAGGAGTACATTGCCAGGGTCCAGCCCCAGCAGGATCTAGGGGTACCCTCAGGATGACAGCCAAGGCGATAAGGAAAGTAAAAAGGGAAGAGAAAGAGGCTTGATCTTCCTTGGTTTACACAGAAAGCCAATAAAGCTCCTGGCACGGAATTTGCTCCATTCACGGAGGCCACAGGCGCCCTCTTGGTGGGGTGAGGACGCAGGACACACCCTCCCTGGTGAAGACGCAGGGTGCCTTCCCAATCGGGTCTTAGAAGCCCAGGCAAAAAAGTGAACTCAGAGAGCCCCTGTGCCCCAAGGAGTCATCCTGAAAGAAGAACAGAGAGAGAAAAGGAAAGAAAAGGAAAAAAAGAACGACACGGGGAGACCAAGCTTCAGTGAGTGAGGCCCATAACTTTATTTTCAAAAGGAACTTTTATACCTTGACTTGTACATAGAGGGAAATGAAAGATGCAAAGTCATACAGAGTCAGCCCAAACATTACATCTGTTTTGTCTTTATCAAAACCAGGATTTTTTCTACATAGCTTTCCCACAATGTTGTGTACATTATCTTCTGGCCTTGGAGGCCTGTGGACATTTTATGACTCTTTTTTGATAAAGGCTGATCAGCCAGAAAACTTATTTTCCCTTGAAGTGTTTTTTCTTTATTTCTCCCAGCCTCAGAAAATACTAAATAAAGTTACATTCTCACGGAGCAAAGGTGTAGTGAGTTACAACAAAGAAAGAACTAATTAGCTCAAAGGTCTGATGTGGTTAATTCCAAGGCTGCGACTTGTTTTTCTTACATTCCAACTATGTTAACTAATGCACTCCCAGGTGCATAATGGATAAGGGATATGGGAAGTTGGCAGCAAGCATTGGCCCAATAATGAAGCCCTTTACCAGTACTATCTATTCTAATAATTCTCCATCCCTTAAAGGACTCTATGCTCATTAGGACTTTTAGAATGTTTTGGCTTCCCGTGCCTTTCAAGGTTGGTGAGTTGTGAAATTCCATGTGTGTTAATTGCAAGAGTATGGATAAACCTGTCAGGCAAGCTAGAATGCCAACAGAGAGGTTAAAATAGAAATATTCTTTTCATGCCCAGGAGACTTATTAACTAAAGCCCTAAGTTGACTTTTTCCAGAGAAAGGTGGTCGGGGATAGCCCCCTGTTAATGTCAGAAGAGTTGGTGAAAGGCACAAGATAATAAGACAGACAGATTTTGGTTTGGGGGTAGATGCTCGAGCAGATCCAGGGGGGGCCCCTTGAGGCCTGATCCACCTTTGCCTGTCAGGTTCCCTCCACATGACCTTTGTCATGGGTGGGATCTCCCATGGTGGCTCCTGGCAGTACATCAAGGATGTATATTGTCACCCTGCTTATTTAACTACTATGCAGAGTACATCATGAGAAATGCTGGGCTGGAAGAAGCACAAGCTGGAATCAAGATTGCCGGGAGAAATATCAATAACCTTAGATATGCAGATGACACCACCCTTATGGCACAAAGTGAAGAGGAACTAAAAAACCACTTGATGAAGGTGAAAGAGGAGAATGAAAAAGTTGGCTTAAAGCTCAACATTCAGAAAATGAAGATCATGGCATCTGGTCCCATCACTTCATGGGAAATAGATGGGGAAACAGTGGAAACAGTGTCAGACTTTATTTTGGGGGGCTCCAAAATCACTGCAGATGGTGATTGCAGCCATGAAATTAAAATAGGCTTATTCCTTGGAAGGAAAGTTATGACCAACCTAGATAGCATATTCTAAAGCAGAGACATTACTTTGCCAACAAAGGTCCTTCTAGTCAAGGCTATGGTTTTTCCTGTGGTCATGTATGGATGCTGA
>NW_011494957.1:3596337-3602616 GCF_000754665.1 Bison bison bison | reverse complement strand
CTTTGGCTACCTCATGCAAAGAGTTGACTCATTGGAAAAGACTCTGATGCTGGGAGGGATTGGGGGCAGGAGGAGAAGGGGATGACAGAGGATGAGATGGCTGGGTGGCATCACTGACTCGATGGACGTGAGTCTGAGTGAACTCCGGGAGTTGGTGATGGACACGGAGGCCTGGCGTGCTGCGATTCATGGGGTTGCAAAGAGTCGGACACGACTGAGCAACTGAACTGAACTATTCTGAGGTATGAATATACCATGTTTTGTTTATCCATTCACCTGTTAATGGAGGTTCAGTTTAAGTTTATTATGAATAAAACTGTTATAAACATTAATGTATAAGTCTTGAGGGGGAGGGACATGTGATTTCATTTCCCTGGAGTAAATACTTTTAAGTAGAATAGCTAGGTCATATTTAATTTTATGTAAAATTACCAAATGGTTTTCCTTTTTACATTTCCTCCAAAAATGTACAAAAGTTCCTGTTGCTTCACATCCTTGCCCATACTTGATATTGTCAGTATTTTTCACTGTAGCCCTCCTAATAAGTATCTAGTGGCCTGTCTTTGTGCTTTAATGTTCATTTCACTGATGATTGATGATTTGGTAGCATCTTTTCAAATATTTATTGGAAACTAATTTACCTTTTTTTTGTAAGTTGTTGATCAAATCTTTGGCCCATCTTTATTGTTTGTTTATTTTTGAGTTATAAGAGTCTAAGAATTCTGTACATACTTTATCCAATATTCACTTTGAATTTTCTCTTTCTTTATAAAGTCTTTCTAAGAACAAAACCTTTTTGCATGAGTGTGTGGGTGCTAAGTCATTTCAGTCATGTCTGACTCTTTTAACCCTATGGACTGTAGCCCACCAGGCTCCTCTATCCATGGGGATTCTCCGGGCAAGAATACTGGACTGGGTTGCCACGCCCTCCTCCAGGGGATCTTCCAGGACCCAGGGATGTAATCCACATCTCTTGCATGTCCTGAACTTGTAGGCAGGTTCTTTACCACTAGTACCACCTGGGAAGCCCAGAAGTTTTCATATAAAGTCTAATTTAACAAAAATTTACCTCATGATTTGTGTTTTTTGAGTCTTATCTAGAAAATCTTTTCCCATTTAAAGTTTTTTTTCATATTTTCTTCTCAAAGTGGCATAGCTTTAGTTTTTTTTTTGTTCGTTTGTTTTGAATAAATCATTTTACATAATTTTCTAACATTTTATAAGATAAGGACTGAGATTCATTTCTTCCAGGTGGATACTCATTTGTTTCATCACCATTTGTTTGAAAGACATTCTTTTCTTCATTGAATTTCTTTGGCACCTTTGATATAAATCAGTTGATTATATTTGTGAATCTATTTTTGGACCCTATTCTGTCCCATTGATGACTTTGTAGGTACTTTATGGTTTCGGTGCTATTGTAAATGAAATTTTTTTAATCTCAATTTTCAGTAGTCCAAATTTTATAAGAGTTGTCATCATCTTTATCTCCTGATCAATACCTTCACTGATTACATATCAAAGGGTGAAGTCCCATCATCATCTAAAATCTTTCTTTACAAGATTTTATCACCAGCATGCCATTTCCAATAAAATTACTCACTGGTCCAAATGTATACTCCAAACTTACAGGTAAAACTGCATATGTATACCCTAAACTTGCATAAGAGCACCAAGGATGCAGGAATACAGAATATGTGAAGATCAGCAAGTGGAAAAGCCCCCTGATATAGAAGAGAGACTCAGAATTTAAGCAAATTCTATGTTGCTTTGGAGGGTAAAACAAGAATTAGTGCTGGAAACTGCAGAGAAACTGACTTCAATGTAATAGTAGGAGAATACAGTCAGAAGATATACTTAGAGAAATGCAAGGGACTTTCTCAGGAGCCAGTTAATCCTGTTACTGGCTGAACAGGCTCCTGATGACCACCTACTGAGAATGTTACAAAGGGAATAATCAGTGTCATGCATGGGTTAAATCAGGTCACCTTTGAAAGATACCCCTAGTGCTGAGCTCGCAATTCTCTAAATTTGTGTTTAACCTTTAAGTATCATTTCACCACCAAAAGGAGTCTTTTGGACAGCTTTTGGACTATTTGTATTCCTTGTGTGTGTGTGTGTGTGTGTGTGCTCAGTCGCTTAGTCACGTCCAACTCTTTGGGACCCAGTGACCTGTAGCTCACCAGGATCCTCTGTCCATAGGACTTTCCAGGCAAGAAATACTGAAATGGATTGCCATTTCCTACTCCAGAGAATCTTCCTGACCCAGGGATCAAACTCTGATTTCTTGCATTTTCTGCATCGGTTGGCGGTTCTTTACTTCCCAGGGCTGAATCACCTGGCAAGCCCTTTGTATTTCCTACAGCCAGTTTAATATTTCCTCTAATAGTTAATTTTGGGACATGTTATTCATGAACTACTGCTGAAATTAGTGAAGGCTTATTTTGGCGGTGGGGGGAGAGGTTAAGATTTTCTCTTTAAGTTTCTATTTCATATTGGGGTATAGCTGATTAACAATGTTGTGATAGTTTCAGGTGAACAGTGAAGGGACTCAGCCATACATATACATGTATCTATCCTCCCCCAAATTCCTCCTCCCATCTAGGTTGGCACATAACACTGAGCAGGGTTCCCTGTGCTACACAGTAAGTCATTGTTGGTTATCCACTTTAAATACTGCAGTGTGTACACGTCCATCCCATGTCTATCCCTTCATTCCATCCTTCATTTGGACAACAATAATTTTGTTTTCTAAGTCTGGAGTCTGTTTCTGTTCTGTAAATAATTTCATTTATATCATATCTTTTTAGATTCTGCACATAAGGGATGTCATATGATATTTCTCCTTCTCTATCTGACTTGGCGTGACAATTTTTAGATCCATACATGTTGCTGCAAATGGCATTACCGCCTTCTTCCTAATGGCTGAGTAATATATTAGAGGCTTTTTTTTTTTTTCACAAAGCAGTTTCTACAACATCACTTCCTGTTGGAAGTTCTAGAATCACTCTTCACAAGGTATTCTTAATGTATTACTGGATAAGAGAAGCCATTTGTAAATGGTTATGCATAATCATTCTTTAGCACATCCATGAATTATCTGTCAGGCTCTTCTAGTGAAGTAGACCTAAACCTGTCAAGGCAGCAGGAGGCAACTGTTTCAGAGTCTTTTGAAACAATAATTAATTTTCAAAATGCCAAGGCCAAGTGGCAATAGTTAACATTGCCCCCAGATTACAATCATGGCCTAGATCCCACAGAGAAAAATTGTCTTGCATTGCCTGTAAACAGATTCTCAGAAAACCTAATTTAAGATCACTGCCTTTAATTATACTTCTGATATAAATAACTTTGATAAAATTAGTGCAGCTGGGCTCCTGTTTGTTTTTCCTATTTGAATGCACTGTACAATATAATCATCTGAAATAAACATCCATTACAAAGAATGCTTCATTTCAAAGGATATGTTATTCTGCTCATCCAGCCAATTGTTTCTTCCCCTCCCCAATACATTTCCATCCTGCACCTATTAAAGGGATGAACAAATTACCAAGCTCTCATAATGTACCAACTAGCAAACTAAAGCAATTCGTTGATGTTGAATAGGGCCATGCTTTTTAAAGATTTTAACTCATTATTATTCACAATTACCATGTTTTCTTTTTAAACAGACTCTTCCAGCTTACAAACTGTTGGAAGACATACTCTTCTCTACACAATATAGTTATGTCTTTTCCTAACTAGAAATCCCTATCTTTAAAAGAAAATAGGACATGCATCTTGCATTTGATATATTTTTTATTCCAAAGTCCATGGAAATAGTCTTAGGAACCATATAACACTTAGACCTCAGTTCATTTATTTTGTTACAAAACAAAAGTGGCTTTTGGCCAGAAGAGAGTGAAGTCCTTTCTTCTTGGATCACTATGATGTGATTGGCATCTGTTATCCCCACTAAAATCAGGATGAGACTCAACAAGGTCAGTTCAACCCTAAAACTGCTTATTAGACACCTGCTGCATACAGGACATTATGAAGTTTCCTAAAATGAGTAAGATGTGGCCTCTTTTCTCACTCTGGCACAGAAGACAAAAAGAAGATCAACCAAGAACATTGTGCGAATTTGGAAATGGCTAGAAAGGAACACAGATGATAAAATACATATCAGAGTGAGCTGGATCCCGTAAAAGAAGTTAAAAAGTGCTTGGAGTTCAAAGGAAATGGCTGGCATAAAGCTGGAAAAATTAAGTGGGCCTTGAAGAAATCCCAAGCCATAGCAAACACCCTCTTCCAACAACACAAGAGAAGACTCTACACATGGACATCACCAGATGGTCAACAACAAAATCAGACTGATTATATTCTTTGCAGTCAAAGATGGAGAAGCTCTATACAGTCAACAAAAGACCGGGAACTAACTGTGGCTCAAATCAAGAACTCCTTATTGACAAATTCAGAATTAAATTGAAGAAAGTAGGGAAAACCACTAGACCATTCAAGTATGACTTAAATCAAATTCCTTATGATTATACAGTGGAAGTGAGAAATAGATTTAAGGGACTAGATCTGATAGAGTGCCTGATGAACTATGGACGGAGGTTCATGATATTGTACAGTAGACAGGGATCAAGACCATTGCCATGGAAAAGAAATGCAAAAAAGCAAAATGGCTGTCTGGGGAGGCCTTACAAATATCTGTGAAAAGAAGAGAAGTGAAAAGCAAAGGAGAAAAGGAAAGATATACCCATCTGAATGCAGAGTTCCAAAGAATAGCAAGGAGAGATAAGAAAGCCCTCCTCAGCGATCAATGCAAAGAATAGAGGAAAACAACAGAATGGGAAAGACTAGAGATCGCTTCAAGAAAATTAGAGACACCAAGGGAACATTTCATGCAAAGATGGGCTCATTAAGGACAGAAATGGTATGGACCTAACAGAAGCAGAAGATATTAAGAAGAGGTGGCAATAATACAAAGAACTGTACAAAAAGATCTTCATGACCAGAATAGCCACTATGGTGAGATCACTCACCTAGAGCCAGACATCTTGAAATGTGAAGTCAAGTGGGCCTTAGAAAGCATCACTATGAACAAAGCTAGTGGAGGTGATGGAATTCCAGGTGAGCTATTTGAAATCCTGGAAGATGATGCTGTGAAAGTGCTGCACTCAATATGCCAGCAAATTTGGAAAACTCAGCAGTGGCCACAAGAGTGGAAAAGGACAGTTTTCATTCCAATCCCAAAGAAAGGCAATGCCAAAGAATGCTCAAACTACAGCACAATTGCACTCATCTCACACGCTAGAAAAGTAATGCTCAAAATTCTCCAAGCCAGGCTTCAGCAATACGTGAACAGTGAACTTCCTGATGTTCAAGCTGGTTTTAGAAAAGGCAGAGGAACCAGAGATCAAATTGCCAACATCTGCTGGATCATGGAAAAAGCAAGAGAGTTCCAGAAAAACATGTAAAATATCATGTATGAAACGAGATGCCAGTCCAGGTTTGATGCACGATACTGGATGCTTGGGGCTAGTGCACTGGGACGACCCAGAGGGATGGTATGGGGAGGGAGGAGGGAGGAGGGTTCAGGATGGGGAGCACATGTATACCTGTGGCGGATTCATTTTGATATTTGGCAAAACTAATACAATTATGTAAAGTTTAAAAATAAAATTAAAAAAAAGAAAAGAAAAACATCTATTTCTGCTTTTTGACTATGCCAGAGCCTTTGACTGTGTGGATCACAATAAACTCTGGAAAATTCTGAAAGAGATGGGGATATCAGACCACCTAACCTGCCTCTTGAGAAACCTGTATACAAGTCAGGAAGCAACAGTTAGAACTGGACATGGAAGAACAGACTGGTTCCAAATAGGAAAAGGAGTACGTCAGGGCGGTATATTGTCACCCTGCTTATTTAACTTCTATGCAGAGTACATCATGAGAAATGCTGGGCTGGAAGAAGCACAAGCTGGAATTAAGATTGTTGGGAGAAATATCAGTAACCTCAGATATGCAGATGACACCACGCTTATGACAGAAAGTGAAGAGGAACTAAAAAGCCTCTTGATGAAAGTGAAAGTGGAGAGTGAAAAAGTTGGCTTAAAGCTCAACATTCAGAAAACGAAGATCATGGCATCTGGTCCCATCACTTCATGGGAAATAGATGGGGAAACAGTGGAAACAGTGTCAGACTTTATTTTTTGGGGCTCCAAAATCACTGCAGATGGTGACTGCAGCCATGAAATTAAAAGATGCTCACTCCTTGGAAGGAAAGTTATG
>NW_011494957.1:3593241-3596237 GCF_000754665.1 Bison bison bison | reverse complement strand
TAGCATATTCAAAAGCAGAGACATTACTTTGCCAACAAAGGTCCGTCTAGTCAAGGCTATGGTTTTTTCAGTAGTCATGTATGGATGTGAAAGTTGGACTGTGAAGAAAGCTGAGTGCTGAAGAATTGATGCTTTTGAACTGTGGTGTTGGAGAAGACTCTTGAGAGTCCCTTGGACTGCAAGGAGATCTAACCACTCCATTCTAAAGGAGATCAGTCCTGGGTGTTCATTGGAAGGAGTGATGCTAAAGCTGAAACTCCAGTATTTTGGCCACCTCATGCGAAGAGTTGACTCTTTGGAAAAGTCTCTGATGCTGGGAGGGATTGGAGGCAGGAGAAGAAAGGGACAACAGAGAATGAGATGGTTGGATGGTATCACCGACTCGATGGACATGAGTTTGAGTGAACTCTGGGAGTTGGTGATGGACAGGGAGGCCTGGCATGCTGCAGTTCATGGGGTCACAAAGAGTCGTACACGACTGAGCAACTGAACTGAACTGAACTGATAGAGAAAGATATAGAAATTTGAGTATGACAGGATGCTCAGGGCTGGTGCACTGGGATGACCCAGAGGGATGGTATGGGGAGGGAGGGAGGGAGGATGGGGGTTCAGGATGGGGAACACATGTACAACCGTGGCAGATTCATGTCAGTGTATGGCAAAACCAATACAATATTGTAAGGTAATTAGCCTCCAATTAAAATAAATAAATTTATATTAAAAAAAGAAATTCGAGTATGAGATATATTTGATAATAATAACAAAATGCTTTTCTAGAAGCTGGGCATTGAAAGTACTGACTAAAGTAAATACCAGAAAAGTAGGTGGAATGCAGAACCCAAGGCGCTATATCCTTGGTGGTCCAGTGGTAAAGAATCTCCTGCCAATGCAGGAAACATATGTTTGACCCCTGGGTTGGGAAATCCCCTGCAGAAGGAAATGGCAACCCACTCCAGTATTCTTGCCTGGGAAATCCCATGGACAGAGGAGCCTGGCAGGCTACAGTCCACAGAGTTGCAAAAGAGTCAGATATAACTTAGCAACTAACCAACAACAACAAAGTCTCTTTGTATTTAATTTATTAGACAATCAGGAACCACTGAAGCCTTTTTAATAAGATGAAGGAAATGACTGGGGAATCTCTCTTGAGGCATATGTTAAAGCTCATGGAATACTGATAAAATGAAGAAAAATGGCAGGCAGTGAGAACTATGAGAAGAATATTTATCTTCTCTCTGAATAAGTAATTGCACCATGTTAAAGAAAGAGCCAGGGTTTTGGAACTTGATCTTCTTGTAAATAGACTTGGTTGCAGGGCAGCAGATCCACTCCAGTGATCTTGCCTGGAGAATCCCAGGGATGGCAGAGCCTGGTGGGCTGCCATCTATGGGGTCACACAGAGTTGGACACGACTGAAGCAACTTAGCAGCAGCAGCAGCAGCAAGGCAGCAGACCTGCAACTAGAGGGCTCAGGTGATGGGGAATACACACAACTGCAGGAATGTGGGAGGAGGTCCAGGCTGACAGGTGTGAAGGCAGCAACCAATCCATTCACCTGACATACAGCCCGCCCTAAACATCCAGGGTCTGAGCTGCTGTTCACACAAAAGCAGGATGTTGGACAGGGACTTGTATGGGTACCCTTTGGGAAATGCTTCCTAGGCAGCAGGAATGAGGGAGAAGGAGAGTGAGATAGAAAAGGGGGAAGGGGGTGTTTTACCTATGTTCTCCTCTAGGAGTTTTATAGTTTCTGGTCTTACATTTAGATCTTTAATCCATTTTGAGTTTATTTTTGTGTAAGGTGTTAGAAAGTGTTCTAGTTTCATTCTTTTACAAGTGGTTGACCAGTTTTCCCAGCACCACTTGTTAAAGAGATTGTCTTTAATCCATTGTATATTCTTGCCTCCTTTGTCAAAGATAAGGTGTCCATATGTGCGTGGGTTTATCTCTGGGCTTTCTATTTTGTTCCATTGATCTATATTTCTGTCTTTGTGCCAGTACCATACTGTTTTGATAACTGTGGCTTTGTAATAGAGTCTGAAGTCAGGTAGGTTGATTCCTCCAGTTCCATTCTTCTTTCTCAAGATCGCTTTGGCTATTCGAGGTTTTTTGTATTTCCATACAAATTGTGAAATTATTTGTTCTAGCTCTGTGAAGAATACCAGAGGGAGGGGAGGGGAGGGAGGAGGGAGGAGGGTTCAGGATGGGGAACGCGGGTATACCTGTGGCAGATTCATTTCAATATTTGGCAAAACTAATACAATATTGTAAACTTTAAAAATAAAATAAAAGTTAAAAAAAAAAAATAAAGAAAGCTGAGCACCGAAAAAAAAAAAAAAAAGAAAAGGGGGAAGGGGAAGAGGCCAGGGGTGGGATGATGGGCCTAAATCCCTACAGTCCCCTATGAAATGGAAAGAACACTGCCAAATTCTGTGAATTCTTTAAGACTTAGTATTTTGCATTCTATTAAAGGAGTATAATAATTCATACTTTCCAAGGTTGTATATGTTGGACACATATATATAAGTAAAGCATGTTATAAGGGTTTGGTAAATAAACCAGTATTTACTATTTCTGATTATTATTAGTGTTGCTATAATTATTATTGTGACTACTATGCATAGAATCGAATCTGACAGGTTCTGTGGTCTTCCAAGAGGCCACTCTCTGCCTAACTCCTGCTTGATTTTTTTTTTTTTTATTGAAGTATAGTTAATTTACAATGTTGTGTTAGTTTCAAGACATGACTTAGTGACTGAACAACAACAAATAGGGTAGGGAGAAAGGGGAATGACTAAAACAAAATTTAATGGCACCCCACTCCAGTGCTCTTGCCTGGAGAATCCCATGGGCAGGGGAGCCTGGTGGGCTGCAGTCCATGGGGTCGCTAAGAGTCAGACACGACTGAGCGACTTCACTTTCACTTTTCACTTTCTTGCATTGGAGAAGGAAATGGCAACCCACTCCAGTGTTCTTGCCTGGAGAATCCCAGGGAC
>NW_011494957.1:3590762-3592908 GCF_000754665.1 Bison bison bison | reverse complement strand
CCTTGAAGAACAAGAAGATCAAACCAGTCAATCCTAAGAGAAATCAACTCTGAATACTCATTGGAAGGACCGATGCTGAAGCTGAAGCTCCAATACTTTGGCCACCTGATGCGAACAGTTGACTCATTGGGAAAGTCCCTGATGCTGGGAAAGACTGAAAGCAAAAGGAGAAGAAGGACACAGAGGATGAGATGGTTGGACGGCATCACCAACTCCGTGGACATGAACTTGGGGGAACTCTAGGAGATGGTGAGGAACAAGGAGGCCTCACATCCTCATGCTGCAGTCCACTGGGTCACAAAGATCACAGATTCTTTTCCCTTATAGGTTATTATAAATATTGAGTTCTCTGTGCTCTCTAGTTCGTCCTTGTTGATTATCTATCTATATACAGTAGTGTATATATGTTAATCCCAAAGTCCTGATATATCCAGGCTCTCTTTCCCCTTTGATAAACATATGTCTGTTTTCTATATCTAGCTTAAATATCTGAAAACAAACCTCAGTAAACCTACACATTACTTTTAGGCATCCAGAGAACTGTTTGCTTTTAACATCTTCTAGAACAAAGTAAATCTAGTGTATGAGATTTAAAAAAAAAAAAAAAAATGTTGCCAAGAATTGCACACCTGAATGGTTAGGGGCTGATGAAACTTGGGGATAGACACAAAGCACCTTAGGTTGCTATCTGGCCCAGCTGAACCTCCCATTGTCTTTCATAGAAGCCTCCAAAGCAGGAAATCAAGCCACGCAACTGTGTGTCTTTCTAATTACCATTGGCTCTTCCTGTGCAAACGCTTGGGCTTCTGCATGCTTCCCACTACCTGCACCTCAGCTTCCCGGAGGAATCATGAGGCATCTAGGCATCATCACCACTGCACTCACCCCCAGCAGAAGGTCTCCTCTTATGTCCGGCCATGAGTGACCCAGCTCCTAAATTTTATCCTGTGGTTCTTCTTTCCAGCACTATCTCTGGTACAAACTATCTCTCAGTTTGGATTTCCTTCAAATCAGTACTAGTAACAAGACATTCAGTGCAGGTGGTATATTTCAGACATCATTCCAAGAACCATAAATGAAGGATCTGGGCACATAAGACAAGACAGGTAGAAAGTCAAGTTAAAGGTGCATTTTGAAGTCTGTTTGGGGGGGTTGATTCTAATGAGAATCTTGTTGTAATTCAGTCCCTAAATCTGTCACTCTTTCCATTGTTTCCCCCACCTGTTTGCCATGAAGTGATGGGACCAGATGCCACAATCTTAGCTTTTTGAATATTGAGTTTTAAGCCAACTTTTCCACTCTCCTCTTTAACTTTCATCAAGAGGCTCTTTAGTTCATCTTCACTTTCTGCCATAAGGGTAGTGTCATCTATGTATCTGAGGTTATTTATATCTCTCCTTGCAATCTTTATTCCAGCTTGTCCTTCATCCAGTCCAGCATTTCACATGATGTACTCTGCATATAAATTAAATAAGCAAGGTGACAATATGCAGTCTTGACGTACTCCTTTCCCAATTTTGAACCAGTCCACTGTTCCATGTCCAGTTCTAACTATTGCTTCTTGACCTGCATACAGATTTCTCAGGAGGTAAGTTGAGGTATTCCCATCTCTTTAAGAATTTTCCAGTTTGCTGTGATCCACACAGTCAAAGGCTTTAGCGTAATCAGTGAAGCAGAAGTAGATATTCTTCTGGAACATTCTTGCTTTTTCTATGATACAAAGGATGTTGGCGATTTGATCTCTGGTTCCTCTGCCTTTCCTAAATCCAGCTTGAATCTGAAAGTTCACAGTTCACATAATGTTGGAGCCTGGCTTAGAGAATTTTGAGCATTACTTTGCTAGCATGTGAACTGAGGGCAATTGTGCAGTAGTTTGGACATTCTTTGGCCTTGCCTTTCTTTGGAATTTGAATGGAAACTGACCTTTTCCAGTCTTGTGGCCACTGCTGAGTTTTCCAGATTTGCTGGCTTATTGAGTACATCACTTTAACAGCATCATCTTTTAGAATATGAAATAGCTCAGCGGGAGTTCCATCACCTCCACTAGCTTTGTTTCTAGTTCTGCTTCCTAAGGCCCACTTGACTTCACACTCCAGGATATCTGACTCTAGGTGAGTGATCACACCATCATGGTTATCTGTGTCAT
>NW_011494957.1:3589919-3590662 GCF_000754665.1 Bison bison bison | reverse complement strand
TCCAGTTCTGTGGTCACTGCTGAGTTTTCCAAATTTGCTGACATATTGAGTGCAGCACTTTAACAGCATCATCTTTTAGGATTTGAAATAGCTCAGCTGGAATTCAATCACTGCCACTAGTTTTCTTCATTCTAATGCTTCCTAAGGTCCACTTGACTTCACATTTCAGGATGTCTGGCTCTAGGTGAGTGACAACACCATTGTGATTATCTGGGTCATTAAGACCTTTTCTGTACAAGTCTTCTGCGTGTTCTTGCCACTTCTTAGTCTTCTTCTTCTATTAGTTTCTTTCCGTTTCTGTCCTTTATTGTGTCCATCTTTGCATGAAAATATTCCCTTGGTGTCTCCAATTTTCTTGAAGAGATCTCTATTCTTTCCCATTCTATCATTTTCCTCTATTTGCATTGCTCATATAGGAAGGCCTGCCGGGGACCAGCCCCGGCTGATCCAGGGTATTCGAAGGAGAGACGGCGTAGGCGAAGATCAGGAGACAATTGCTTAATTAAATGTTAATTAAGGATATAAAGAGTAATAGAATGAGGATAGCTCAGTGAGGAAATTTAGTGGAGAAAAGTGGTTGAAATAAGGATAGCTCAGTAGGAAAATTCAGTGAAGAAAAGAGGCTGAATAAAATTCCAAAGCAGGGAATTAATGTCACCTACGAAGGCCGCAGGCGTCCTCCCGTTCTCCCGAAGGAGAGGAGACACTAAGGCCTCCCCGGTCGGATCTTAGAAGCCCAGGCA
>NW_011494957.1:3582561-3589819 GCF_000754665.1 Bison bison bison | reverse complement strand
TTCTTATCTCTCCTTGGTATTCTTTGGAACTCTCCATTCAGATGGATATATCTTTCCTTTTCTCCTTTGCCTTTCACTTCTCTTCTTTTCTCAGCTATTTGTAAGGCCTTCTCAGACAACCATTTGCCTTTTTGCATTTCTTCTTCTTGGTGATTGTTTCAATTACTGCCTCCTGTACAATGTTACGAACCTCCACCCATAGTTCTTCAGGCACTCTGTCTATCAGATCTAATCCCTTGAATCTATTTGTCTCTTCCTCTATATTATCAACAGGGATTTGATTTAGCTAATATCTGAATGGTCTTGTGGTTTTCCCTACTTTCTTAAGTCTAAGTCTGAATTTTGCAATAAGAAATTAATGATCTGAGCCACAGTCATCTCCTGATCTTGTTTCTGCTGACTGTATAAAGCTTCTCCATCTTTGGTTGCAAAGCATATAATCAATTTGATTTCCATATTGGCCATCTGGTGATGTTTATGTGTAGAGTCATCTCATGTTGTTGGAAGAGTGTATTTGCTATGAATAGTGTGTTCTGTTGGCAAAACTCTGTTAGCCTTTGCCCTGCTTCATTTTGTACTCCAAGGCCAAATTTGTCTGTCACTCCAGCTACCTCTTGACTTCCTACTTTTGCATTCCAGTCCCCTCTGATGAAAAAGACATCTTTTTTTAATGTTAGTTCTAGATTTTAGCATAGTCAATTAAACAGAAGTAGACTTTTTTTTTTTTAATTCTCTTGCTTTTTGTATGATCCAGCAGATGTTGCATCCATTTGATATCTGGTTCCTCTGACTTTTCTAAATCCAGCTTGTACATTTGGAAGTTCTTGAATCACATGCTGTTGAAGCCTAGCTTGAAGGATTTTTAGGATTACTTTGCTAGCATTTGAAATGAACACATTTGTATGGTAGCTTAAATATTGTCTGGCATTGCCCTTCTTTGGAATTGGAATGAAAACTGACCTTTTCCAGTTCTGTGGTCACTGCTGAGTTTTCCAAATTTGCTGACATATTGAGTGCAGCACTTTAACAGCATCATATTTTAGGATTTGAAATAGCTCAGCTGGAATTCAATCACCTCCACTAGTTTTCTTCATTCTAATGCTTCCTAAAGTCCACTTGACTTCACATTTCAGGATGTCTGGCTCTAGGTGAGTGACAACACCATTGTGATTATCTGGGTCATTAAGACCTTTTCTGTACAGGTCTTCTGCGTGTTCTTGCCACTTCTTAGTCTTCTTCTTCTATTAGTTTCTTTCTGTTTCTGTCCTTTATTGTGTCCATCTTTGCATGAAAATATTCCCTTGGTGTCTCCAATTTTCTTGAAGAGATCTCTATTCTTTCCCATTCTATCATTTTCCTCTATTTGCATTGCTCATATAGGAAGGCCTTCTTATCTCTCCTTGGTATTCTTTGGAACTCTGCATTTAGTTCATCGTATCTTTTCCTTTCTCCTTTGCCTTTTGTTCCTCTTCATTTCTCAGCTATCTGTAAGGACTCCTCAAACAACCATTTTGCCTTCTTGCATTTCTTCTTCTTGGGGGTGGTTTTTGTCACTGCTTCCTGTACCATGTTATGAACCTCCATCCATAGTTCTTCAGGCATTCTATCAAATCTAATCCCTTGAATCTATTTGTCACTTCCACTGTATAATCATAAAGGATTTTATTTAGTTCATACCTGAATTGTCTTTTGGTTTTCCCTACTTTCTTCAATTTATGCCTGAATTTTGCAATAAAGCCCTCATTATCTCAGCCACAATCAGCCCCAGGTCTTGTTTTTGCTGACTGTATAGAACTTCTCCATCTTTTGCTGCAAAAAAAACATAATAATTCTGATTTCAGTATACCATCTGGTGATGTCCATATGTAGATTCATTTTTTGTGTCATTGGAATAGGGTGTTTGCTATGACTAGCGCATTCTCTTGTCAAAACTGTGTTAGCCTTTGCCAGGCTTCATTTTGTACTCCCAGGCCAAACTTGCCTGTTACTCTAAGTATCTCTTGACTTCCTAAGACAGGTGATGATGATAGACAGATAGATAGATAGTAAATAGATAATTGACAGATGGTGATGATAGGTGGATAGATTTCTGTTTTTATGATGTATCTTTTTTGCTAAGTCGCTTCAGTCGTGTCCAATTCTGTGTGACCCCATGGACTGCAGCCTACCAGGCTCCTCCGTCCATGGGATTTTCCAGGCAACAGTACTGGAGTGGGGTGCCATTGCATTCTCCATGATGTATCTTTGCTAGCCACATATTCTTATTTCTGAAAATTCATACTGTGTTTTGATATTTGGTAAATGTCCTCTGATTCCATGTAGCTTTTTAAAAAGTATATTCCTAGATGTTTCCCCATGTTACTTTGTTCAGCTGATATTTCAAATAATTTTATTATGTTTAAAAATAAAGCATCTACTTGGAATGGTATTTCTTAAGATTTTCCTCTCCTCTTTCCCTGTCAAATCTTGGATATACTGAATCCTAATTCTTCTGCCTGTTGATGATCAGTTCTGGATCTTCCAGTTCTCAGCTGCCGTAGTGAGCTTTCTAGTGCCCCAATTTAATCATTTCCTTTTGCTAATGACCAGCTCTCAGTGACTTTCCATTTGTTTAAGGGTACAATTCAAACATTTCAATGTGGCATGTGGGACACCTCTCTGCTCTTCTCTCCTGAATTTTATCACTTCCTATCTCACTCACCACCCTCCCTCCAACCATCACCAAACTTTCTGTGGTTCCCTGATCTCCCCACTCTGCTCTAAAGCACGTTTCTCCCGGTGTGGGCTGCTTACCCCCATCACCAACTCAGCCTTTTTGAGGTAACCTGTCATCTCCCCTGGGGCGCTTACTTTATCTCTCTGTTCCATCTTGCATTCGGTACCCTTCCTTCACCAGAATTCACACTGCCACACTCTCAGGACATCCTAGACTATATTAAAATCACCTGTTCACTTACACCTCTTTCCCACTAAATAAGAAGCCCTATCAGAATACCATCTGTTTCTTAATCCCAGAACTCACCATCGTGTTTATTACTTGATAGATCCTTATTAATTTTCGCTGAGCAAATGAATCAAAAGTGACACAAGCTGATATTAATTTCATATCAATTAGCTGGTCAAGTAGATTCCAGTCAATTTTGGTGCTGTCTTTGTTGGATGCAGGTAGTTTTGCGGGGAGGGGATCCTGGAAAGTAGATAATGCATGAGAAAAGTAAGACAGAGAAAGGGGAAATGCCAATAAACAGTGTGTTGATGAGCTGGGGACAAGTGAGTTTTCATCCAGCTTGGAACGTTTTGAGAGACTCTGGAAGTCACTTCAGCACTGCCCCTGGGAAGATGAAAAAGCAGGGCATTTATGCATTGACTCCAATCTGAGAGCTGTCCTCCAGCAGTTTGATTTATTCCACATTCCTAGGCTATGCCCATGTGCAACCCAGCAAGTGCACGTGCTACCAGGAAAAACCCAGGGCAGAGAGTGCAAGTGGGAAGCAGTCCACAGGCAAGTGAACTCAGGGTAGGGTAAGGGTCCCAGGAGGCATGGCAGCATCTGCTCCAGCAGGAGACACTGGCCCACTGAACATATATAAACTAAAACCAGATGTGAGCTATTCAAAGACTCCTGAGGGGCAACAAGAATGATTTTAGTTCTCTTCAGAATCCTTCAGCATTACAGACATAAATGCTATTCGAGTCAGTATCATGCTGAAGCCAAACCTCTCCAAAGGAAAGCTGCATCTTTTTTAATGTTTGGCATTATTATTTGTTGATAAATAACTTTCCCATTGCGGAACATGCATTTGCCCAGAACTGTGAGGTTATAAAATGTGTTTTATCATGATGATGTCTATTTCAAGATCTTTGTGCAGTCTCATGGAATTGGCTTTAACATACCATTAAGTAGCCATGGATACCCATTATGATGGTCATCATATTGTGATCCACATTTATAGTCACATTATCAATGGTTGGGAGTCACTTTGGGGTTGTGTTGCTGTTTTTCAAAAAGAATGAGAAGCAAACTTCACATATGTGGTCTTTATTCAGTGTCTGCTGTATGTAGAGATTCCTACTAAACTCACTTGCTGTATGTGGAATAAACGGTACACATTCTAACAAAATTTACTGCTTCAAGTACAGAAAAATGCTTATATTTTACAAAACCTGGTTATGCTTTCTATGGGTACAGATATGAAGTTGATCTAAATTTAAAACTTTAAATAAGTTAGTTTTGATACAAATATTAAAGGAGATCACCAAACGTGGACTGGTGTCCAAAGATGACATTCAAAGACTTTAAAAATACACAGTGTTCATGAATTGATGGAAAAGTCTCAGAAAATTAAAAGTCGAAAGTATGCAGATGTTACAAATAACGAATGTTTAAAAGGGTGTGGAGAAAATGGAGCCCTCCTACACTGTTGGTGGGGATGTAAATTGGTGCAGCTACTATGGAAAATAGTACAGAAGTTCCCCCAAAAAAACTAAAAATAGAGTTGCCATATGATCCAGTAACCCCCCTCCTGGGCATGTATCCAGACAAAATGCTAATTCAAAAGATACATGGAGCTCTATTTTCAGAGCAGAACTATTCACAATAACCAAGACATGGAAACAACCAAAATGTCCATTGACAGATAAATGGACAAAGAAGTGGTATACACACTGGAATACCACTCAACCATAAAGAAGAATGAAATACATTGGTATACACAATAGACTAGTACTCAGCCATAAAAAAGAATGAAATAATGCCATTTATAGCAACATGGATAGACGGAGAGATAATCCACTAAGTGAAGTAAATCTCTTTCCAGAAAGAGAAAAACAAATGCCATATGATATCATTTACATGTGGAACCTAACACATGACACAAATGAACTTATCCATGAAACAGAAACCAGCTCACAGACATAGAGAACAGACCTGTGGTTGCCAAGAGGAGGCGGGGTGGGAGAGGGAAGGACTGAGAGTCTGGGATTAACATATGCAAACTGTTATTTATAAAATGGATAAACAACAAGGTCTTATCACATAGTAGGGAAAGATATTCAATATCCTACAATAAACCACAAAGGAAAAGACTTTTATATAATATGAATCACTTTGCTGTACAGCAGAAATTAACACATTATAAATCAACTATAATTCAGTGTTTGTTTGTGTGGATCACACACAACGTGGACTGTGTGAAGCACAACAAACTGGAAAATTCCTAAAGAGATGGGAATACCACACCATCTTATCTGCCTCCTGAGAAATCTGTATGCAGATCAAGAAGCAACAGTCAGAACCAGAAATGGAACAATGAACTAGTTCCAAATTGAGAAAGGAGTACATCAAGACTGTATATTGTCACCCTGCTTATTTAACTTATATGCAAAGTACATCATGCAAAATGCTGGGCTGGATGAAGCACAAACTGGAATCAAGATTGCCAGGAGAAATATCAATAACTTCAGATATGCATATAACACCACCCTTATGGCAGAAAGCGAAGAGGAACTGAAGAGCCTCTTGATGAAAGTGAAAGAATGAAAAAGCTGACCTAAAATTCAAAAAACTAAGATCATGGCATCCGGTTCCATCATTTCATGGCAAATAGGTAGGCAAACAATAGAAACAGTAAAAGACTTTATTTTGGGGGGCTCCAAAATCACTGCAGATAGTGACTGCAACCATGAAGCTAAAAGACACTTGCTCCTTGGAAGAAAAGCTATGACCAACCTAGACAGCATGCTAAAAAGCAGAGACATTACCTTGCCAACAAAGGTCCATCTAGTCAAAGCTATGGTTTTCCCAGTAGTCATGTATGGATGTAAGAGGCGGACTATAAAGAAAGCTGAGTGGCGAAGAATTGATGCTTTTGAACTGTGGTGCTGGAGAAGACTCTTGAGAGTCCCTTGGACTGCAAAGAGATCCAACCAGTCCATCCTAAAGGAGATCAGTCTTAAATATTTATTGGAAGGACTGGTGCTGAACCTGAAGCTCCAATACTTCAGCCACCTAATGAAAAGAACTGACTCATTGGAAAAGACCCTGATGCTGGGAAAGATTGAAGGCAGGAGGAGAAGGCAACAACAGAGGATAAGATGGTTGGATGGCATCACTGACTCAGTGTACATGAGTTTGATCAAGCTCAGGGAGTTGGTGATGGACAGGGAAGCCTGGCATGCTGCAGTCCATGGGGTCGCAAAGAGACTGAGAGACTGAACTGAACTGATGCTTCAATGTGTGTATTTGTCAGTCAGTTGTGTCTGACTCTTTGCAAACCCAGGGACTGTAGACTGCTAGGCTCCTCTGTCCATGTGATTTTCCAGTCAAGAGTACTGGAGTGGGTTGCCATTCCCTCCTCAGGGGATCTTCCCGATCCAGGAATCAAATTCAGTTCTCCTGCATTGCAGGCAGATTCTTTACCACTGAGTCACCAGGGAAGGCCCTATACTTCAATAAAATAAACTTAATAAGAACAAAGTGTGCACATCAGTCTATTGGAACATGTGGAGGATGCAACGCTCCCCTGTGGGCACATGGCTTCTTCTGCCTCAGAATGTTTTTAATCTCTTCTTTAATAACTCCTACTTTCCTCTTTGCTTCAGTTCAGTTCAGTTCAGTTCAGTCACTCAGTCGTGTCTGACTCTTTGCGACCCCATGAATTGCAGCACGCCAGGCCTCCCTGTCCATCACCAACTCCCAGAGTTCACTCAGACTCACGTCCATTGAGTCAGTGATGCCATCCAACCATCTCATCCTCTGTCGTCCCCTTCTCCTCCTGCCCCCAATCCCTCCCAGCATCAGAGTCTTTCTCAATGAGTCAACTCTTCGCATGAGGTGGCCAAAGTACTGGAGTTTCAGCTTTAGCATCATTCCTTCCAAAGAAATCCCAGGGCTGATCTCCTTCAGAATGGACTGGTTGGATCTCCTTGCAGTCCAAGGGACTCTCAAGAGTCTTCTCCAACACCACAGTTCAAAGGCATCAATTCTTCCGCACTCAGCCTTCTTCACTGTCCAAATCTCACATGATCACAGGGAAAACCATAGCCTTGACTTGACGGACCTTTGTTGGCAAAGTAATGTCTCTGTTTTTTTTTTTTTTAATTTTTAAATTTTATTTTATTTTTAAACTTTACATAATTGTATTAGTTTTGCCAAATATCGAAATGAATCCACCACAGGTATACATGTGTTCCCCATCCTGAACCCTCCTCCCTCCTCCCTCCCCATACTATCCCTCTGGGTCGTCCCAGTGCACCAGCG
>NW_011494957.1:3582047-3582461 GCF_000754665.1 Bison bison bison | reverse complement strand
ACAAACATTGAGGCAACTGCTTACATTTCTATACACCCATTATATCAATCAATACACCGCCAAGGACACAGTAGGTAAGGGATATGGAGACTTAGCAGCAGACATTGGCCCAACAAGTGAAAATCCCTTCACCAATACAATTTCTAATCAATCTGTTAACTACTCAAAGGAATCTGTGTTTAGACAGTTTAGAACATCTCCTGCCTCTCACAGTTGGGAGGCTCTGAACAATCACATGTTGCCGGAAAAAACCTATTCAGGCAGGCTAGAGGACTTCCAAAGGAGTTTGTAGGTTGAAACACTGTCACACCCAAGAATTATTAACTGGAGCTGTAAGCTAACTCTTTTTTCAGAGAGAGGTAGTGGGGGACAGCCCCCCGTAAAGTCAGAGGTGTAGGTGACAGCACAAAGCAG
>NW_011494957.1:3577686-3581947 GCF_000754665.1 Bison bison bison | reverse complement strand
GTCTCTGTTTTTTTTTTTTTTTTAATTTTTAAATTTTATTTTATTTTTAAACTTTACATAATTGTATTAGTTTTGCCAAATATCGAAATGAATCCACCACAGGTATACATGTGTTCCCCATCCTGAACCCTCCTCCCTCCTCCCTCCCCATACTATCCCTCTGGGTCGTCCCAGTGCACCAGCGCCAAGCATCCAGTATCATGCATCGAACCTGGACTGGCAACTCGTTTCATACATGATATTATACATGTTTCAATGCCATTCTCCCAAATATTCCCACCCTCTCCCTCTCCAACAGAGTCCATATGACTGTTCTATACATCAGTGTCTCTTTTGCTGTCTCTGCTTTTGAATATGCTATCTAGGTTGGTCATAACTTTCCTTCCAAGGAGTAAGCGACTTTTAATTTCATGGCTGCAGTCACCATCTGCAGTGATTTTGGAGCCCCAAAAAATAAAGTCTGACACTGTTTCCACTGTTTCCCCATCTATTCCCCATGAAGTGATGGGACCAGATGCCATGATCTTCGTTTTCTGAATGTTGAGCTTTAAGCCAACTTTTTCACTCTCCACTTTCACTTTCATCAAGAGGCTTTTTAGTTCCTCTTCACTTTCTGCCATAAGCGTGGTGTCATCTGCATATCTGAGGTTATTGATATTTCTCCCGGCAATCTTGATTCCAACTTGTGTTTCTTCCAGTCCAGCGTTTCTCATGAAGTACTCTGCATATAAGTTAAAATTACATATAAGTTACATATAAGTGACAGTATACAGCCTTGACGTACTCCTTTTCCTATTTGGAACCAGCTGAGTATTACCCCTATACTAGTTTCCTATGAGTGCTAAAACAAATTACCACACAAATGTATCATCCTGTAGTTCTAGAGGTCAGAAGTCAAACATGAGTCTCACGGAGCTACACTGCAGATGTCAGCAGGGCCTCATTCCTTCTTGACCCTTGTAGGGGAGAGCTCGTTTTCCAGCCTTTTCCAGCTTCTAGAGGACACCTGCATGCCTCTGTTTGACCTCTGCTTCCATCCTTTCATCTTCTCTCTCTGACTCTAATGCTACCACCTCCCTCTTAGAAGGATCCTCATGCTTACACCTGGTCCACCTGGATAATGCAGGACCATCTCTCCATGTCAAGGTCCTTAACTTAATCACCTGTGCAAAGTCACTTTGTTCTGTAAGGAAACAGATTTACAAATTCCAGAAATTAAAATGTTGATATCTTGAGTAGGAATAAGAGGCAGTATTAGTCAACCCTTCACACCTCCTCTTGAAGTTCTTCTAACCTCTTGACTTAGAATTCGTTTGTTTTCCTCTGGACCCCACAATCAGATATGTTTATTGTCTTCTTTTTTTTTTTTTTTATCTTTTTTCACTGCAGTGTGTTTGATGTATGATATTGTGTGAGTTACAAGTGCACAGCATAGTGACTCAGAATGTTTTAAGTTTCACTACATTCATAGTTCTTATAAAATATTGGCTGTATTTCATGTGTTGTACAGTATATTCTTGCAACTTTCTTATTTTATACATAACAGCTTGTACTTGTTAACCCCTGCTCTCATTTTGTCCCTCCCCTGTTCCCTCCCCACACTGGTAGCGACTAGTTTGTCTCCTATATCTGTGAATCTGTTTATTTTTTGTTATATTCACTAGTTTTTTAGACTATACATTACTAAGAATTTGTCCATTTCTTCTAGGTTGTCTGTCCGTTTTATAAGCCTGTGGTTGTTCATAGTAGTCTCTAATGATCCTCTGTATTTCTGTGGTGTTGACTATAGTTCTACTTTTCCCTCTCTGATTTTATTGATCTGTGCCCTCTCTCTTTTTTTCTTGATGATCCTGGCTAAACAGTTATCAATTTTGAAAAGATTTCAAAGAACCAACTCTTAGTTTAATCTTTTCTATTACTTTTGTTTAATCTTTTCTATTGTTTTTTAAGTCTCTAGTTCATTTATTTCTGCTCTGATCTTTATTATATCTTTCCTCCTGCCAACTTTGGGTTTTGCTTATTCTTCCTTTTCTAGCTCCTATAGGTGTAAAGATAAGTTGTTTATTTGACATTTTTTAATTGTTTCCCTAGGTAAGCTTGTATTGCAATAAACTTTCCTCTTAGAAGTGTCTTTGCTGAGTTGCGTAGGTTGTTTCCATTTTCATTTGCCTCCAGGTATTTTTTTTTTCTTCTTTGATTTCTTCAGTGACACATTGGTTGTTCAGTAGCATATTGTGCAGCTTTCACACACTTATGCTTTTTTGCAGTTTTTTTTTTTCTTATAGTTGATTTATATGTATGTATCTTTAATATGGGGACTTTTAGAACTTTGAAATTTGGGGTTAATCTTACTACCTTTACTGTTATTTCTCTTGCTGGCAATTTCATCTGTGCAGTCAGACTGGTCTAAATCTGGGGTTGAACCCCCTGGGTTGCCTCTGTGTACAGGAGGGGGTTGCCTTGTGAGTTGAGTATGAGAGCAGATCAAGGAGCAGAATTTCTCACATGAAGCTCTGCTCTACCATCTACCAGCAAGGAGCAGCACTGATTTCTCAGTTTCCTCATCTGTAACATGAAAAAAAATTATCATATTTGCCACATGTGTTTCTTGTACTAATGAATGAACATAGGAAAATTACTTAGAACTGTGACTGGCATATAATATTCCCTCAAAACTATTAGTTATTATTCTTTCCCATTTGTGAGATTATTATAAAGATTAAACAGATGGCAGATAAACCACAGTACCATGCCTGGCACACAGTAAATTCTTCACACAGTCTAGTTTTTTATTTATCATCATCACATGTACTAAATATAATGGTTAGAAAATTCAAAGTAGTGAAGAAAATGATGTGTTTCAAACATAGGAGTCTCATGAAACAGACTGAAATGTATGCCAATCTACATAATTTCAGGCTTTCTTATTCTCAGGTTTAATCTGGTCATGAAGTTAAAAGTTATGAAGGTTAATAATGCTGTGATGGACAGAGTTTTATTAGCCTCCATGATAAAATAATAATAATCACTGCAGGCTTTTAAATATTATAAAGTGTTTTTAAATATATCATCTCATGGGGCCTTAAAGTGACTTAATGTTAACTCCAGGCAGTATCTAGCAATCTAATGGCTATTTGATTATTGAAGCTTCCTGAATTAGCATCATCTTTGTCACATAATAGCCGTTGTGTCCTTTATATCACAGGCTATTCAAGAGTTACACATTTGTTTCCAAGGAAAATTGAGCCATTCCACTCAAAAGTTTACAGTAAATAGAATAGAAACTTGTGGATTCATCTTCCTCTATCACAAATGAAGCAACAGCAAAGTGGTACAGAATCTCTCTCAGCTGTTCCAAGTTCCTCAAATCAGTTTTACTTTTGCAAAACCTGCCCTCTGACTTCCTATATCCTGTGAGCTGCCTTACGAACAACATGACCGGCAGCCACGTTTGTTGTAATTTTTTAAATATGTGGAAAAAAAGCAAGATATCGACCATGTATTACCTGAACCAAGATGCCAAATTGTCTAACTTGTTTCTCCAGGCCAGCAGTCCAACAACTGGGACAGCTCCCAGGAGCCAGTCAAGGTTGTCTGTCTGTCCATCCACTCAGGACATCTGCAGGTAAGTGTGCAGCAAACGAGCCTGTTTGGTGTTTTTAGACCAGTGTTTTGTATTCTTGTTGTATATGCTGAGACTGTGTGACTCGTGTTGCTGTCTTGTCTGTGGATAATTTATATCAGTCTGATTTTTTTTTTTCCTTTACTGCATTTCCCTCAGTTGATCTTTGTTTGCCAACTTTGGGTCCATGCTGTCATTTTCATCTCTCTCTTTTTCTGTTTCCCATGGCTGTCCTCTCCTTTCCAATTCCCATGGCTTTCCTCTCCATCCCAATCCCTCATCCTTTGCCTGCTGCTTTGTCTAGATCTGCCATCTCACATGACATGTCAGGAGCCTCACTTGAGCACAGCACCCCTGTCACAGTGCTGAGCCCTGCTAGGCAGGAGTCTGGTAAGAAACCAGTAACACAGAAGCCTAGAAGGAGGAGGCGGGCGGCTCAGAGGTACGAGCATGCCCAAGAACAGGGGAGAGGGAGAAGAAGCGACTTTCACCCCCACGTCCCCAGGCCCCGATGCAGTGAAACCGACACAGATTCTTCAGACTCATCTTCCACCCGTGAGAGTCACTGGATTCAGGCAAAGAGAAGAGCCCAAGTGAAGTTCCGCCTGTCGCGGAGAAGAAGGAGAAATAACAAAACAA
>NW_011494957.1:3576673-3577586 GCF_000754665.1 Bison bison bison | reverse complement strand
TTCTGTATATATGCATTAGTATATGATATTTATCTTTCTCTTTCTGACTTACTTCACTCTGTATAATAGGGTCTAGGTTCATCCACCTCATTAGAAGTGCCTCAAAGTTGTTCCTTTTATGGCTGAGTAATATTGTGTATATATACCACAACTTCTTTATCCATTCATCTGTTCATGGACATGTAGGTTGTTTCCATATTCTTCCTATTGTAAATAGTGCTGCAGTGAACTGTGGGATCCATGTGTCTTTTTCAATTTTGGTTTCCTCAGGGCATATGCCTAGGAGTGGGATTGATGGGTCATTTGGTGGTTTTATTCCTAGTTTTTTAAGGAATCTCCATACTGTCTTCCATAGTGGCTGTAAATGTATATTTAAATTCCCATCAACTGCAAGAGTGTTCTCTTTTCTCCACACCCTCTCCAGCATGATATCTCATTGTAGTTTTGATTTGCATTTCTCTAATAATGAGCAATGTTGAGCAGCTTTTCATGTGTTTGTTAGCCATCTGTATGTCTTCTTTGGGGAAATGTCTGTTTAGGTCTTCTTCCCACTTTTTGATTGGGTTGTTTTTCTGGTATTCAGTTGTATGATCTGCTTGTAAATTTTGAAAATTAATCCTTTGTCAGTTGTTTCATTTGCTATTATTTTTTTCCCATTCTGAGGGTTGTCTTTCACCTTGCTTATAGTTTCCTTTGCTGTGAGAAAGCTTTTAACTTTAATCAGGTCCCACTTGTTTACTTTTGTTTTTATTTCTGTTACTCTAGGAGATGGGTCATAGAGGATCTTACTTTGATTTATGTCATCAAGTGTTCTGCCTTTGTTTTCCTCTAAGAGTTTTATAGTTTCTGGTCTTACATTTAGGTCTTTGATCCATTTTGAGTTTATCTTTGTGTATGGCATTAGGAAGTGTTC
>NW_011494957.1:3572393-3576573 GCF_000754665.1 Bison bison bison | reverse complement strand
GCTCTTTAAACTTGCATGGAGCAAAAGGCACAACGTATGAAGGATGTGGTGTCTCCCTGTCAAGAGGGTCCTCTGACAGTAAAAGACCCTCAAGGAAGCAACAGGAGAGCAGAGAGGGGGACCACCACAGGGATCCTCAACTCTTACATCGGTGTGGGCAAAATGAAACAACAATCAAGAGAAGATTTTCAGGGACAGATTTCAGCACTGAAATGCTGGCAGTCAAAGGTGGCAAGTCTGCTGGTGATGCGGGGTTCCAGGAGCCTCCTTCCACGGACCATGACGGGTCTGATCATTTACACGCATGCAGGTCAGTCTCTCCAGAGAAAGATTTGATGCCCCCCAAATATACCTCCTCCCGCTGTGAGTTACATGTGTGTGTGTCCCCTGCCCTCAAAACATAACATTTATTCATATTGTTATTTGTCCGATTGGATATAAGGTGATAAAACGAGCAAAGGGATGGGGAGAATGATGCACAAATATCCATGGGTTTGAAATTTGTTCCAAAATAGTTAGCTTTCCCCTTCTCCCTTCTTTTAACTGAAAGATGATTTATCCTGGTCAAAGATTGACAAAACGAGTCCTGTCCCCAGAAGAATTGTGGAGGAAACACGAATGAGAGTGTGAGATCTTAGTGAAAATCTGGTGAACTTTTAGCACCCTGACAGTGGATATTCAAGGCTTGGGGGGATTAAGGTCAGACTTTTGTATCAGGAAAGTCTCCTCTGCAGTTGGTGCCAATTTGTTCTCCAGTTGTCTGACTCAGCAGGTAATTCAAGACTGAAAGGACACAGCAACACACCACAGACGCACCAGTGGGGCTGCTGGGACCTTCTGAGAAAGGAACCACGTTAACTCTGCTGATAACCATGTACTAAAAAATTTCAACATGCATACAATTCATATTAATGTCTATGAGGCTGCTTGCTTGCACTTTTTACCCAACTAGATACAATTTTCAGAATAATTTAAAGTTTAAAAAAAATGTTGTGACTACCCAAGCTAGTTTGCACCAATGAGACAACCTGAAACAAAACAAATATTTTGAATGTTCCTATTACCCAATCATTTAAGTTACTTGGGTTCTGTTTGGCAGCAAGTCAAGGTTTGTTTTTTGTTTTTTGTTTTTTTTTTTTGCATAATGCTTGGTTTGGGGGCTTGCTTTTACAAAAGTTGTACTTTATAAAACGTGTGTGTGTTTTCATGTGAATCACAGGACCCATAGAAAGCTTCCTATGTTCATTCAGGGCAGGACGAGAAGGAGAGTTAATCTCTGGATATAAATAATATTATAATGGTTTGTTTCTCTGAAAATTGTATGGATCGTTCCAAAAAAACGCTCATTTACTTATTCACTCAGGCATTTATTGATTACAGTGCATCAGGCTTTTATTGCAGGCATTTGACATCTGAGAGCTTACTGTCTGGTGGAGATGAACACAAACTATTTCACAGTTAATTGCAGTTGTGATAAGTGATGTAGGAGTGTATAACAAGGAAAGTAGATCTGTGCTGGGAGATCTGAGAAGGACTGTCTTAAGGAAGTGAGGAACTGCTTGTGGCCCAGGCATGACGGGAACTAACCGAGGAAGGAACAGGGAAGGGTGTGCAGACAGCATGCTCCTGGGGTCTGGGGAACCGAAAGCTACTGCTGCTGCTGGGGTATGGAGAGGGAGGGGGCACTGGTGGGGATGAGGTCAGAGAGGTGGGGAGGGCCATGCAAAACATGCTAAGGGAGTTAAATGAGAAGTGACACCGTTTGACCCATATACAGAAGCAAGCAAGTTTCTCGTAATCTTTTGACTATGATTTAAGTGTGGCTTTGCTACAATGTCTGGGGATGGAATAAAACACTATTTCTAGTCTAGACTAAGAACTCCTCACTAGCAAACATCTGTGGTCATTCCCCAAATCTACTTTAAATTAAAATTAAATTAAATTTAATTTAATTTAATGAAAGACAGTTAAAGAAGCTAGTTGTAGACTTAATGGTAATTGGAGAAAAAAGGAATGCTTGTAATTAGAGTTGTAGTGGCTGGTTCTCCAAAGTTAAAAGCACTGCTCTGGAGAAAAAGAATATTTAACATAGACTCCTATTAATAAAGTGATATCAATGGGCCTATAGTTATTTCTTGCTGTGGGTTATTGTCAAAATATACCCACTAAGCAAATCCTATGGGCCATATATTATACTGGGAGCTGAGGATAAAAAGTGACAGAAAGACTTGATTCTTCACTTAAGTGGCCTATTAACTAGTGACAGAAGTTGAATGTACACTTGAAAAGATAAAAGTTCAAGATTTTAGAAGAGAAATACTGCAGGAATTTGAAAAAATGGAAATTGCTAGAAGCTGCCACAACCTGGGAGCCCCTTAAGAGCTGGGGTTGGAACTAAGGAAACGAGAAGCTAGCCTGGTAGAGAGGCCTGGTGGGCATCTGGGCCCTTGGGGCAGGGTGAGCAGGACCCCCTCAGGTGGGCAGGATCCCCCTGCCAGGTCATCAGGAACAACTGAATGCTTGGCATTGGTAAGGGCAGACCCTACAGGAGTCAAGGATGACTCCAGATCTTGGACCTTGGGAGGCAGTAAAAGCTGGTGCTACTGACAGAAATAGAAGGGTCAGAGGCCAGCTAAATTGGGAAAGACAATGAGTTCAATTATAGGCAGGCTGTTTTTAGTAGCCCTGGATCAGCTATTGAGCAGACAACATGAGTCACATCACTGAAATGTGGGAGGGAAGTCCAGGCTCAGTCTGAGTGTTTTTTCAAGCATTAGTGAACTATACACAGACTAACATTAAATAGCTGCATATTTCCATTGGTCATTCACATGATGTCTGAGCACAGGACAATCACACCAAGATATTAGCAGTGAAAATCTTCTCAAAGCCAGAGAGGATCTGGGTACCATTCTCAGGGGAGGTGACTGAGATGCTTGGAAACTGAATGACATCTCTAAAGGCTGTAGATGGACCAGCTTGAGCACCAGGGTCCCTGTGTAAGACAGGAATATGAACTTGCACTCCTGCCGCTTCAGACATGAACAAGCAGGACCGGTCTCAGTCAGAACCACAAAGCAGAAGCAGCTTCTAAGCCCCTTCTTCCTTGTTTCTTCCTGGTATTTAGTCCCACAAGGATACTCTACCCACTACCCACTCTACCCACTACCCACTCCACCCACCCTCATCAAAGCCTCATGCAGAGAAAGTGTCGCTGTTGGTACTCTACAACTTAAAGGAAATTTAAATCATCATGCCATCATGCCCACACTTGTAGAATGGGAAAGATTCTGCCTTTTTTTACATAGAAAATGTACATTAAAAAATTATGTTAGCTTATGCTTGAAACTTTTCAATAGCTTCTTAGTTACCGTCTGTGGTGAGTTCAGAATCTTTAATAGAATTTACAAGGGTGTGAATGATCTGTCAGACCAGCCTCCTCAGCTTCAACAGCATTGTTAAAAATGACCTACTCATGCTGGTCGGTCTTCAGGTCTCTGAAAGAGCCACACTCTCACCTTTCAGGAATGCCTTCATATTATCTGATCTTCACTTCACCAGATTAATTCTAATCATTTCTTCTTAATTTAGATGTCATTCCTTTGGGGAAAACTTTGTGATTCCCTAACCAACACTCAGGACCCCTTCACTTCCATATCATCTTTTAAAACTTTTATTGCAATATTGTTAATTTATTATATTGTATTAGTTTCAGGTGTACAGAATAGTAATTCAGTCAGCATATCCTAATTTTTTTAATGTATTTATTTTTATTGGAGGATAATTTCTTTACAGAAGTTTGCTGTTTTCTGTCAAACCTCAACATGAATCAGCCATAGGTATACATGTATCCCCTCCCTTTTCAACCACACTCTCATCTCCCTCCCCATCCCACCACTCTAGGTTGATACAGAGCCCCTGATTGAGTTCCCTGAGCCATAGAGTAAATTCCTATTGGCTATCTATTTTACATATGGTAATATTAAGTTTCCATGTTACTCTTTCCATACACTTCACCCTCTCCTCCCCCTCCCCATGTCCATAAGTCTATTCTCTATGTCTGTTTCTCCATTGCTGCCCTGTAAATAAATTCTTCAGTACCATTTTTCTAGATTCTGTATATATGCATTAGTATATGATATTTATCTTTCTCTTTCTGACTTACTTCACTCTGTATAAT
>NW_011494957.1:3571421-3572293 GCF_000754665.1 Bison bison bison | reverse complement strand
GGTACTGAATTCTCTTTAACTTTTGCTTGTCTGAAAAGCTTTTTACTTCTCCATCATTTTTGAATGAAATTCTTGCTGGGCACAATAATCTTGGTTGTAGATTTTTCTCTTTCAATACTTAAATATATCCTGCCATTCCCTTCTGGCCTGCAGAATTTCTGCTGAAAGATCAGCTGTTAAACATATGGGGCTTCCCTTCTATGTTACTTGTTGCTTTTCCCTCGCTGCTTTTAATATTCTTTCTTTGTGTTTAGTCTTTGTTAGTTTGATTAGTATGTGTCTTGCTGTGTTTCTCCTTGGGTTTATCCTACATGGGACTGTGCCTCTTGGACTTGATTGACTATTTCCTTTTCCATATTGGGGAAATTTTCAACTATAGTCTCTTCAAAATTTTTCTCATAACCTTTCTTTTTCTCTTCTTCTTCTGGGACCCCTATAATTTGAATGTTGGTGCATTTGATATTGTCCCAGAGGTCTCTGAGATGATCATCAATTCTTTTCATTCTTTTTACTTTATTCTGCTCTTCAGAAGTTATTTCCACCATTCTATCTTCCAGCTCCCTGATTTGTTCTTCTGCTTCAGACACTCTGCTATTGATTCCTTCCAGAGTATTTTTAATTTCAGTAATTGTGTTATTTGTCTCTGTATGTTTATTCTTTAATTCTTATAGGTCTTTGTTAATTGATTCTTGCTTTTTCTCCATTTTTTTCAAGGTTTTTAATCTTTATTATCATTATTCTGAATTCTTTTTCAGGTAGTTTGCCTATTTCCTCTTCATTTATTTGGACTTCTGTGTTTCTAATTTGTTCCTTCATTTGTGTAGTATTTCTCTGCCTTTTCATTTATTTTTTTTTAACTTATTGTGTTTGAG
>NW_011494957.1:3569758-3571321 GCF_000754665.1 Bison bison bison | reverse complement strand
AGGATCTTACTTTGATTTATGTCATCAAGTGTTCTGCCTTTGTTTTCCTCTAAGAGTTTTATAGTTTCTGGTCTTACATTTAGGTCTTTGATCCATTTTGAGTTTATCTTTGTGTATGGCATTAGGAAGTGTTCTAATTTCATTCTTTTACATGGAGCTGTCCAGCTTTCCCAGCACCATTTACTGAAGAGGCTATCTTTGTCCCATTGTATATTCTTGCCTCCTTTGTCAAAAATAAAGTACCCATAGGTGTATGGGTTTATTTCTGGGCTTTCTATCTTGTTCTATTGGTCTATATTTATGTTTTTGTTCCAGTACCATACTGTCTTGATGACTGTAGTTTCGTAGTATAATCTGAAGTCAGGGAAGGTTGATTCCTGAAGTTCCATTCTTCTTTCTCAAGACTGCTTGGCTATTCAGGGTCTTTTGTGTTACCATATGAATTGCAAAAATTTTTGTTCTAGTTCTGTGAAAAATGCCATTGGTAATTTGATAGGGATCGCGTTGAATCTGTAGATTGTGTTTGGTAGTATAGTCATCTTCACAATACTGATTCTTCCTACCCAGGAACATGCAATGTCTCTCAATCTGTTTATGTCATCTTTGATTTCTTTCACTACTGTCTTATAATTTTCTGTGTACAGTTCTTTTGTCTCCTTAGGTAAGTTTATTCCTAGATATTTAATTCTTTTTGTTGCAATGGTGAATGGGATTGATTCCTTAATTTCTCTTTCTGATTTTTCATTGTTAGTGTATAGAAATGAAAGTGATATCTGTGTACTGATTTTATATCCTGCAACTTTTCTAAATTCACTTATTAGTTCTAATAATTTTCTGATACTATCTTTAGGGTTTCCTATGTAGAGTATCATGTCATCTGCAAACAGTGAGAGCTTTACTTCTTTTTTTCCAATCTAGATTCCTTTATTTCTTTTTCCTCTCTTATTTTTGTGTTTGGATATCCAGAAGTATGTTGAATAATAGTGGTGAAAGTGGACACCCTTGTCTTGTTCCTGATCTTAGGGGGAATGCTTTCAGTTTTTCACCATTGAGAATAATGTTTGCTGTAGGCTTATCATATATGGCCTTTACTATGTTGAAGTTGGTTCCTTCTATGCCCATTTTTTGAGGAGTTTTAATCATAGATGGGTGCTGAGCTTTGTCAAAGGCTTTTTCACCATCTGTTGGGATTTTTGTATGGTGTTTATCTTTTAATTTGTTAATACAGTATATCACATTGATTGATTTGATTATTGAAGAATCCTTGTATCCCTGGAATAAACCCAACTTGACCATGGTGTATGAGCTTTTTGATGTATTGATGAATTCTGTTGGCTAAAATTTTGTTGAGGATTTTCACATCTATGTTCATCAGTGATATTGGCCTGTAGTTTTCTTTTCGTGTGTTATCTTTGATTTTGGTATCAGGGTAATGGATGCCTCATAGAATGAGTTTGGAAGTGTTCCTTCCTCTGCCATTTTTTGAAAGAGTTTTAGAAGGATAGACATTAGCTCTTCTCTAAATGTTTGATAGAATTCTCCTGTGAAGCCATCTGGTCCTGG
>NW_011494957.1:3569269-3569658 GCF_000754665.1 Bison bison bison | reverse complement strand
TTCCTTCATTTGTGTAGTATTTCTCTGCCTTTTCATTATTTTTTTTTAACTTATTGTGTTTGAGGTCTCCTTTTCCCAGGCTTCAGGGTTAAATGTTTTCTTCCTTTTGGTTTCTGCCCTCCTAAGGTTGGTCCAGTGGTTTGTGTAAGTTTCATATAGGGTGAGATTTGTCCTGAGTTTTTTGTTTGTTTGTTTTTCCTCTGATGGGCAAGGCTGACTGAGGTGGTAATCTTGTCTGCTGATGACTGGGTTTGTATTTTTGTTTTGTTGTTTAGATGAGGTGTCCTGCACAGGGTTCTACTGGTGGTTGGGTGATGTCGAGTCTTGTATTCCAGTGGTTTCCTTTGTGTGAGTTCTCACTATTTGATACTCCCTAGGGTTAGTTCTCC
>NW_011494957.1:3568523-3568754 GCF_000754665.1 Bison bison bison | reverse complement strand
TGATGATGATAGACAGATAGATAGATAGTAAATAGATAATTGACAGATGGTGATGATAGGTGGATAGATATCTGTTTTTATGATGTATCTTTTTTGCTAAGTCGCTTCAGTCGTGTCCGAGTCTGTGTGACACCATGGACTGCAGCCTACCAGGCTTCTCCATCCAAGGGATTCTCCAGGCAAGAACACTGGAGTGGGTTGCCATTTCCTTCTCCAATGCATGAAAGTGGA
>NW_011494957.1:3554584-3568387 GCF_000754665.1 Bison bison bison | reverse complement strand
TTTTCACTTTCATGCATTGGAGAAGGAAATGGCAACCCACTCCAGTGTTCTCGCCTGGAGAATCCCAGGGATGGGGGAGCCTAGTGGGCTGCCATCTATGGGGTCACACAGAGTCGAACACGACTGAAGCGACTTAGCAGCAGCAGCAGCAGCAGGGTTAGTTCTCTGGTAGCCTAGGGTCTTGGAGTCTGTTCCTATTATAAAGATTCAAGACTTGATCTCTGGTCAGGAATGAAGATTCCACAAATGGTTTGTTATGGCATCAAGTGAGATTAAAACAAATACCCAAAAATGAGAAACCAAAGGGGAACCCCAGGCAAATGGCAGTTACAAAATCAGGCAAATAATAATTAAAACAATGGAATATACACATATACATATACACCCATAAGCAAAGTCAAAACAGTCCAACAAAAATACAGTACAGTCGATTGACCCAGTGAACAAAGGAAATCAAAAATTATGTTTATCAGTTAAGAATAAAACTAACTAAAGCACAAACTGGAAAACAAAACTAAAGCAAGGTGCCAAATGGGGAATAAAATGATGAAAACAAGACTAACAAATATGTTGAAAGGAAAGGAAAGAAAGAAAAGGAAGCAAGAACATATATGCAAAGTTAAATAGAGGTAGATGAAGAAGATTCATATACATTAGAGATCAACTTCAAGGGGGAAAGAACAGTGGAAAAGGCAACCAAAGGAATAAATGTAGAAAAAATATAATAGGTTTAAAAAATTAAAAATTAAAATTGTAAAAAAGAGAAAAGAAAAAAAAAGGAAGAAGAAAGAAAGGAGAAAAAAAAAAAATAAAAGGAAAACTCCACACAACTGCAAAAGCCCAATTAGAGGCAGAGGTTTATAACAATAAAAAGTATGACAAATATACACACACACATATATATACACACACCTATAAGCAAAATCAAAACAGTCCAGCAAAAATAAAGTACAATAGATTGACCTGACAAACAAAGGAAACCAAAAATTATATCTACCAGTTAAGAACAATACTAACTAAAGCACAAACTGGAAAACAAAACTAAAGCAAGGTGTCAATTGGGGAATAAAGCAATGAAAATAAAACTAATAAATATGTTGAGAGGAAAGGAAAGAAAGAAAGAATAGGTATGCAAAGTTGAATAGAAGTAGATAAAGATGATTTATACACATTGAAGATTAGCTGCAAGGGGAACAGAATAGTAGGAAAAGCAAACAAAGGAATAAATGTAGAAAAATAATAATAGGTGTAAAAAATTTAAAAAAAAGAGAAGAAAAACTCCACAGAACTGCAAAAGCCCAACATAGAGGCAGAGGTTTATGACAACAAAAAATGTGACTTAGTGAAAAAAAAGCTCAAAAATTTAATTAGATTTCATAATGCCAATAAAATAGACAACTACAACAGAGGGGGAAAAACAAACAAACAAATCCAAAAAAGTCTATAGGACAAGTGAAAACATAAGAATGATAAGTGTTTTTCCTGAGTCACTGCTGTCAGAGTCCTTTCCCTCTCTGGGAATCGCAGTCCACCTCACCTCCCTACGATGCCCTCCAACACTGTGCTGATCTCTGGACCTGCTGTGGGGGCAGCTCAGAATCTAATCTGGTCCTACTCCTGTGTGTTCTTGCCTCCAATGTCCACAGCTATCAGAACTAGTGTGTTTTCCTTTGTGGGAGCTCTCAAAGTCCTTTAATATATTCCGTAGACACAGAGTCTGCCTAGTTGATTGTGGAAATTTAATCTGCATCTTGTACAGCTGGTGGGAAGGTTTTGGGTCTTCTTCCTTAGCCACACTGCCCCTGAGTTTCAATTATGGTTTTATTTCCACCTCTGGATGGGGGTCATCCACTGGGGTTTGCTCCTGAGGCTGCCTTGGAGGATTTGGGTTTGCCCCTGTGAGGCCCAGGTGTGGAGGTGGTTCAGCTGCTTGGGTCGCAGTGGTTCTGGCAGCACCAGGTGCTCAGGGGAGTTGGTGGCTAGGGCAGCAGGAAATACAATGCTCTAGAAGGGTATAGCAATCAGTATTGGCCAATATGCTCCAGTATTCTTGCCTAGAGAACCACTCTGACAGAGAAGCCTGGCAGGCCACAGTCTACAGGGCCACAAAGAGTTGGACACGACCAAAGTGACCCTGCATGTATAGACACAGGATTTTTTTTTTTGCCTGTGGCAGCTCTGCCCCAGTGAGAGTTGAGTGTGAAGGTGGTGAAACTGCTTGGCTTGTGGAGACCCTGGTTGCACAAAGTGTGCAGGACATGGACATAACTCCTGTGCCCCAGTTATGGCCCTATCTGAGTCTTTTTTCAAGACTCTTGTAGCTGGAAATGAGAAGGCCTCTTTCACCAGTCTTTCTCTGTATTTCTGCCCCTTCGGGCACTTAGAGGGATCCCTTGCCTGGGGTCCTTCTCTGTTGTTGGTGCATCAAGCACATAGAGGAGGCCCCCTGGCTGGGTTCCTACTCTGTAGATCAGTATGTCAGGCACTTAAAGAGACACCCTGAGTGGTGTCCTACTCTGTAGTTCGGGTGCATCTTCTCTTAAAGGAGCACCCTGGGTGGGGTCCTACTCTGTAATTCAGTGCATCAGGTGTTTGATGGGCCAGCCTCTCTATTGTTCAGCTGCCAATGCTGGCTTGTGGGGAGAGAGAGGCTATGGTGATGGCTCCACCCCCTATGCATGACTCAGTAGTTTTGCCTTGCTTCCATGGCTGCCTGGCTTTCCTCCACAGACATTTTCCACCCCAGTCTCCTCCTTCACATCCCCTTGATTTGTCTCTCTGCAGTTAACAGCAGCCCTCACCCTGGGATTGCTCCACAATCCCTAAATTTCAGCCCCTAACTGCTGCGCCTTCCCAGGGAACCTGTATCCCTGTCTGGGGTATGTATGGCTGCAGCAAGAATTGTCTGATTTTCATTCCATTTAGGTTGCCACAGATCAACTGTTTCACTCCCAGCCTTAAATGTTTCTCCTCTGACTCAGACAGTTGCCCCAATGTGGGGATTGGGCCTCTGCTTCAGTTGCCCCACCCACTGAGGGCAGGTCCAGTCCTAATAACCCTCCTGTTTTTCCTTCCGAGTTCCTTTGTCCTACCAAGTTTTGCATGCTCCTATATATTCTTTTCCACTGGTCAGGTCCTCCCGTCCACTCTCAGCTGATGTTCTGCAAGCACTTCTGTGTCTGAAGGTGTGTTCCTGATGTATCTATGGAGAGAGATGGACTCCATGTCCACCTGCTCCTCCACCATCTTGTTCTCCCCGACCATAACCTAATTTTTAATAATCTATGTGTTTTCATAGTTGATGATATCAGGTTTGTTTTCTGCAGTGTCCAAAGAGCTTGGCAGATAGCACATATTCAATATACAGTTTTTGACTGAACAGCTTCAGGGAAATAAATTTTTCAAAGGGAGTCCTTCTTCCTGTGTGAAATCATAGTAGTCAGTAGTGGGTTGCCTCACCTGTGGTAGAGCCCCAAATAGAGCATACTCTTCACCAGCTGTTAGTGGATATCAGTGTCAACCATGGGGCCTAGTCAAAGGCAGACCCTGCCCCCACCCCCAGGGTCTCTGATGCCTTCCTCTGGGGTTGGGCCATGACTGCACTTCTAATACATTCCCAAGTGATACTGTTGCTGCTCATCTAGGGACCATAATTCAAGAACCTCTGTTCGATGCTACAAATTCTCCCTAGTAAAGACAGAGTGTGGGAAGCATAATCAGAGTTTTCTATCATCCTCTGCTGAGCACTGACACAAAGCACAAAATCAGGTCACCTTCCTGATTTCACACTGTCATCCCAGTGTAGGATGGGTCATCAAACTGAAACCGTAGGCTGACAAAGTCCCAGCTTTACCAGGAACTCAGCTGTCATCGTTTGACTCTTATTTCCCTTCAAATCCACTTCCCCATCCTAACTACCCTTCTTGCCACAATTTTCCTGTTTTTGACAATATTTCCTTCTCATTGAGTATATCTGGTCCCAACCAAGTCCTGTCACTTCTGGATGCTGCTTTGATCTGGGTCCTCTTCCCCATTACCACCCTACCCTTATGACTCTCTTCTACCTGTCTATTCTCCCTCTTCATCCACACTTTACCCCGTTTTGGTCTGGACTCATCTACCAGGTTAAAATTGGCCAAAACTAGTTAAAATGAACTTGATGTACTAGCCACAGAAATTGAAAATTCAGGTATACAGATGTCTCAGGAACTTCAGAGAGTCAGGCAATGTGGTTCCCTTGCTTCCATGCCTTCTCTCCGTGGTTCTTATTTTCTCTGACTGCAGTCAAGCTTCCTCCGTACAGCAGAGAGAATAAGCATTTTGGACAGAAACAGTGACAGCCTTACATTTTACAGTGGCTTCACAGGAAAGGGAAATGTTCTCTTCAAGCAGTTTCATGAAATCCCAGAGAAGGAATAGAATTAGCCTTTCTTAGGTCACGTTTGTAGGCTAATCACTGTTAGCAGGTCACTATGCTTGGACTATGTCCTTGAGTGAGAAGGTTGGATTTTAAAATGTAGCTGCTGGCAACCCCTTCAGAAACTTATGAGTTGGGGAATGAATATTCTAACACCAGAAAGAATAGCACCAGTACCAAAAGAAGTGGGAAAAGAATTATGAGCAGGAAAAAGCAAAGAAACAAACAGTAGAAGGTCCCACTGTATAGCACAGGGAACTATATTCAAATGATAAACCATATTGGAAAGAATATAAAAAAGAATATGTGTGTGTGTGTGCGTGTGTGTGCTTAATTGCTCAGTCATGTCTGACTCTTTGTGACCCCATGAACTGAAGTCCGCCAGTGAAATGTTGTTGTTGAATCACTCAGAGACGCCGGGATTCTTGGCCCCCGAAGGAGAAGAATTCAATCCGGGGCCAGAGACAAGGCTTGATCACTCAGAGCTTTTGTGTAATAAAGTTTTATTAAAGTATAAAGGAGATAGAGAAAGCTTCTGACATAGGCATCAGAAAGGGGCAGAAAGAGTACCCCCCTGCTAGTCTTCAGCTGGATGTTATATAGTCACTAGCAGTCTGTTAATGAAAGAAAGGAATGTCTTAAAACTCAGAATGGCAACAGGCCCTTCACCCATAAGATCATTTTGGGACAATCTTGGCACCAAATGGTTCATCCTGGGCCATAAAATGATTAACTTGAATCTTGAAGAAGGGCAGATCACCATACAAATAATTTCATTTACATAGATTAGGAGAACAATATCTGAGTATAACATACTGGTTTGTCAAGTAGGTTCTGAGCCAAGAGGTGGAACCGACTTGAAGACAGAGTTTGGGGGGAAAGGCATAGTACATTAGCATAGCTTAAGACAAACATTTCCATAAGAAAAAGGCATTGGTTATCTCTAGGTTTGAGAATAGTTAACTTCAGGTGAAACCAGATGTCATTATGGTAACACAGCATTTTAAGAGAAACCTTTTAAATTTGTATAGAGAAGGAAAAAATATTTTGTTTCCCCCTGCTGCTTAAGAAAGATAAAAATGTCTGACACTTGCAGGCTATTTCCTCTGTTTGGAGACCCCTGGCCTTCCTGCCTGTTACCCTCTCATTCCCCCCTTTTCTTTTAGGAGAATTATGTTGCCTAGGGGAAAGAGGCGTCATTCTCATTCCATAACTGCTTCCGAGCTGACAAGGGGCGTTGTCCCTAAATTGGTGAGGCAACATATTCTCCTAATCCTCATATTGAGGATATCTGATCCAGGGGCCCCAAATAGTAGTTGGAGGCAGCTGCAGCAGTAGCAGGAGTTTGAGCAACCATTTGTTACTTAAAAGCTTTCATGTGGCTAGAAACAAATCCAGTTATACAGTTACAGATGTAAGGCAATATAGTCATTAAAACAAGTTAAAATCAAAATTAAAAGTCACGTTATGTCCATAGTTAAAGTGCAACATGTTGCACCAGTCCATTTTATGGTTGGTAGATGTCATCAGATAAAGAAGAGGCATCGTATGTGATTGTTGTAGAAGGTATTCACAGACTTGGAGAAAGTCTTTTCCTTGAAGTAGATATGTCCACCACGGGAAGCCTTTTACTGATGAAGAGGGGAGTGCTCCACCAACCCAGCAGTTAGACCGATTGTGGAATGCAGCATAGAAGTGAGCCCAGGACAGGAAGGCATTGTCTTGAGGATCATATGGCAGACTCAGGATATTTGGAGTCAGCAGAAGTAAGCTCACATAGGTTATCAGGCCCATCTGAAAAGTACAAAGTCAGAGCGTAGAAAGTAAAGACATAAAAAGATGTCACAGTTTTGGTCAGGGTGCCACCTCTTAACTCAAGTGTGATGTACCCACAAATCATTTTCTGGCACTTTGACAGCTGTGGGAGAAGAATAACCTGGTAAGGGCCTTCCCAGAGGGGCTCAAGGGATGGGCCCCCAGATCCCAATGTTTTTATGAGGACCTCAGTTCCTGGCTCAAATAGAGGTTTGCTTGACTCAGAGGCGGGGTCAGGAGTCGTCTCCCGGAGTTCTGTTAATGCCTGTTGAAAGCTGAGAGCTGAGTTACATAACTAGTTAATTCCAAGGTTTCAGGGTCTATAAAAATGTCTGTGCATAAGAAAGGCCTTCCATAAATACATTCAAAGGGGGACAGTCCCTCCTTTTGGGGGGCAGTTCGAGCCCTCATTAAAGCTATGGGTAGGACTTTAATCCAATTGTCCTGCGTCTCTTGAGTTAATTTGCGCAAATGTCTTTTGATAATGTCATTAGCTTTTTCAACCTTTCCCGAGGATTGGGGTCTCCAGGAACAGTGTAAGTGATATTCTATTCCTAGAGCTTTAGATACCCACTGAGTTACAGCAGCTCTAAAGGCGGAGCCATTGTCACTCTGAAGGCTCCATGGCAGCCCAAACCTGGGGATAATTTCATGGATTAAAATCTTTATAACCTCCTTAGCCTGTTCACTATGACAGGGAAAAGCCTCAATCCATCCAGTAAAAGTATCTACCCAAACTTGTAAGCAAGAATACCCATTAGCTTTTGGCATATGAGTAAAATCAATTTCCCAGTCATCTCTAGGATACTTCCCACTTCGTTGTAATCCAGATTTTGTTAGCTTTTCAGTCTTTGGGCTATTTTTCTGACAAACCTCACACCTTTTAATAATATTTTTTAAAGTTTTTATTACATTTTTACCTTCAAACAAACGAGAAGCCATTTGGTAAGTACTCTTTGCACCCAAATGAAAACTCTGATGTAAACCCTTAAAAATTTTCCACTGAGCATTTTCAGGAATTATTAATCGTCCATCCTCGGACTGTAACCATTTTTTATCAGTAACTTTTGCTCCTCTTTTCTCATATCTTTCTAATTCTTCCTCAATATATTGTGGTTTTTTCCTGTTCCACAGGACCTGTTCAGATCAAAAGCATCTGCAGGAATGGGTTTAGTAAAGTGCCGCTTTTCCGGCTTGAAAGTCAGCCAACTGATGATTACCTTTGGCTACTTTACTCCCATCCCTGCTGTGCCCTTTGCAATGCATAACAGCTACTTCTTTAGGACAAAATATAGCAGTTAAAAGTCTCTCGATCTCTCTGAAATGCTTAATAGGTTCTCCTGTTGCTGTTTTAAACTGTCTTTCTTTCCATATTGCAGCATGAGCATGTAAAATCAAATAAGCATACTTAGAATCCGTGTAGATATTTACCCGCCGCCCTTTGCTTAACTCTAGAGCTCGGGTCAGGGCCACAAGCTCCGCTAACTGAGCACTGGTTCCCTGGGGGAGAGATTTTGCTTCCAAAACCTGTTCAGCAGTCACCATGGCATAACCTGCTTTACGCTTTCCATCCTAAACAAAAGAACTTCCATCTGTAAATATTTCCATGTCAGGATTGTCTAGTGGGGTATCCATTAGATCTTCTCGAGTTGTATAGTTTAAAGTTAGGAATTGGGAACAATCGTGATCAGGTGTTTCATTTTCCTTCTCAGGAAGGAAAGTGACAGGATTTAAATTTCCACGAACTTTAAGCTTAGTTACGGGTCCTTCTAACATCAATGACTGATATTTAGGAAGCTTACTATCTGTTATCCAAATATTAACCTTAGAATTTAAGATTCCACTCACATCATGGCAAGTCAGTACAGTAAGGTTTTGTCCATTAATTATTTTTAAAGCTTCAGGTCCTAATAAAGCCACTGCCCCAATTACTCTTAGGCAGTGCGGCCACCCACGTGAAATTACATCTAATTCTCTGCTTAGATAAGCAATAGGTTGCTGGTGAGGCCCTCGGGGTTTTGTCAAAACTCCCAAGGCCATACCTTTTCTTTCAGTGACAAACAAATTAAATTCTGACCCTGTGGGCAAGCTCAGAGCAGGAGCTTTCAGGAGAGCAGTCTGAAGAAACTTAAAAGCCTTTTGAGTTTCTGGAGCCTAAACCAGTTTGTCAGTTTGGGCCTGCTGAGTTTCAGCTATAAGTTTATATAAAGGCCGGGCAACTTCCCCATAACCCGGAATCCAAATGGGACAGTAACCCTGTGATTCCCAAAAATCCTCTCAATTGTCTTAAAGTCATAGGTAGGGGGTGATTTAGTATAGGTTTAATTCTCTCAGGGCCTATGGCCCTAGTCCCTTCTGATATGATTAGGCCTAGATATCTAACCGATTGTTGACAAAGCTGAGCCTTTTCTCTTGATGCCTTGTAACCACAGCCTGCCAGAAAGTTTAAGAAATCTTCTGAGGCTCGCGAACAAGCTTCCTTTGTCTCAGCACAGAGCAAAATATCATCTACATATTGTAACACCACTGCTTCAGAGCTGTTAAAGTTTTGTAGATCCCGTGACAAACTTTGTCCAAATAAGTGAGGACTATCACGAAATCCCTGGGGCAAAACTGTCCAGGTTAACTGAGAAGCTGGCTGCGTAGGGTCTTCAAAGGCAAATAGAAATTGACTTTCTTCCGCCAAAGGCATTGAATAGAAGGCGTCTTTCAAATCAACTACTGAGAAATATTTGGCTCGTTCAGGAATTTCAGACAATAGAGTGTAAGGATTAGGCACCACGGGGTGTAAAGGAACTACAGCCTCATTTATTATACATAAATCTTGAACTAGTCTCCATTTATCATATGATTTCTTTATACCCAAAATAGGAGTGTTGCAATAACTGTTACAGGGAATTAATAGTCCCTGCTCCTTTAAATTTTCGATGATGGGTTTTAACCCTTCCTTAACCTCAGGTTTCAGTGGATACTGCTTCTTATGTGGAAATAAGTGCAGGTCTTTGAGCTTGACAACTACAGGAATAGCATTTTGTGCTCGACCCACAGATTTTCCATCAGCCCATACTCTAGGATTTACATTTTGTTCAACAAAAGGGAGAGAAAGGGAAGGCTCCATATTCATGAAAACAGAGGCATGGACCTTGCTCAGTATATCCCTTCCCAAAAGGAGTGAGGGAGATTCTGGCATGATCAGAAACTCGTGTGAAAATAGCACAGAATCCCAGTTGCAAGATAAAGAATGACTGAAATAATACGTTATGGCTCGTCCAGACAGTCCCATTATGGAAGCGAATCGGGAACTAAGTGGGCCAGGGGCTTCAGTAAGCACAGAGTAAGTTGCCCCAGTATCTAAAAGGAAATCGACGGATTGGCCCCCCCACAATTATTAATACCCGGGGTTCCTCAGGTGTAATTGGGACGGGAGCTTGTGTAGGGACCCCCAGGCACCTTTAGTCCTGATTGTCTCGAGAGTCCGACCTGGAGACCTATGCCTCTGGGGACATCTCTCTCCCAGTGTGGTCCTTTGCAGACCGGACATGGAGCTGGGGGTGGCTTAGATGCCTGAGGGCAATCCCGCTTGAGATGTCCCTCCTTTCCACAGTAATAGCAAGCCCACCCCTTTTCACCTAGGTCCCTCTGGGCATCTTTCTCAGGCTGTTTAAGAAAGTTTTTCATGGCCACTGTGAAGGCTTCCACCTTTTTCTTTGTCTTTTTCTGCCTTTTTTTCTTTTCCTTATATTCCCTACCATAATAGACTGTCTGAGCCAGTTGTAACAGAATATTTAAAGTCTGATTTGGTCCATACGCCCGTTTTAATAGCTTACAGCGCATATCTGGAGCTGACTGAGTGAGAAATCTACCCTTTAAGATCACTTTTCCCTTGTATTTTACAGAATCAGTCTAATTGTAAAACAGTATTATACTTAAGAGACCCTCCAACTGGCCACCATTCACCGTCCTCCAATGGATACTGTGGCCATGTAGTATCACATAGGAAAACCAGGTGTGTCTTATTTAAGCCCTGGGGATCAAATTTATCCCAGTTTTTCAGGATACAGTTCAAAGGAGTGAGGCTGGAATTGTTAGCTCCCATCTGTAAGAGAGAAAAAAAAGCGACCAGAGCCATTTTTATACCAGAGGTGTCCCTCCCTGCTCTAGATGGGGGTGTAGACTTTACACCAAAAGCTTTTCCTTCCTGGTCGGGCCTAGTCTGTCCTTTACCCATGCAGGCGCCATTCTCGTCCCTCTCGGTTCTACCACCGAGACCGGGTGAGGATGTACCGGGGTAGACCTGATAGCACCCCTACCTGGTGTCCAGCTCTTCACCATTAACCTTGCTTACCTCCGATGCCACCCGGGGTGCAATCAGAGTAACTTTCCAGAGTGCCTCCCAAGCTAAGACTGCTGGGGGAAACATTCGTCACCTGAGTGCCTGTGCACGACCCTGAGTATATTCTTGACCACAATAAGACTGATACAAACATAAAGCTGAGATGTTCCTTTTAAGCATCACCACACCAGTATAAGAGCCTCTTCTGGTCTACTAAAAGTCAGCATTACCAAAGGAAAAAAAAAAACCCATTGCAGTCCCAATCTGAGTAACCTTTAACCTCAGAGATGTTTTTGGAGCTAGAGCTCCATCTAGCTTCCGAACTTTCGATTCCTAGCGAGGCTAGGCACTATTTTTACTACGAATCTAAGTTTTGGACCTAAGCCACAGTACACAGTAACAGTATAGATCACAAGTCCCTTGAAAGTCTATGATCTGATAGATTAGGTTAGTACTTTTAATTCCCAAGGAGTTATGAAATGGTCAAAGAGACCAAAAAGTTTGACTGAGAAAGGAGAGTTCGGTCCACACGCTTTGCCCTTTTCTGGTTGGTTCCCAAAGGAGACATTGAGTGCCTCTTGGCATTTGCAGGTCGGTATAAACCCCCCGACAGGTTTTTGCCAAAAGCCCTATGTCTTAAAACTCAGAATGGCACCAGGTCCCTCACCCATAAGATGCATTTTGGGATAATCTTGGCACCAAATGGTTCATCCTGGGCCATAAAATGATTAACTTGAATATTGAAGAAGGGTAAATCACCATACAAATAATTTCATTTACATAGATTAGGGGAACAATATCTGAGTATGCTAAGTCACTTCAGTCGTGGCCGACTCTGTGTGACCCCATAGACAGCCGCCCACCAGGCTCCCCTGTCCCTGGGATTCTCCAGGCAAGAACACTGGAGTGGGTTGCCATTTCCTTCTCCAATGCAAGAAAGTGAAAAGTGAAAGTAAAGTCGCTCAGTCATGTCTGACTCTTAGCGACCCCATGGACTGCAGCCTACCAGGCTCCTCCATCCATGGGATTTTCCAGGCAAGAGTACTGGAGTGGGGTACCATTGCCTTCTCCAATATCTGAGTATAGCATACTGGTTTGTTAAGTAGGTTCTGAGCCAAGAGGTGGAACCGACTTGAAGACAGAGTTTGGGGGGAAAGGCATAGTACATTAGCATAGCTTAAGACAAACACTTCCATAAGAAAAAAGGCATTGGTTATCTTTAGATTTGAGAATAGTTAACTTCAAGTGAAAACAGATGTCAGTATGGCAACCCAGTATTTTAAGAAAAACCTCCTTTTAAATTTGTACAGAGAAGGAAAAAATATAGCTAGTTTGTTTCCTCCTGCCGCTTAAGAGAGATAAAAATGTCTGACACTTGCGGGCTATTTCCTCCGTTTGGAGACCCCTGGCCTTCCTGCCTTTTACCCTCTCACCAGGCTCCTCTGTCCGTGGGGATTCTCCAGGCAAGCATACTGGAGTGTGTTGCCATGCCCTCCTCCCATATATATATATATATATATGTATGTATATATAGCTTCCCTGGTGGTTCAGTTGTAAAGAAATTGCCTGCAATGCAGGAGACCCAGGTTTGATCCCTGGATGGGGAAGATCCCCTGGAGAAGTAAATGGTAACCCACTCCAGTATTCTTGCCTAGAAAATCCCTTGGAGAGAAGAGCCTGGCAGGCTACAGTCCATGGGGTTGCCAAGAGTTGGACACAGCTTAGCAACTAAAACACCAACATATTTATTAAATATATATATATATATATATATATTTGTATTATATATTTGTTGTTCAGTCACTCAGTCATGTCCAATTCTTTGTGACCCCATGGACTACAGCCCACCAGGCTTCCCTGTCCTTCACTATCTTCTGGAGTTTGCTCAAACTCATGTCCATTGAGTCAATGATGACATCCCACCATCTCATCCTCTGTCACCCCCTTCTCCTCCTGCCCTCAATCTTTCCCAGCATTAGGATCTTTTACAATGAGTCAGCTCTTTGCATCAGGTGGCCAAAGTATTGCAGCTTCAGCTTCAGCGTCAATCCTTCCAATTAGCATTGATGGTTGATTTCCTTTAGGATTGACTGGTTTGATCTTGATGTCCAAGGGACTCTCAAGAATCTTCTCCAGCACCACAGTTCAAAAGCATCAATTCTTCAGCACTTAGCCTTCTTTATGGTCCAACTCTCACATCCATACATGACTCCTAGAAAAACCATATAGTCACTTTGCTATACAGCAGAAATTAAACAACACTGTAAATCAACTATACTTCAATTTTTTTAAAGTAATGTTCAACTACAATCAAATGCAATTCTTTCCTTCTTAAATATTTGTCATCTTTTCCGAATTCCCATATTTAGATATGTTTCCTTATTTTTATCCTCTTCCATGAAGCTTTTCCAGACTATTCTGGACCATGGTGACCTTTTCCTTCTTGCAATTTCCACAATCTTTATGGTCTGTATCACGTGTTTAGTATTGTCATTTGTTAGTAGTTTCATGTGTATTGGTTCCCTTTTCTCTACACAGCAAGCCACTTGAAGGTAGGAATCTTGTCTCACACCTGTTTTTCTTTCTATGCAGTGAACGTACTAAGTCACTTCAGTCATGTCTGACTATTTGTGACCCACTTTAAGCAGAATTTTCTCTCCCTGTCATCCTGTGTGCCTGCTTGCTCACTTATTTACACACTGAGTAACACAGTAAATTTCTATTTCTTAGAAATTTACTCTGTATCAAAGCAAGTTTTTAGCCGCTGGAAATACAGTGGAAAATGCAATAATGGCTTCATCCTTAATGAATTTATATTCCATGTGATAAGACAAATAATCAAACAGGTAAATGTTGTTGTTGTTTTTTAATCCATGAATAAATAAAGCTAAAGGAACATACATCTAGTAGAACAAAGCAGGTTTCCCTGAGGAACTAAAATTAAAGAACAATCCAAAGGAATATAAAGAAGAGATACCCTACTTTAGGAAAAAGATACAGCACAAGTGAGCACACAAAGATGAGCAAGATTTGAAGGAAGAGGATTTCCTTGTGGCCCAGCAGGGAGCAGGAGGGGGGTGGGGGGGGTGGGAGCCAACCGTGAGCTCCTTATCAGCCACAGTTAGGAGTTGGGAAGATATCCTAATGACAAGGGAAAATTTCTGTAGACTTTCAAGTAAAAGAAAGACATTGTCACTTTTATGTTTTGGAAAAACACTCAAGCTCCTTTTGGAAAATA
>NW_011494957.1:3532590-3554484 GCF_000754665.1 Bison bison bison | reverse complement strand
AGATAGGAAGGACAAGACAGAAGCCAAAGAAACCCTGTTAGAAAGTCGATGCTGTATTCTGGGAAAGAAGGTGATAGAGGCTGTAAGAATAAAAAGAAGTAGATGAGGGGCTTGCCTGGCAGTCCAATATTTAGGACTCTGCCTTTCCAATGCAAGGGGATGCAGCTTCAATCCCTAGTCAGGGAACTAAGATCCCACTTGCCTTATGGTATAGCCAAAAAATATAACAAATAAAATAGGCAAGCAACAAAGATTTGCTGTATAGCACAGGGAACTATTAAAAAAAGAAAAGGTAGATGGGTTTTTAAAGTATTTTGAAAGTAAATCAAGTAGAACTCAATGATTAAGTATCTGTGGAGTTGATCTCATGTTTCTGATTTAGATAACTGGGTAGATTTTATTACCATTTACTATAGAGAGAACACACTGTTTAGGAGGCAGATAGAAAAGAAGAGGAATTCAATTTTTGACACCATAGTCTGAGGCACAAAATAGACATCCAAAGATGACATATACAGGTCTGGAGGTCAGAAGAGGCATTGCAACTTTAGATGAAGATTAGGAGGTCTTGCACCAATAGGTGGCAATTGGTGAGCTCTCCCATAGGAAACTGTAAACTGAGAAGATTCGGGCATGGAGAACCCCATGGAACAGCAGCATTTAATGGTCCTGGGACAGGGCAAGGAGCAGGTGGAAACCAAGGCGTGTGTGAAGGAAACAGAGAATGGATGGAGGTGGAGACAGAGGGCATCTGGGGGGCCTGCTCCTGCATTTAGAGAGCATTTGAGTTCAGAGAGAGAAAGAGGTTGAAGACACAGAAAACTGGGTGGATTGCTTATGTATTGAGGCACCAAAAAGGATGGAGCCCAAAGTACAAAGTAGAAGGGTTGCTATGGTAAAGAGAATAGGTGTGTCTTTCTTTTCAATAGAAGTGAATGAGGAAATGGTAGATAGGAACAAATGCCCATCTACTGATTATAAAATTTCTTTTTATGGCCTTAAAGAATGAGGGGAGTTTGCAGGGTTGAACATCCATGGAAATTTGAATTTCAGATAAGCAAGTAGGTTTTCATTAGGGCACACTTATAATGTAAAAAATGTTCATTGTTTATCTGAAATTCAAATTTCACTGGGCATGCTGATATGTTTTTTTCTAAGTCCAGCAGCACTAAGAATAGTAAGAGTGAAAAAGCACACTGAAAGCGCTGCTGAGACTAATAACTAAGCTTATGGACTGCAGCTGCAGGAAGTGCAATTTCCCTTTGCAGCTCATCATTTAAATGCAGATACCACCAAAGGAGGCAATTGGACATGGACCTACAGGAGTGACATCATGAAATAGACAGGTTCCACACTTAGCACAGCTTCATAGATTTATCCATATGTGTCCCCAGAAAAAAAGTTGAAATTTTAAAACTAAGACAAATATGCTTTACAACTAAGATGTTTAAAGCAAAGTAACATTACACTGAGCAGTTTTTCTCTCAATATCTATTTAGTGGCGGGGGGGGGGGGAATATATGTATATATATATATACTGCTCTTTACCTTCTCCTTTTAAGCAGTTATGATGGTCATTGGAAAGGCTAGGTTCATAGATTCATGGTCCATTCCAGTCATTTTCCAGTCTGTTATTTGAGGACCCCTGAATATCAGCATACTTATTATTTATTGTTACCGAACCAAATTTGGGTTGTGGTGAAGAAAAAGTACACTGTTTATTGCAGGCACCAAGCAACGAGTCCAGGGCAGCTAGTATTCAAAACATCCAAACTCTTCGATGGGTGTCAGTAAAGCATTTTTAAAGGCCAGGTGAGGAAGAGAGTCACAGGGAATACAATCAACTTGTGTACAATTCTCTGATTGGTTGATGATGAGGTAACAGGGCGGTATCTTGGGGTTAACACTATCAGTCATCAGATGCCAGTAAGTCTGGGGACGTCATGCTTATGGTCATCAGGTGGTTAATTTCTTCCATTTGATCGGGTTTTAGCATCTATAAAACCACTCAGCTAATGTGTATCAGATACTGCTATCCAGATACTTCATAGAGGAGCTACGGCAGAGGATATGGGGAGGAGTCTGAATTGGGTGGGCCCCATAGGGTCCTCCCTGGAGAAGGGAAAGGCTACCCACTCCAGTATTCTGGCCTGGAGTCAGACGCAACTGAGCGACTTTCACTTCACTTCACATAGGGTCCTGCTCAGTTATTCTATTTCTTCCTTGGACATATCATTTTCTGGGAGTCTCTTTCTTCCAAAGCCTCTAATTGTGAAAGCATTCTTTGTAATAGTTAATAGCCTTTGCCCTATTTTCTGTTAGTCCTAGATTTATATGTACTCCATAGATTTTCTTTTTTTACTTTTGTTGCATATTCTGTTACTTCTATTAGTCATTCTGTACAAACAATGAGACCAATATTCAATTGTCAACATCCATTCCATGTATGAAAGATAAGTTGTTCACCATCTTCAACATTCAGGTGAGAAAGTTTATTCGAAGTGATCTAGAGAGAAATATTCATTTCCAAGAGTTAACAGAATTTATTGTCTTCCTTATGCCTTTGCTTTAGTTTGCTGAGTCTTGTAGGCATTAATAATAACCTTTCTCCTGTTCATTCTAAATTATAGCTGAGCTAGTAGGAAACGCAGGCACGAGTATTACCTCCAGAGATGAGTTACTCGGGATGACTCCACACAGAGTCACGAGGTCTCACTTTCAATTCTTGCTTTCTCTTTACTTGGAGCAGGCAGGCTACGAAAGGCAAAGTGGCCCTCTCTTCATTTATATGATAAAAAAAGGAGAAAAATCAATATATTTTTCAAATAGATTCATTGCTAGTCTAATACGTGTTTTAGAACTAATTTCTTTCCTAGAAGTGAATAATTGAATTCTTTGCAGTCTTCAGCAAAAATTAAAACATACATGATCCTTCTTTATTTTACAGAGTAAAAGTTCTCAAAAAGAAAACTATTGAAGACATGACATTTTAATATTTTGTGTGATTTCACATTTATCCCAGTAATTTGTATTTTGAATAAACAAGAATAATGAAGACACTGAAATATATATATATGTGTGTGTGTGTGTATGTGTGTGTGAAGCATATAGAAAAAAACTTGAAAGACTAGCAGAAATGGCAGTTATTTTTTCTGTCTTTCAATGATACATCTTATCTTAGCAGGCTTTTTTATTTCTAATTGTTCTGAATTTAGGAGATAATCTTTTGAGAAACAAAATGACAGTGTCATCAATAATACTAATTGCCTTGACTAGTAAATTATCTTACATGACCAAAATCAAGTGGGTTGATTCATTACCTTAAATTTGGCTAATGAAGCCACTCTGATTTTTGAGAAGAGCATGCATTCTATAGACCAATTATTTAACAAGTAGTGAAGAAAAGAGAAACAATAGAAATTTTCTGCCTATAAATATATCTTAGAGTAAATTTGAATCAAGCAGGAATTTTCCAACTTTGGAAAGCTTCAGACAGAAGTAGATAGAAGTATGATGCTCCTTCAGAGGTAAAAGTCAGTGTCTATGTATTATGAAGCAGTCTACACCTCACTATGTTTGTCTTTATGTTGTAATTTCCATGATTGTTAAATAACCAACTATACCAAAGTGCAAAATACTGAATGACCGGGAATATCAGTTAGATCAAGTTTATCTACTTCTTATTTAAGGACAATATGTATTTAGAATTTACAGTTATCTTGAACTATGTCCTCTCTTTAATTAATTTATATCTGTTTGGCCCTATGTAAAAAGAACAGAAAAGAAAAACACCCTCTCTCTTTTTTCAGTCACACAAATTCATTTTTAATCCTATGTATTTAGATATTTATGCAAACAGAAAATGAACACTAGGTAAATATTTGGTACAGTACTTTTTGCTACCAAACCATGATTTGTATCTGAGAGTGTATTTATATAGCTTGAGCATTTCCTGTGTTCCTAATTACCGTATTTGTGTCCTTATCTTCTTTGTAGCCATTACAGAGTAGTTCTACATTCATTTTATTTTTTAATATAAATTTATTTATTTTAATTGGAGGCTAGTTACTTCACAATATTGTAAATTTCTGCAATCACCTCAGACATAGGTAAATTTAAATACAGTGTCTAATTCGGTTCAGAAGTTAAGATGCCCCTGGAGCAGCACCAGTGAGTTGCCTTCTGTTTATAGAACTCTGACTCTCAAACTCAGAGCCATGACCTCCCTACCACTTCTGTCAGAGGCAGTAAGGGCTCCAGAGGACTCAGTTCTCTTCCATTAACTTTCAGGTTTATGCAGAACTGAAGACTTTCCTCTTTCCTTCATGATTATCTAACAAGTAATCATCAAAACCTCTCTATTTTCTGTCTTAGTTGCACTATTTTGTGCTTGTCTGTCCCTTTGAGCCTCACCTTAACAAATTCTGGTGTCTGTATTTTAGAGATTTGGGGGTTTAGGCTAGCTTGCAACTCTGAGAGTGTTAACTAAAGTGTTTTGCCACAGTCTCAGACAATAACAAGGTAGAAAAGGAGGAATAAAGAAAGAAAAAAATAGTAACTAGAATAAAATAGAAGTCATAAATACTATCAAAATGTCCATGAATGGAGGAACTCTAGTTCCAATCAGCACTTAAAAGGCTCAAAATTCCACCAGGCAGTTATGGAAAGAACCAGAGAGCCCACCTCACCCTGCAGTTCTCAATCTGGGCTGCTGGTTAGAGTCACAGGGAGTTTTTTTTTTAAGTGTTGCTACCAGGGCTTCATGCAGATCCCTTTAAAAGTGATGTCTCAGCAATGGCAAAACTTTAAAAATCTCCCTGATGGGAACTTCCCTGGTGGTCCAGTGGTTAAGAATCCCCAACGCAGGGGGCACAGGTTCGATCTTGGTCAGGGGACTAAGAGCTCACACGCTGAGAGCAACTGAGCCCAAGAGGTGCAACTAGAGAAAGCTCACACACTGAAACAAAGATGCAGAGTGGCCAAATAAAATAAAAAATTAAAACTTCCGGATGGTTTTAATGTGCAGCCAGGGTGAACTATTGGCTCCCGGAAGATACATGTGTCCTAAGAACCCTACTTAGGCCAGAAGCCCAACTGGCAGCTTGTCTGTGATCTGGTCACAGTAGGACAGAATCTGGGATGAGAAAAGAGTACAGATAATTTTCTCTTGGCTCTTGAAACCATTTGGGACAGGTGTTCCCAAATGTGACAACTCAATTGGAGGACATATAAGATACAATCTCTTTTCACAGTTTTCATCTTGGATGAAACCTTAAATTTCTCATCTAGTTGCAACTTACTTACAGATGACATGATAGGAAATAAAATCCAACTAAATCCATAGTTTGCAAAGGATAATCCCTTCACTAGTACATCAGAATCATGTGGAAAGTTGTTAGGCATGCAGACCATTGGGTCCCAACTTAGACCTACTGAATCAGAAACTCTGGGAGAGGGACCCGTCCCCTAGTTTGACTGACCCTAGCCCTCTGTATGAGTCTGATTCATGCTTACTTTTGGGACCCATTGAAGCAGAGACTGCAGAGGAGAAAACAGACAGTTGAATAGAATGTGTTCACACCTTCATGGGGTAAGCATAGGGTTCTGGAGAGGGTCAAGAAAAGAAGTCTGATGCAAATCTGTACAAAGCAAGTAAAAGGGATGATACATGTTTATATTTGGTAACTTTCTATGTCCTTTTAAAATTATTTAATACTTTTCATATATATATGTATATATAAATATTTGGTTTTGCGTTTTGTGTATGAGAGATAGACGAATTGCAAGCTGAAATCAAGATTGTTGGGAGAAATATCAATAACCTCAGATATGCAGATGATACCACCATTATGGCAGAAAGTGAAGAAGAACTAAAGAGCCTTTTGATGAAAGTGAAAGGGGAGAGTGAAAAAGTTGGCTTAAAGCTAAACATTCAGAAAATTAAGATCAGGGCATCTGGTCCCATCACTTCATGACAAATAGATGGGGAAACAGTGGAAACAGTGACACTTTATCTTCTTGGGCTCTAAAATCTCTGCAGATGGTGATTGCAGCCACGTAATTAAAAGATGTTTGCTCCTTGGAAGGAAAGCTATGATCAACATAGACAGCATATTCAAAAGCAGAGACATTACTTTGCCAACAAAATTCTGTCTAGTCAAAGCTATGGTTTTTCCAGTAGTCATGTATGAATGTGAAAGTTGGACATAAAGAAAGCTAAGTAGCAAAGAATTGATGCTTTTGAACTGTGGTGTTGGAGAAGACTCTTGAGAGTCCCTTGGACTGCAAGGAGATCCAACCAGTCCATCTTAAAGGAGATCAGTCCTGGGTGTTCATTGATGGGACTGATGTTGAAGCTGAAACTCCAATACTTTGGCCACCGGATGAAAAGAGCTGACTCATTTGAAAAGACCCTGATGCTGGGAAAGATTGAGGGCAGGTGGAGAAGGGGGACAACAGAGGGTGAGATGGTTGGATGGCATCACCGACTCAATGGGCATGAGTTTGGGTTAACTCCGGGAGTTGGTGATGGACAGGGAGGCCTGGCGTGCTGCGGTTCATGGGGTCACAAAGAGTAGGACACGACTGAGCCACTGAACTGAACTGAACTGAACTGAACCGATGCATGTGTGTGTTCTTAGTCACTCAGTCAGTCATGTCTGACTCTTTGCAACCCCATGGACTGTAGCCTGCTAGGCCCCTCTGTCCATTGGATTTTCCAGGCAAGAATACTGGAGTGGGTTGACATTTCCTTCTCCAGGGGCCCTTTCCAATCAGGAATCAAAAACATGTCTCTGGTGTCTCCTGCATTAGTAGGCAGATATTCTTTACCACTGTGCCACTTGGGAAGCACATGTATATATATGGTATACATGTGTATACCCAAGTATGAGTATATAGCCCTATATGCATGTATATATAGGGCTTACCTTGTAGCAATGTAGAATTCGCCTGCAATGTAGGAGTCACAGGTTCAATCCCTTGGTTGGTAAGATCCCTGGAGAAGGAAATGATAACATGGGAAATCCCATGGACAGAGGAGTCTGGCAGTCAGTCCTTGGGGTCACAAAGGTTGGATATGGCTTAGTGACTAAACCACCATAACATGTGTATATATATGATTATGAAAGTGAAAGGTTGCTCAGTCGTGTCTGACTCTTTGCGACCCCATATAGTCCATGCAATTCTCCAAGCCAGAATACTGGAGTGGGTAGCCTTTCCCTTCTCCAGGGGATCTTCTCAACCCAGGGATCAAACCCAGGTCTCCCACATCACAAGCGGATTCTTTACCAGCTGACCCACAAGGAAAGCCCAAGAATACTGGAGTGGGAAGCCTTTCCCTTCTCCATCGGGTCTTTCTGACCCAGAAATCCAACCGGGGTCTCCTCCATTGCAGGTGGATTCTTTACCTAATGATCTATGAGAGAAGTACGTGTATACATATATGTGTATGTATGTATACCCATACATGTGCATGCACACACACACACATCAAAAGGATAATTGAGAAATTCAAGACACATGAAAACAAGGGTAGAAAACTACTAAATCCACAAAAAATTGCAAACATGGAGATCTACTACAAGTTTTAATTATCATAGGTACTAGGTACAGTGATCAAAGCAAAAAAAGAAACAGGATTCAGAGAAAAGCAAATCAAGTGTTCAGATGAAATATGGTTTTTTTTTCTAGTAATGAAAAATAACTGAGCAAATTTCTCTCCTTATAATGATTGGAGACATCTCAATAGACTGAGTTGCTCCTTGGCTACCTGGTGTAAGAAACGTGTGCCACTTTATTTGACAATCAAGGTTTGGCAGTGGACAGGGTTAAGGTCCATATCAAGAAGTTGGAGAGCTACCTCAAGATGAGCACTTAAAAGGACATTTCTCCATCTCCAAAACTCCCTGGACACTCAGAATTTGTGGGTACAAACAGCATCAAAGAAACAAATGCCTGTGTCCACTGGCAGCCTACACTTTTTCTTGAGAAATAACTCAAGATCAATCCTCTCTTGTGTAATCACTTTAATTTCCCATGATTGTATATAATAACTTTGTATATAATTCTTGCAAGGATGATTTTAAAATGATATCATGCCTTGTTTTATTTTTATTTCAATATTAAATAAATGTGTCATTGCAAGAGCCTATTGATTTTATAAGAAATACAAAGATATATCCTGAAAGTCACAGCTTATATATTTTTTATTGTTTTGTATGATTGACTATGTACAATAAGTCATTTGTGAAGAAGAGAAAAGGTTGGGGTAAAATTATCTTAGATTTGCTTAGGAAGTACCTTCAAAGAATAGAAGAAAAGAGAATAATGCTTCTTCTTCACCATCTCCCTCCACCTTTGCCACACTAAGCCAATGTGACAAAACACAACTATAGGTCGAGGCTATTCAGTTAAAAGTATTCATTCATACCGATTTACTACAAATGAAGCCACACCTCCCCTATCCCTTGGGAGATATCTTAGCCCAAATTCTACTCTGTGCAGAAACAAGGCTCAGAAATGAATTTAGCTTCTGTACTTACTTCATACCTTTCCCAGTGGTGAGTAAGCATGCAGATTAATGATTAATTCTCATGTAGTTATCACGATGATATATTGCAACTATAAAGACAGACACCTGCAGTTCTATTTGCAACTGTTTAATTCCTCTGAATTTTGTCAAGTGCCATTAAGGGATCAAGTGTGGGAATCAACAAATTCTACTCCAGTGATTCATGAATATAATGTGAATATTCTGCACACGGTAAAATATATACATTTATGTCTATAATATACACATATGTATGTATATATACAATAGATATATCATCTCCTATAATAGTTAAGGCTGTTATAATTAGACTCAAATAAAATGCTATTTGTGTGAAATCAAACTGAATCTATTAGCAGTTTATATTCACCATGTACTTCTTTAGAAGTACACATAAAGATGCTATTTGAAAAGTAAAATGGTTTAAAAATAAAAGGCAGTTTTGATTATAGTAACAGTCAAGAGGTTTTTAAATATTAAGCCTAGGATTTTACCTTCTCTTGTCTTTGTGCCTTAAAGAAAAAGACATAGCTGCATCAATATTAAGAAAGTGGAGGAATATATTATAATGTTCACATTATATATCAGCTATAGCTCATCAGAAAACAAAATAAACTGGAAATTTATCATGACAGTCATCTACTCTTTATTTAACTTACATGATAGGTAGGGTGACACCATGCTTGAAGTCACCATTCTGCACTTGCGTTTCTCACTTTTGTGGTTTATGTATGAAAAAGAAATGTTCTCTTTTATCTTTCATTAAACCTTCTGTTGAAGTTTTACATTTAAAAAATTTAATTGTTTCTATCTTCACACTAAGACAGCTGCTTCAAAGATTTAACAAAAAGACAAAGGTAACTGGAAAGAGATAAAGCGATTGTATCTGGTATATACAATTAATGAAATTCATTCATACTTGATGTACAGGAAAAATGATATCAATTTATCATTTAGATTATGCCATAGTGAAAAAAATTTGCCCTCCAAAGAGAAAGATCAAAAATTCAGGGGAGGTTTGAACAGAAATACAAAATAAAGAGCAAGCATTGAAAAAAGCCTCAATGAAGAGTGTTGAAAAGGTTCAAACACATCCACAAATCTGAGCAATGGAAAAATGCTAATGACAGCTGAAGACAGACCCCTATCTGTGGTTTACTAGTAAACCACAGTGTAAGTTGATTTTATCTTCTAGAAAACTGAAGCAGAATTATCATAAACCTAAATGGAATGTCTGAATATACATTGCAGATATCAGAGGTGTACAACAAAGCTGGCATGAAATGTTATGTTTTATATGGTTAGACTTCAAACAGTACAAAGACATCTCTGGCACTTGTGTATGCGTATGGGTGGAGGGGGGAGGCAAATTATTCTTTTTTTTTTTTCCCAGTTCATTTTATTTATTTATTTATGTATTTATTTATTTATTTTACTTTACAGTATTGTATTGGTTTTGCCATACATTGACATGAATCTGCCATGGGGGTACATGTATTCCCCATACTGAACCCCCTTCCCACCTCCCTCCCTATCCCATCCCTCAGGGTCATCCCAGTGCACCAGCCCCAAGAACACTGTATCATGCATTGACCTGGACTGGTGATTCATTTCACATATGATAATATACATGTTTCAGTGCCATTCTCCCAAATCATCCCACTCTCGCCCTCTCCACAGAGTCCAAAAGACTGTTCTATACATCTGTGTCTCTTTTGCCGTCTTGCATACAGGGTTATCATTATCATCTTTCTAAATTCCATATATATGCGTTATTATACTGTATTGGTATTTTTCTTTCTGGCTTACTTCACTCTGTATAATAGGCTTCAGTTTCATCTACCTCATTAGAACTGATTCAAATATATTCTTTTTAATGGCTGAGTAATATTCCATTGTGTATATGTACCACAGCTTTCTTATCCATTTGTCTGTTAATGGACATCTAGGTTGCTTCCATGTCCTGTCTATTATAAACAGTGCTGCAATGAACATTGGGGTACACATGTCTCTTTCAATTCTGGTTTCCTTGGTGTGTATGCCCAGCAGTGGGATTGCTGGGTCGTATGGCAATTCAATTTCCATTTTTTTAAGGAATCTCCACGCTGTTCTCCATGGTGGCTGTACTAGTTTGCATTCCCACCAGCAGTGTAAGAGAGTTCCTTTTTCTCCACACCCTCTCCAGCATTTATTGCTTGTAGATTTTTGGATAGCAGCCATTCTGACTGGTGTGAAATGATATCTCACTGTGGTGTTGATTTGCATTTCTCTAATAATGAATGATGTTGAGCATCTTTTCATGTGTTTGTTAGCCATCTGTGTGTCTTCTTTGGAGAAATGTCTGTTTAGGTCTTTGGCCCATTTTTTGATTGGGTCGTTTATTTTTCTGGAATTGAGCTTCAGGAGCTGCTTGTATATTTTTGAGATTATTCTTAACACTTTCCTATTCTCTAGAAGATTCTCACTGACCAGGCTGCTCCAGAAGCTGCCCAGGAAGCAATCACACTTACTGATAATAAGACACAGTACTTTCCCAAACTGCTCAAATATATAAATCCATCAAATATTCATGAATTTGTTAACTTACTAGCAAATGAGAGAAAAGAAAGTGGAGTAAATTGGAGAAGTATTCTTAGATCTTTGTATTTTTTAGTTTATTTCAGTATTTCTTTTAGTGATTTTTTGCAGTAGTTGTGGTTATTGTAAAGGAAATTGAAAATAAATAATTACTTTAATTTATACTTTTACCTAGATAATCACTATTTAGATTTTTAAATATTACCTTATAATATTTTAATGCATTTAATTTTAATAAGGTTGTTCTGATTTTTAGTTGTATTTCTTAATGGCAACATATAAAGTTGATACATAGCTTTTAAAGAATGAAACCTGTCAGAAAAAATTTCTTAGTGTTTTTGTCTTAATGGAAATTTTGTTATATTGGGACTCTGAATAAAATTAAAGCTTTGTAACTTTTTTTCACAAAGCATCTTAATTTAGTTCCACAAAATTGTACTTTCTGTTCTATGATTGAGAAACAAATGATAGGGATAATCAAATAGTATAAGAATCTTTTTAAATTAATTTTTATAGGAGTATAGTTGCTTTCCAATGTTGTTAGTTTCTTCTGTACAGTAAAGCAAATCAGCTATACATATACATATACATATACATATACATATATCACTTCTTTTTTTGATTTCCAGCAGAGTTCCCGGTGCTAAACAGTAGGTTCTCATTAGTTATCTATTTTATACATAGTAGTGTATATATGTCAATTCCAATCTCCCAGGTCATTCCTTTTCCCGCCTTGGTATTCATATATTTATTCTCTACATCTGTGTCTCTATTTCTGTTTTGCAAGTAATATCATCAATACCATTTTTCTAGACTGCACATATATGTGTTAATATACAATTTGTTTTTCTCTTTCTAACTTACCTCACTCTATACAACAGTCTCTAGGTCCATTGACATCTCTACCAAAAAAAAAAAATATATATATATATATATTTCTAGGTAGACTACACACTAGGGAAAATATGAATTAGAAAGAGGATATAAAGAACCACATTATTAATTAGGTATCTGTAATTCTGGGCTTTCCTCATATTTCAGTCAGTAAAGAATCTGCCTGCAATGTAGGAGACCCACATTTGACTCCTGGGTCAGGAAGATCCCCTGAAGAAGGAAACGACAACCCACTCTGGTATTCTTGCCTGGAGAATCCCATGGACAGAGGAGCCTGGTGGTCTACAGTCCATGGTGTCTCAAGAGTCGGACAAAACTTAGTGACTAAACCACCATCTGTAATTCTACTGCTAATTGGAAAAGTCTATTTATTTAATAGACTTATTGTTTGAAATAAGTATTTGTTACAGGTATTTCTGTTGTCATTTGGGAAAATATCTTTCAATTATTTTCAAATATGTTTATTCTTTGAAATATGTCAAATACAAGAAAATAGCATCTAAGTGAAAGTGTGGAACTATTTCCTTCTGTTTTTCAAAATGATCCTCTCCAGACAGTTATCCTCTCCATAACTAAGTTAAAAATTAGATTATCAATATTGTCATTTCCAAGTGGTGCTTCTGGTGACAAACAAATGCTTGGAGGCCTTATAAATAGGTTAATTTTGAGGCTCTGTCCCAAGAAGCTTTTTTTAAAATTTATCCCTGGGTCAGGAAGATCCCCTAGAGGACGGCATGGCAACCCACTACAGCATTCTTGCCTGGAGAATCCCATGGACAGAGAGCCAAAGGGTTGCAAAGAGTCAGACACGAATGAAGTGACTTAGCACACATGCACACAGTTGATTTACAAGGTTGTTTTAGATTCAGTTGTCTAGAAAAGTTATTTGGTTATACATATATATATTCTTTTTTATATTATTTTCCATTATGGCTGATCACAGGACATTGACTATAGTTCCCTGTGTGTTGTTCATCCATCCTATATGTAATAGTTTTAATTAAAACACTAGAATCAGTGTAGTCAGTCCTTCCCCTCATTGTCCTTCTTCCTGGTCTCCTCTTATCAAATTAGTGTCTACATTTCACGACTTTACTTTTGCAGGATCTCCTATTATCTTTTTTTTATTGTCACAACTATTACACTAGTGCTTGTCTTCATTACTGTTGACTTTGGTGATTGTAATACGTCTTTTTCTTTCTAATCTCTGAGGTAACACAGACAGAATAATCTTTCGAATAATCTACTTTCTTACTCAGATTCTTTATTGAGTTCCCCCTCCAACTGAATATAGTTAAAGTTTTTTGTGTGTGTGCCTGTATGTGTGTGTGTAAATGTCAGTGCTAGATGAAGGTAATTTTTTTTAGGCTCTCCACAATCTTAATTTTTCAACTTGACATCCCAATATAATCCTACCCAAACCTCATGTTCCTTCCAAACAGCCACATACCTGACCTGATTACCTGGTAATTCCTACTACTAGACATTCACTGAAAGGATCTTCTATGTCTGGAGTACTCTATGAACTTTGCCTCCACTGGGCAAAAATTCTCCCCAGGTTCCAATTCCAATTTCTATAAACATTTTCCATTAGGCTCTAACCACCTTCTCACCCCTAATCAATACATTCTCTTTCTCTTCCTTGCAAAGTACTTAATTTCACACACATCACATGGTAACTTGAATTCCAGCTAATTGTGCTACTGTCCATCATATAAAGTATCAAAGTATTACCTCCTTGAAGGGAAAAGACTGACACTTGCTCATCTTTCCATTTTTCACAGCACCTTATATAACCTTGCATACACACAACAGATTACTTGGTGAGAGAATGATTAAGTAAATAAATGGACAAATGAAGGAATATGTGAATAAGTGAATGAAGAGAGATCAGTGTTCACTCAAAGTGGCTGGAGCTGCTGTATAATATTAATATTTTGCCAAGACACTCATTTGGCTATGTAGGAGAATTTATATGCAAAAGCATATTTCTAATTCATTCAGTGCATTCTTGGTTACCTGTAAATAAAGTAACTGCCTCGTCAATTATCCATGGCAACTTGAGACTTCCTTAGAAGTAATACTTAGCCAGATAAGGTTAATGAATGGACAAAACTGGAAGGAAGTAGTGGTGGAGGATGAGGTTATAAGGATTCAAACACTTAGCAATTACAAAAAAGCTCTATCACAAAATCAATTTGAATTAAGAATCTCTGCCACATGCAGAAAAGAAGAAGGACTAGTTACAATGATAAGTTTACTGATAGCTCTGTTATTATGTATATACCAAAGCCCTATTCTGCATCTGATCAAATATGTTTGTTTTGTCATGTCTACACAAAAAGCAAGTGAGTGTGTTTTATTTGTGCTTTTGTTTTTCCTTTTCACATCAATGCAAGCAGCTAATAAAAACTGAGCCTCAGTTCAGTTCAGTTGCTCAGTCATGTCCAACTCTTTGCAACCCCATGAATTGTAGTACTCTAGGCCTCCCTACCCATCACCAACTCCCAGAGTTTACCCAAACTCATGTTCATTGAGTCAGTGATGCCATCGAGCCATCTCATCTTCTGTCGTCCCCTTCTCCTCCTTCCCCCAATCCCTCCCAGCATCAGGATCTTTCTTTTCCAATGAGTAAACTCTTCGCAAGAGATGGCCAAAGTATTGGAATTTCAGCTGCAGCATCAGTCCTTCCAATGAACACCCAGGACTCTTCTCCTTTAGGATGGACTGGTTGGATCTTCTTGCAGTCCAAGGGACTCTCAAGAGTCTTCTCCAACACCACAGTTCAAAAGCATCAATTCTTCAGCACTCAGCTTTCTTCACAGTCCAACTTTCACATCCAAACATGACCACTGGAAAAACCGTAGCCTTGACTAGACGGACCTCTGTTGACGAAGTAATGTCTCTTCTTTTTAATATGCTATCTAGGTCGGTCATAACTCTCTTTCCAAGGAGTGAGCATCTTTTAATTTCATGGCTTCAATCACCATCTGGAGTGATTTTGGAGCCCCAAAAAAATAAAGCCTGACACTGTTTCCACTGTTTCCCCATTTATTTCCCATGAAGTGAAAATTGAGCCTAATAACTTTAATAATTCCTGCTTAGAAATATCTCTAGTTCAGTTTTGTTCATCTTGCAAACACATGCAAAAACATCTCAAAGTTGACATAAAATGAATGTTTGTGATGTGTGAGTGTAGAGAAAAATCATTACATCAGGGTATTTATTCAACGTTTATTATCTATTAATTCATCTTAATATCACCAAAATTATAAGGTAGGATCTGGAAAGGTAAACACATTGGGAAAAATCCATTCCATTACTCAGAAATGGACCATGGTCTGCCTGGAGCCACCAACAGAGTGTGGATAGGGCAGCAAAGCGACGGTTTGCAAGAAAGGGATTATCCCAAAGGGCACAGTCCATCCTTTAATATCTCCTGACTTGGAGGATTTGGATAGTTGAGCTGACATAAGACTAATGATCGAGATCTACCCTGCTGTTGAGCACACCTGGGAATGGCACTCCTGAGGCCACACACGCCAGCACAAATGGGAGGACATTGCATGTACTCCACTCATGCAGAGACTTCTCAGAAACCCCTCCAAGAGGGCATAGCCCACTATGAGACCGAATCACTAGGCTAGCCAACAATGGAGGAGTCCCTATGACAACCCCTGATCCCTACCAGAATGTAAACTCCTGGGATCAACAGGTTGACAGGAGGCAATAAGGCTGCAAGAGGAGAAATTCAAATATTATTTTACCAATCCATTGCAGCTCACTGATCTAAAATACCTGTAAATTCAAATAGGCCTTGGCTTCCTCTGCTTCCATTATCGACATAAGTGATCATTCATTGTCTTCTCTTTTTCCATCGTCTGCTGTCCAATGGGAAGGAGATGCAGCTGGTTCACTGTGACTCTGGACTTGCTCCAGGATCCAGTGAGGAACCAGGGGTGCTGCTATCTCCCTGCCTTTGTGGTTGTTTCTTCCCTGCAGCTCTGTGCAGATGATTTGAGGTTGGGACCAAGTCAGTGGTGACAAATTAGGGCATGAAATTAAACTCAGGAAGTAATGGTATGTACCAGGTTTTTCAAGTTGAAAATACTCTTGAGAAAACAAAAACACATTAAAAAGTCATTTGTGTGTGGAATTGTCACTCATCTGTAGATGTTAAAAAGATTGAATATTCAGAATGATGAACCTTATGATTACAAAAATTGTATCATCTCTCTATAACATACTTTTGTTTTATGTATAATTGTATTTTTAATTAAAATTTACAAAATATTTTAAATCTCAGACTGAATGGTAGCTTATAATACTTCACCTCTTAGAAATCTGATTTGCAAGGCTTTTTTCTTTTAACTCCAAAATATAAAATATATATATATATATTTTGGCTCCATATCAGTTAGAGTTTCTGGAAACAGCTGTTGGTAAGAATAATACTAAATACTGTCCATCTTCTCTGCTTTTTGAATAAGAATTACTTCTCCTTTCTACAGAAGATCAATTTGCTTGACTTCCTCCGATGCTCAGATAGGGTATAAAATTGGTACATCTCAGCTTACTTCCTCAAATGCAAATGAAGATCACATGGTATGTGTAAGGGTGATACATTTCTCACTTTCATTATAAGCGAACTTTCCCGAAACATAAACAGAACACTGGTAGTTGGTGACATCTGAGAATTACTAAATCCTCTCACTAAACTAGGCTGTCTCTTTTGGTCTGTACATGTTTAAACAACAGTTTAAATTATAGTATCCCGGGTCCATTTGTGGACGATCTTTACCTTGATTTTTTTAACACTCTCAGCATTTAAATTGCTATTAATATCCTGCTATTCTTTCCATATAAAGACGATCCTGATCCTCAAAATTAATATACAGGAATTTATTCAGCTTATAATAGCAGAACTTGCATAGATGAAAAAACAAACAGCAAACTCCAAATCTATATTAAGAATAATGGTACCTCAAAACTCGTAAGCAAAGAAGGTCTGGAGTCTATTTCATAAAGGATGTGAGTCTTAAAGGCAGCTTAAATTTAGATGAAGTAAGAGGGTCTCAGGGGGCTGAGATCACATTTGAGAAAATCCCCAGAGGCAAGCAGTCTCAGAAGGCAATAGGCTGAGGAAATAAACACCTAAGCATGAATTGAAAAAAATATATTATTTGATCTTTATCAACACTTAATTAACTTATTCTTATAAACAACCGTAGGAAGTAGACAGTGCTATTTCCCTATTTTATTGGTGAAGAACTTGAAAGCACCAGAGATTAAGTGATTTAACAGACATGACCAGCAAAACTGATGCTACTGTTAACAACCACATCATTTTCCCCAACACTTTCCAGGTCATGACACATGCAGAACACAAAACTTGTGAATTAACTGAGATTAATAGACCACACACCCAGGACCCTGAAACTACCCTCTAGACTGAGAGGAATCAAGATCTTGGCATAGTGGTAACTAATTTGTATCAAAACTCAAAGCTTCTCAGCTATCCTACAGGTAAATTCTGTAGCATGCTGCTATGCCTGTGTGTTAGGGATTAAGAGGAGATACAGTAGAATGGGTAAGGAAAATTCAAATTACAGAGGGTTAGCTGAAAACCTGGAGAAGGCAATGGTACCCCACTCCAGTACTCTTGCCTGGAAAATCCCATGGGCAGAAGAGCCTAGTAGGCTGTAGTCCATGGGGTCGCTAAGAGTCAGATACGACTGAGCGACTTCACTTCCACTTTTCACTTTCATGCATTGGAGAAGGAAATGGCAAACCACTCCAGTGTTCTTGCCTGGAGAATCCCAGGGATGGGAGAGGCTGGTGGGCTGCCATCTATGGGGTTGCACAGAGTTGGACACAACTGAAGTGACGCAGCAGCAGCAGCAGCTGAAAACCAGGTAATTTGGATAATTTGGATTTTATTTGGTTGATGATAGGGTTCTTGAAGAATGACATTATTTTAAGAGGATCTTAACAACTAACTACATGTTTAAAGAATGATCTGAGGGACTTCCCTGATGATCCAGTGGCTAAGACCCCACACTCCCAATAGAGGGGCTGTGTTCAATCCCTGGTAAGGGAACCAGATCTCAATGCTGCAAATATGACCTGATGCAGCTAAATAAATACATAAATAAAATAGTTTTAAGACTGATTTGGAAGGAGCAAAGTCTTAAAGACAGTTTTTGTATCTGTTGACAATTCAAAACTACCAGAGCAATGGCAGTGTGGATGAGAAGGAGGAAAATAATTTTTTTGAGAGGAAGGAAAAACCACTAAGGTATAAAAAGTATTGGCATCTTGATAACAATTTGAATTTAGAATTCAAATTACCCAAAGGCTCAAAAACAAAGGCAAGCCAAGAGAATGAGATATTGATGGAATGGCATCTTTGGGAAGAGAAGCTATTTTGGAGATGGTGATATGTAGGAACCAGTAAGAACTGGCTGAGGCTTCTTGCTATTGGAGGGGCAGTGGTTGGTTTGGAGACAAATGTTTTAAAGTCACAAGTCTAGGAGCAATATTTGAACTTGATGGGCCTGGATGGCCTCCCTGGAGTAGTCAGTGTAGAAAGGAAAAATCAAAGGGGTAAGTATAAAACTCGCCGGATAAGCAATCATACTTTGAGAGGTGGCTTTTGTGACCTGATTGAACCTGGGTCTCCTGTATTGCAGGCAAATTCATTACCATCTGAGCCACCAGGGAAGCCCACAATATTAGGTAGACTAGACTTAGCCAAGAAATTAGATATGCTGAAAGGTATCAACATATTATTCCCAACATAGTAACTCACCTGTCATGTCTTAGCACAGGATCATCTCAGGCACTATATCTCAAATTTCTAAGCCCCAAATATTTTGGGTCTGTCTTCCATAAGTAGTCACTCTTTCAGTCCCTATAATCACCTTATATGCTCTTCTGATTCCACTTTTCTCAAGTTTAAGGGTTCAGTTCAGTTCAGTTCAGTCGCTCAGTCGTGTCCGACTCTTTGCAACCTCATGAACCGCAGCACATCAGGCCTCCCTATCCATCACCAACTCCTGGAGTTTACCCAAACTCATGCCCATTGAGTTGGTGATGCCATCCAACCATCTCATCCTCTGTCATCCCCTTCTCCTCCTGCCCTCAATCTTTCCCAGCATCAGGATCTTTTCAAATAAGTCAGCTTTTTTCATCAGGTGGCCATAGTATTGAAGTTTCAGCTTCAACATCAGTCCCACCAATGAACACCCAGGACTGATCTCCTTTAGGATGGACTGGTTGGATCTCCTTGCAGTCCAAGGGACTCTCAAGAGTCTTCTCCAACACCACAGTTCAAAAGCATCAATTCTTCGGTGCTCAGCTTTCTTTATAGTCCAACTCTCACATCCATACATGACTACTGGAAAAACCATAGCCTTAACCTTTGTTGGCAAAGTAATGTCTCTTTTTTTTAATATGCTATCTAGGTTGGTCATAACTTCTCTTCCAAGGAGTAAGCTTCTTTTAATTTCATGGCTGCAGTCACCATCTGCAGTGATCTTGGTATAGTGATATAAAAACACTGTCACATAAGCCAAAAAGGGAAGAAGCTTTAAGAAGGAGGGGTTAGTCCATACTTCAGAGGGACATCAGGAAAGATGAAGAACTAGAGAAGGTCCTTAGACTTGACTGTGAGGAGGGTGCTGGTAGCTTAGGAGAAAAGTAATTTCGTTTATACAGTAGATTTGGAAATATCTGCCTTACTTACATTACAGTCCTAGAGGTGAAAAATGACAGTCCCATTAAGTAAAACACAGACATTAAAAAAATGAGTTGCTTTTCTAAAAAGCATACAGTGCATTGCATTTACTACCTAGAAGCACTTTTGTTTATTTTATTGACTAATTATCTGTTGGCAGTAATGACCTGCTTTGGGACAATATTTATATTTTGCAGTATTTTCTCATATATCTTATTGGAACCTGTGATAGCCATATAAAATTTTACAGAAGAAAAAAAAAATTAACTGTCTGAAAACTTGTCTGAGGTCACCAACATACAGAAGAGTAAAGCTAAATCCAATCCTAGTTTTCCTCTACACATATCTAAACATACTCCCATGCCAAGATTTCTTTGAGATGTGTCTGTGATGCAACTAACCTGGGGATTCCAGTGTGTCATAACAACTCACCTTAATGAAGTCAAATTCATGACCTTGACCTTACAAGTGCTTGCTCTAACCAATTTAACAAACTAGCTGCTAAAAAGCTCTTAGTCCAATGCACTGGAAGCAATAACATTGATAAACCAAATTAATAGTAGCAGTAGAATTAATCTCATGATCGCATGCTAAAATTAACAAATTTAGCCATAATAAAATGAACAAATATTTGGTTGCCTACTATATGCCAGGTACGTGCTCTTTTACTTAATCTTCCTGACACCCTAAGAGTTATTTTTAACTTAATTCTACACATGACTAAATGGAAATCTCCAGTTTACTGGAGCAGAGACCAAAGATGTGAGTCAGGATAAGATTTGTTTGTGAACTTCAAATACCAAATAATTCTATAAATTTTATTTTTATTTTTTCTGTGACAATGGAAAAATACAAAAAAAGGGAGGTGAACTAATCCTTAAGAGAGATAAATGCATCCTCTACATAGAGACAATCTTTGTCCTATCTCCTCCCATTGTCAATATCAGTTCTTCAGCATCATTGTGTCTTTTGGCCTCTGATAGTACAGGGTCCATGGGTGGTTTCACTGGCTTGCCTGCTCAGTTCATCTAGACTCTGTGACAGCTATTTTCATACCATCTTCTCTGATGTGCCAGAATCCTTCACTTCTCGCCTTCCCTATCCTGACCTGGTGATCTTGGGACAGTGAGGTTGTGTTACCTGCTGTAGGATCACGCTGACTAATGAATGTACAGAGTCAGAGAATGTCCACTGTAAACCCATATATCTCATCTGACCTGGGACCTCACAGCTGCTCCACTATTCTGATATTCATGCTTGCTTAATTTTCCGTCACATTCTCCCAGTGGCTTTCTTTAATCATTTAGAGCCTCTGTGAGACCTTAAGGGCCATGCCTCCCTGCCCTCCCTTTCACTACCTGTTGTCTGTTGTGTCAGGGAAGATAGTAAGACCATCCTTCAGACCCAACTGCTGCACCTCCCCTGCCCCACCTCCTCTCTGTCTTCACCAACGTTCCTCCTCTGTCTTTTGCTCATGGAAAACTGTTGGCTTCCCTCCTGGGTATCCTTGCACTTGTCCAAAGATATTCCTCTGTGATCTTTTCCTTACCCACACTCTCCTGACTTCTCAAGAAACTTCATCTAACCATGGATCATTCTTTTTCCTGACTATTTCTTTAAATGTCTCCCTCTCTGTGACACCTTCACTTCTGTTTATGAACACATTCACTTTACTGTGAAAACAAAATGAAATGCAAATGAAAACTAAAATTTTCTCTAGTCTGCTATCCTTTCACTGTGCTGCCATATTTCTCAAAAAGAAAGATCATATCTCCTTACTCATTTGTTTGAGCACTAATTTCTCATACACTGCTTACTACCTTTCAACATGGCTTCTGCCCACCATGCATTCTAATCATTTTTAGCTTAGAAAAGTGAATTCTAAGAATGGGTGCCCCAGAATGCAACCATGCCAAATCTATGTGCTTTAGTTACTAAGTTGTGACCGATTCTTGCAATGCATGGACTGGAGAGCACTAGGCCCCTTTAAAGCAGCTCTTAGAGAGAAGTTAATAACAATAGAGACCACCCTTAAAAAATAAGAAAAATATCAAATAAACAACCTAACCTACCACTTAAAAGAATTGGAAACAGAACAAACAAAACCTAAAGTCAACAGAAGGAAGGAAATGAA